>NC_087440.1:19766180-20083226 GCF_036321535.1 Camelus dromedarius
GCACTTGCTATAATGCTACATCATAAGGATATTTCCATAGCACTTGATTGCTTTGTGATGTGGATAAAACAAACAATATTAAATAAAACTTAAAAGTCAAACTACTGGTCAAGAATACTTTTTCATTTATATAGTTAATAAAGATGTCCCTCTGATGCATTATTAATGGCAATACCTTTATGTGAATTGCTAATATTAAATATTATTAATAAAATAAGATGGCTCTCTAAATGCAATGTTGGTGATTTGCTAAGGGGATCACCTAATTGTTTTTAAGTAAACATTTTATTCTGAAATAATTTAGATTTACAAAAAAGTAATCACCCCTCATCCGATTTCCCTTAATGTTAACATCTTACGTTAGCATAGTATGTTCGCAAAACTAGGTAACCAATATTAGTACATTATTAACTCAGCTCCAGACTTTAGATTTCACCACTTTTCCCATTAAGTCCTTTTTCTGTTCCAGGATCCAATCCAGGATACTACACTGCACTTAAGTCCTAAGGTCTTCTTAGTCTCCTCTGATCTATAAGTACTTCTCTTCCTTTGTAGCATGAAAGCAGTAAACGAATGTGGCTGTGTTCTAATAAAATTGTATTT
This sequence comes from Camelus dromedarius, assembly GCF_036321535.1. NCBI lineage: Eukaryota > Metazoa > Chordata > Mammalia > Artiodactyla > Camelidae > Camelus > Camelus dromedarius. The sequence continues at coordinate 19,766,784 of NC_087440.1, forward strand.
TTAGATACTAAAATGTGAATTTCTTATAATTTTCCCATGTCATAAAATATTCTTTTGATTTTCAACCATTTTAAAAGGTAATAACCATTCTTTGCTCACGAGCAGTATGAAAACAGACAGGTGGTTGGATTTAGCTTGCTGACCCCTTCCCCAGAGTGATTTCTAAGATAGGCCTATGCTTAGTTTAAAATAAAAAATCCCTTAACACAACTTATGCTTATTTCATAAAGGATACAATGGATTTGTTCCTGTGAAAAACAACTCAAATTTCACAGTTATAGTAGTTGAATAACAGAGAATGAGGATGAGGAGTAGAATCAGGCAGCTGATCTGAAGAGTAAGGGCTAGTGCACCACCCTAGAAAGGAGAAGGTTCTCTTAAGCATCTCCATCCCTCCCCACCTTGATCAATTGAGGGCATGATAAGGGCAAAGAATTGGAGAGGATATTAGTTAATTAATAATATAAAAATAGCCTGGTATAAAAGAGCAGAAAGAGAGAACTACACTTTCCTGGAAAAAGGGAAACGCTCATATATGTGATTCTTGGGAGAAGAGAAGAGAGCAAGTTCATCCTATTATTTATACACTGTAATAACACAGTTGCAACAGCAAGCCTTTCCTCCCCTTCCTTTTGTGTTCTCCTATGCTCCTCTACCATCCAGCGTCTCAGTATACCTTCTGGGTGCCTTCAATGCCTCTATGCCACTATGGTGGCTCATTCAGGCCTGCCATCTTCCAGCAATCTATCCTCATACCTCCTCAAGGTAGACTACAGACAGGCAGCAGCTATTCTACCTTGTAGATTGAAAAAACGATGCCCTCAATATCATGCTGTAAACTAGTGAAATAGCTAAGAACAAAAGTCTGGTTTCATTAACTTCTAGTCTTGTAGGTGAGATGCTACCAAAGAGCAAGATAAATACTTTTTACTATTCAATCCCTCTTTACTTTAAATCACGAGACCTTACTATACAAACCACAGCTAGTCAGATTAGATTACGGGGTGTAAAAAATGAACATGCTAATGACAAGTAAACTTCAGACAAATTCCCTCCATTTCTAGCCTGGCCTTCATAATATATATAAACTGGAAACAAATGAATTAACAAAAGAATTTGCCACTTCCCCAAAATGAATCAAAATAGTGGCTAGTGTTTCATTTCTGTGTTTTAAGAAAGGAATTCAGAATAACAAAGACTGATAATTAAGGGAAAAGTTTCTCAATTTTTTCCATTTCTCAAAAGCATAAAATAGTAAGTAACTGATTTTTCAGTAAAATGTTACCCACTTACAAATTGAGAAATAAGCAGCAAAAATTATTTTTAAAAGACATTTAGCTCAAAATTAGTTTTAAGAGTTGAGGTTACATTTTTGCAAATGTCTAATTTATTCATCAGTAAAGCCACTGCATGGCATTTTTAGAACTAGATAGGGTAATATACTTAAAAATACAGTGTTTTATGACAAAAATACAAATTGTAACTCCTAAATTATAAGATTTATAACAAGAACATATTTTGATTCAAGTATTTTTAAAATTTACCTTTTGTTCCTGCAAAAACTGGTCTGCTAACTTTTTAATATTTTCTTCATGCTGTACTCTTAATTCCTTGATCTGTTGTCCACACTGAAAACTAAATTACAAAGTCATTCTTTTAAGACTGTATCATCTTGGATTGATTCTTAAAGTTGTCTAGAAGTTGAAGACGTACATTTATAAAAATAAAGCATTCAGTTAGCAGGTGACTGGGTATGGAAGGACAAAGAGCAGACATAAAAACAGCTCACAGTCAAAATTCTTAAGACATTTGAATCTTTAATAGAGGATAAAAACATTGATAAAGCTAATTAAAACAAACCAGAAAGATAAAAATTTATTTTTATATACTGTATTTATAAAGAAACAATTTTCAAAGCCAACTTCAATCACAGAAGAGAAAAACACTTCAGAAGAGAAAACTGTGAAACCAACACACAGTAATAGATAAGAAAAGCTAGAATTATGAGAGTTAAGGAGTGGCAGCAGATGATTCATCAAATAGTTAGTACTTTAAACACAGTAATAAAAGCCTAAACCATAAAAGCAAGAATGGAAGAAACTAATAAATAAGACAGAATAGGGGGAGGGGGTATAGCTCAATGGTAGAATGCATGCTTAGCATGTGTGAGGTCCTGGGTTTAATCCCCAGTACCTCCACTAACAAAAAACAAACAAACAAAAAATAAAGGGGAAAAAAGAAAAAAAAGACAGAATGGAGCCAGCAAGAAAAAATGTAAAGGTACAAAATATTAAAAGACTGAATTTTCACTGGACAAGCAGTCGAAGGACACTAGTAGATTGTTCATGCAAAAATAAACAAATAATAAATATATAGAAAAATGTTAACTTTCACCATTAAAAATGTAAATTAAACTTCCTGTATGTATATATAGTACTACCTTATTCCTATACTAGCAAAATTAAGTTAGAATTATAAAAGCCAATGTTGGTGGGGTTAATTAGTATGATCATTTTAGAAAGCAATCTTTTGTACATGTGATAAGAACAACAAAATCAATAAAACATTGTCTCAAAACTCTATATTTGAGAATATACACCAATGAAGTAACAGGAGAAAATCCATCTCACACAAATATTTTAATAACTGATAGTCATAACAGTGAGAAAAGGAAAACTCCTACAATGGTCCAGCAACTGGGAGAGATTAAACAAGCTTTGGTACCTTAACATTGCTGGAATAATATATTACCACTAAGTATGCCAGTCTTTAATCCTAAAATATATGGAAAATTATTGAACACTGTTAGGTTAAAATACATATATGTAAGGTAGATGCATATTGATAACCTACAACAGTAAGAAGTCAGAAATGGTAATATGGTGAATCTTTCTAATTTTTGGTGTGCAGACCTAGAAAATACCTTTTACTGTAAAACTGATACGAGATATAATAAAGCCTTTTAAAGAGTGATTGCTAAAAAGGCCCCTAAGAGGTTCCTTGACCTTATCACCAACAGAATGTACAGGTATAAGCCGGGAGACTGAAGTGCAGAGCAGGAGAAGCAACGGGCACTTAGTCCCTCAACTATTCCGGGGATGTACCCCAGTGCTGGCTTCATCTTCTGGATGACCCTTGAAAAGAACCACAGAATCTTCTTCAGTCTTTGCCATATCTAATTCAATAAAACTCAAGTCTTGCAAGATTTTCTGTCTCACAATGAACTCTGCTACATGGGTAGATTCAATATGACTTCTAAGAGATATTTTCATGGCATTCAACATATCAAAATAAAAGAGAATGAACTTCAAAGAGGCATAGAAAGACAATAGAAAAGGAATTTTAAAAACCTAATAAAGTGAAAGAAGAGAAGAAAAACAGAAGCCAGAAAGGAAGAATTAAATTGTCTGAAAATTGGACAAATATTCAAGATTCATAAATATTTATTGCATGTACTGTCTTACCTCTCATATTCTAACCTCTTCACAAGGTACGTGTTGTTCTTCCTATAGTCTTGAAGCTGGTCTTCTTGTCGAAGAAACTCCTGACGAAGCTCAGCAAGTTGCTCTACACACAGAAGGTAAGAATCAAAGGAATAAAGTTTAGTCACTTTAATGCTTCCTATTGAGAAAGTAGGGGTTTTTAAAAATTACAGGCAGTTCTCAATTTCTTTACTCATACCTTCGGGGGTTAAATTATTTTTTAAAATAAAATACTTAGTACCACATTTAATTTTAATTGCCTTTTATAACACATGTGTGGGCAATACAATTCATTTTTAGAACAAGATAGCCTAAGTGGCTTTCATATCTATCAGAAATATGAAAAAATTACACGTCTTTCCACGTTACGTAGACAGTATACTAAGTTGGGGAAACAGTACAAAAAGAACTACCTATTTCTTTAAACCTATCTGCTTTATAAAAGTTGGCGAAAAATCATATTTTTTAAATGTGTTGGCTATGGGTACAGAATTCAATTCAGTTTAAATCACATTTGATTCCCAGCTTAGGTACCAATCACTTTAGATTTCATTTCTAGTTCTGCTACTGAGGCTAGGTCTACAAATACCAAAATTCCATTTTAGAAGCTTATAAATTTCTGAACTACAGCTAAAAGTTTTAGTTGTAATGAATAACATGAAATTCCAACATGAGGAGAAAATTTTAAAATCCAGATACTTTTTTGTGAATATTTAATCCATAATCACTGGCCCCCCCCCCCCATTTTCTAGAGTTAATCCCTCTTCATCTAACCCTATAAATAAAAGAAATTCATCCGGAGAAGAGAAATGTCATTTTCTTAAACAGAATATTAAAAAATTAGCCAACATCCTTAGCAGTTAAGCAAAAGTAGTAGCTAAGGAAGTCTTAATTTTTATAAATGGGAACAGAGGTCTATTCTATATAAACAATATCTGTTTATTAAGACTAAAGTATAATACCTAGGGGGTAGGGAAATAGCTCAGTGGTAAAGCACCTGCTTAGCATGCACAAGGTCCTGGGTTCAATCCCCATGTACCGCCACTAAAAAAATAAATAAACCTAATTACCTCCCCCTCAAAACAAAAACAAAAATAAGACTAAAATATAATACCTAACCATAATGTACTAATATTATAGCTATAATATAACATCTATTTTTCATGGAAGGCTTACAGAATCAGTTTTATTACTTTAAAGGCACTCTAAAAATGCTTGTAAGTTTTTAAAAAGCAGATATAAATATATTTATAATATAAATATACATATGGAAAAAAACCCAGAGTAGAATAAAAATATATTACAGTGCTATCAGTGATTATCTTCAGTGGTAGGATTCTGAGCATATTTTTTCCCCTACTTTCTAAATTTTATTGTGGAATCATAACTATGGTAATGACAACAAATAAAAATTTTAAAGTCAAATGAACATTGGCTAAGGTATATAAAGTTTAACATTATGTGTAATAACAGCTATTATACAGTATTAATAATTAAATATGAAAAGTAAATGATTTACATAAAATGTTTATAGTTAATAACTATGCTTGCATATTCAAGCTACATTTTTTGTTTATTATTACTTTTTATTTTGAGATATAACATTGTGTAAGTTTAAGGTGTTGATTCACTTCACTTATATACTGTAAAATGATTACCATCATAACATTAGCTAACACCTCCATCATCTCACATAATTACCACTTTTTTTGTGGTGAGAACATTTTACAACTACTCTGTAACAATTTTCAAGTATATAATACAGTACTGTTAACTATAATCATCATGCTGTCTATTAGATCACCAAACCATTCATCTTATAACTAACAGGTCTGTACCCTTTGACCAACATTTCATTTTCCCCACACACCCCCAGCCCACCATTCTGTTCTCTTGTTTCTATGAATTTAGTCAAGCCACATTTTAAATTTCTCTTCTTACTCTAATTAATTCTTCAATATATAAAAATAGTTGATTTCTGTAGTTTTTTTACTTATCACTCCCACCTTAGATAAAAGTAACAAATCTGAAGCCAAGTATCCCTGAACAACACATCCTCCCTGGACCCACCTACTAAGAAATAGACAGCTAGAAGGTAGCAGAAATCTGGCCTCAGTTATGGATGTTGATTGTATAGAAACAGATCCTGGCAGGAGGTAGTGACAAAAAGCCTTGGAACTTACAGACAGTTAGCCAGTTCCATGAACCTGTGCTCAGGCAGGAAAGATTCCAGAACTGAAAAGTTACTACAATTAAAAAAAATTAAATTAAATCAGCACTACCTAGCAGCTGCTAGGGAAGGGACCTCAACTGATGATCTTTAGGACTCACTTGGGCTTCTTTTTTCCAACACAGTAAATTAACTGAAGCAGATAAGTTTACCTTCAGCATGAACCTGAGGCTTAGTGTGATTTCAAGACTTAGGATGGCTTCCTCCACCTCCCCACAAAGCTTCTCACTAACAGTATTTGAAATAACTTTATCAAGAAATAAAGTTTTCATTTCTAAGTGGAGATAAAAGGCTAACATTCAACTGGCAAAACAAACAAACAAACAAACATCAGTATGAGTGAGCTCTAGTCCACATAAAATACCAGATTCCAACCTATTTGAATACAAGGAAAGGATTACAAAGCAAGAAGCTGACTGGTTCTTTGAGTGGGTCAAAACAAAGACTTGAAAGGGAAAAAGTAAACAGATCAGAAAGGAAAACTAAAGAAAAAATTTTCCTGTATCATAATTTCACTTTCAACTGATTGTCATGTGTTTTCTTTGTTTTGAACCCAAAGGTACTCTTTGTTTAGTGTGGCTGCTCCCAGTCACCACAGCAGGATTCTCAGATTAACTTAATGTAAGATCAGGTCCAAAGTTGATTGTGCAGGGTATTCCAGTTCTGACAGTAAAACCAGGGTATGCTATAGAAAGGCATGGCCATACTCCCTCAATTTAACTTCAAAAGATTAGATATGGTTAAGAAAGGGATTGCCTAGGATGAGCTTTTAAAGGAAAACAAAAATTAAAAAAAAACCCAAAAACCTTACTTCTGGAAAATTTTGATTTCAAATTTTCTTTCAGTAGTAGGTAAAAATAAGGTGAGCTCTCAAAATAAATCAATGTATACTAGAATGTTAATTTACTTTCTCAGGCATTAAAAACCAACTCCCAATCCTTTTATTTTCAAGAAAATATTAACTACCATAAGGGTTTTTTTGTTTTTCAGAAACTTGATGTGTAGTAATTCCTTTGTATCAAATATTAATTTCAATGAAAAGAGCTAAATATGGATTTTACAGTCAATTTGTCAAGAAGTTTGTTTCAGCAGAAATAGTTCCCAAGATGCCAAAGTCATATTCATGAAATTCAATCTCAAGAGTCCAAGCTTCAGTAGCTGCACTAAAACCAAAAGTTGCAGTTATGAGTTCAAATCAAAGCCTTTTTCTCTGCAGAAGAGTATCATATAAAATTTCAAAACATCTCAAGATCTACTTCAATACATATAGGACAATGAAGATTTTTACTCAGTATACAGGTTGTCATTTTCTATGAGACATACTAGCAAAAGCCATAGGATTTCTTTTTCAACTGATCTATTACTATTTAATAAGAAATATACTTTGATGACAAGCAGAATCATCTGTAAAAATTGCAAGTTGAAAGCGGCACTGATAGTGAGCCATCTTCTGTGTCATCCAGCACTCGCCTGTGAGTCAAAAAGAGTAGACTATGGACACAAATGCAACAAAAACAAATGTGGCCACCCAGGAACAAAATTTCTAACAGCAAATCAAAGCTGTATTAAATCACTGATAGTAAAAAATTAGTAATTGCTATTTTGGGATTATAACACACAAATAATACTTCCTAATGGTTTTACTAGGTAAGGAACAAAACTTAAATTACAAAGTCAGCTTAGGTTGGCTTCTTCAAGAGGATATTAAAAATACATTACCTAATTCTATCTAGAGAGGTTCAAAATGGTTATAAAGATACATTTTTGAAATAAGAGAGCATGTGTTACCCACATATATAAACTTTGAGCCACTACATGCAAAGTTTTAAAATATATAATATCATAACCAAAGAGTGTGAGGGAGAAGAGTGGTCCTCAGACCCCAAACTCCAAAGGTGTGAAGTAATGTAAGCAGAGCACAAAGCTTGTTCTCCTTACCTATTTTTCATATAATCTTTAGTCATCTCCTGTCACTTCATCTAAGTGAAAAAAAATTACCTATCTGTCTATCTATCTAATCATCTATCTCCAGGTTTCTTCCTGGTTTCTTTTTGTTCTAGGTTTCTTTGTTCCCAGGGTATCTGAAATGCTAAGCTTGGATGACCTGTTCAAAGCATCCCTAGACTGGAATGGAATATTTTAGCAGACTGGACATAGTACAGAGGAATATTTTAGCAGACTGGACATAGTACAGAGGGGTCATCCCTTACTTTTTCCCTAGAAATTTGAAGGTCTCCAAAGCTACACCTCAGTTTTCTTTGAGGATTCTTTTAACATTTCATTGCATGAACTCTGTCTACAGCACAAGGTTAAAATGTGGATCTCAAATTTTAACTTGCATTTATTACATACGAAGCAACATAAAAAATTTTGATTATATCTTAAGACAAAAGGATAAACATTTTGCCATCAGAGGAGCTTTGTTCAAAAATTCTATTCCATTTAGCTGTCTAACTTGAGGATTTCTTAATTCTTGAGGATTTTAGTGTCCTTTACCTTTAATCTGTAATTAAATTTCTTTAAATTAAATTAAATTCCTTACCCTTTAAATGATGTATGTCTGCCATCTGATATGATATGTTGCTCTGTAGCTTAACCTGAAAAAAAAAGTTTTCATTTTACTAAAGAACATGTAATTTTGTTCCTATTCACTTTGAGCTCGATCATAAATACAAAAGAAAAATCCTTAAGTTATGTATACCATACCACTTTCCAAAAAGAATTAGAGCTACATTCTGATGTTTTAATACTCATTTTAAATCTGCAAAAGAATATTCATTTTGTATTATATATAGTATAACAATTTTCAAAGGTTTTGAAGTTTGAGTTGAATATTGCTTAATGGTATGTTTTATCAAAATCTTACCAGAGGATTTTTAACTCTATATTAAGAAAAAAATGGTTTGAATCAATTAACGTCAAATCAAAAGTAATTGTTTACCAAGCTCCCACAAGATGACAAATACTGTACAGGATTCACTGCTGTAGTCACTGTTCTCTAGGAGCAGTATACAAGAACCCCAGGACTTTAAAAGTGTACCAAAATATGACTCAAATTAAGGCTTACCACTTAATTTAATAATTAAAACAAAGCCTTGGATAGCCAGGAAGTCATACACAAAGAACTACTGTGTCTCATTTCTTGCTTAAACAATTTTCACCTAATTGTAAAATACAACTAAAATATCACTACAAACAGGTTCTTTCATCAGCCTCAAGAGTAACTTTACTTTGAAAGGCTTAGATTGATTCATATTTATCAGAAACAGCACCATGAGTGGTGAAATGGTTATGCTAAATACCACCTCAAGCTCTAAAGAAAAAAAAATTAAACTTTTCATTTTGAAATAATTATAGATTCATAGGAAATTGCAAAGATAGCACAGAGAAGTCCCAGGTACCCTTCAGACAATTTCCCCCAGTAGGTACATCTTATGTAGCTACACAACATCATCAAAGCCAGGAAACTGACATTGGTATAATGTGTATGTGCAGTTCTATGTTATTTTATCATATGTATAGATTCATGTAACCACCATCAAAATCAAGATATAGAACTATTCTATCATTACAAATATCTCCCTCGGGCTGTCCTTTATAGTCAAATCTATCCTCCTTCCCCACTGTTCCCGATCCTGGTAATCACTAATTTGTCCTCCATTCTGCAATTTTGTCATTTCAAGAATGTTATATAAATAAAATTATATTGTATATGACCTTTTGAGAATTTTTAATCAGCATAATGTATAGTTGCATGTATCAATATTTCACTTTTAAAATTGTTGAGTAGTATTCTGTGATAAGAATGTACTGTACTTTGTTTAAGCATTCAACTACTGTGGAACATTTAGTGTTTTGCTATCACAAATACAGCTACTATGAAAAACTGTATACAGATTTTTACATAAAAATTAGTTTTTATTTCTGTGGGATAAATGCCTAGGAGTGAGACTGCTGGGTTGTATGGTAAGCCTATGTTTAGTTTTTTAAGTAACTGCCTGGCTATTTTCCAGAGTGTGCATGACATTTTCAATTATGTTTTAAGAACTTACTGTGTCAAAGTACTGAATAGTAGAGTATAAAATAATTAGAAAACATGAGAGCAGTCTCAAAGAATCAGTAGGCAAGGTAGTATCAAATGTAGTATAATAAATAGGAATTCAGAGATAATTCTTATGGTAGGATCAGGGAAAGTTTCATGGAAAGGATTTTATCTGAATTAGGCATTGAAGGCTAAGCAAAACTTTAAATAGGTAGAAAAGGGCATTTCAGATAGAGGAGGTGGCATAAGAAAAGGCACAGAGGCAAGAAAGCATGAGAAATATGATGACCCCACCAAAGTACTATCCAGCTAAAGCATATGATACAGGGGAAATAACAGCAAAGAAAAGGTTGGGGTAAAAAAGGCTATGGAGGGCCCTTCAGCCCCAGGTGGAGTCTAGTCTTCAATCTGAGAGCCAGAGACCTTCAAATATCAAATGATAGTTTATCCATAAACAAATAACTAATGAAAGCAGATCTGCTCTAGTTGAAGAAGAAGTGGGAGTCTAGGGGTCCCTCCTCCTTTTCCCCTAGAGTCCTGGAGGCTTCAAATAATGAAGCTTAAAATATAATGTTGATATTCAGGTGTAAAAAGGAATTAGACACTGGTATATGGATGAGCCTTGAAAATATTATATACGATTAGTGAAAGAAGCCAGTCACAAAAAGACAAATATTATGATTCCACTAATATGAAGTGTCCAGTTTAGGCAAATCCATAGAGACAGAAAGTAATTAGTGGTTGCCAGGGGCTGAAGGTAGGAGGAATGAAGATTGACTTATTAATAGGCACAGGGTTTCTTTTGGGGGGGTGATAAAAATGTTCTGGAATTAAACAGGGAGATGGTTTCACAACATCATGAATATACTAAAAACCACTGAATCTCATACTTTAAAAGGGCAAATTTTATGGTTTAGGAATTATGTCCATTTTTAATGCAAAAAGAAAAATAAAAATGCTGAGGGTACCAGGGGGCATCATACAGAAAACTGGAGATAAAATAATGGACAGACACTAGGCACTCAAGTATATTATTTAGGAGAAGCAGTCATATTAATAGGTAATTATAATATAGTAAAATAAATGCTGTTATTGGGTTCTACAGACATGATGGGAGAACTTAGTAGAAGCATTTAAATCCATCTTTGAGGGAATGAGAGGAGGTTTCTGGAGATGATGATAGCTCAAATAAGTCCAGTAGGAAGAGCAGAGGTTACCAGGTAGAAGTAGGGAGTGGGTAAGGAAAAGTGTCAAAACTTAGAAGTGAAAAACACTGCACATCCCAGAAACTGCAAGCAGTTCTAAGCAGCTGGAACAGAGTCAGGGGTAAATGGTAAGAAATGGGTCTAGAAAGGTAAGCAAGATGAGGAGGGTATAGCTCAGTGGTAGAGTGTGTGCTTAGCATGCACAAGGTCCTAGGTTCAATCTCCAGTACCTCCATTAATAAATAAATAAATAAACCTAATTGTGCCCCACCCTCCAAACCAACTAACCAACAAAAAAGAATTCCTAAGGAAAAAAAAAAAAAAAAGTTAAGCAAAGTCCATATTACGAAGAGTCTTGCCAGGAGTGCAGATACATTCCACTGGCTATGGTCAACCTTTAAAGGACTGCAACAACGTAGTGAAATCCAATTTGTATTTTAAAAAGGCAACCTGGCTTCACTGTGATGAGTGGAGTGGGCCAGAGGGAAGTGACTAGAGAGAGAGACCAGGTAGGAGAGTGGAGGACTACTGTTGTTTTTCAGGTGAGAGAAAATATTGGTTTAAGCCAGAGGCGGGCAATCTATGGACTGTGAGCCAAATCTGGCCTGTTGCCTGTTTTTGTATGGATGGCAAACTAAGGATGGTTTTTACATTTTTAAATGGTTGGAAAGAAAAGCCAAAAGAATATTTCATTAATTGTATGAAATTCAAATTTCAGTGTCTACAAATAAAGTTCTATAGGAAACAGCTGTACCCATTCATTTCCATATTGTCTATGGTTGCTTTGGGACTACAGTGATCATGATATGGCCTGCAAAGCCTAAAGTATTTACTATCTGGCCCTTTCTAGAAAGTTTGCCAACCTCTGGTCTAAACACAGAGAACAGAACAGAATGAGAATGAGAGATAACAGAATGAGAACAGAGAGATAAGTATATGTAATAGATATTAAAGGGGAAAAATGAATACTTACTAATTGATTAGATACAGGAGTAAAGGAAGAAACATTAAGGATGATTTTACATTTCTAAAGTAGGAGGACGAGATGAGTAAGACTGCATAATAGGGAAACACCAACAGCTATGTGATCTACTGACCACTGAGAACTGCTCTCTAACTTCTAATTAGCCTATGTCTACTTTCTTTCCCACTCCCTTTACAGTAGTTCCTCCAATCTGTGGTTTCACTTTCTGTGGTTTCCGGTACCAGCAGTCAACCGTGGTCTGAAAATTCCAGAAATAATTCACAAGTTTTAAATTGTGCACTGTAATGAGTAATGGGATGAAATCTGGGGCAACTCACTCCATCCTGCCTGGAGTCCCTAACCATCAACATCATCTGCTCCTAACATCCAACCACTGATAGCACCGTGGCTCAATGATCCAAGAGCACCCTAAGCAGGTGATCCTCCTTCTAACATATCACCAGAATGTCAACAGTAGCCTAATGCTACGTCACAATGCCAACGTCATTCACCTCACCACACAGGCATTTTATCATCCCACATCATCAGAAGGATGAGTATAGAAAAGATATTCTGAGAAAGAGAGACTGTATTCATATAACCGTTATTACAGTATATTGTAATTGTTCTATTTTATTATTAGTTACTGTTGTTAATCTGTCACTGTGCCTAATTTATAAATTCAACTTTACCATAGGTATGCATCTATGTAAAAGACATAGTATATAGGGTTTAGTGCTATCTGTGGATCATGTGTACACTGGGGGTCTTGGAATGGATCACCTGTGGATAAGTGGAGATTACTGTATTTTCACAATCCAATTTCTTTTTGCATTTTTTTGCCCCTCCAAAGAACATAGCCAGCCTTTATTCCTACTTTCAACAAGTTTGCATTACTTTGTTTTTTTATCCATTTTTATGATGCTATTCTAGCTTCTCTGTACTCTTTTATTTTAAACTTGCTTTTGAAACGGCTAGAGAGATGCTATTCTTGAATTCTAGGCAATGAGTGGCCTCAGCTTCCTTGGACTGTCTCTTTTATATCCTTACACTCTTAAGATTTTTTTTTAATGGAGGAGGGGAAATTCAATCTACAGACTACAATAGTAGTAAAGGATATTATGGGTGGTACTGCTTTATTCTTATCACTTTATTTTTCTCTTCAATCTTTATTGAGAATGAAGACGCTGATCCCCATGACTTATATATAAAGTCCTCACATTTCAAAAGCTGATCTGGAACAATGTATTTTAATTGGTATTAAAGAGAAAATCATAGTTTGTCTAAATAAAAGCCCTTCTTAATCTAAGTAGAATGAATTTATTTCCCACCTCATTCCTTTGCCATGTAAGGATTTTTCATTTAGCTTCTCAGGCCCCCTGTATGGCATATTGTTCCCTTGGTATCTCATGTCCTCTATTAATCTCTGTCAACCTTTCCAGCAGGATTCTCACAAAAATCTTACATTCAGTGGTGAGTACTATCAGCAGGTACCAGTTCCCTATTTCTCTTACTTCCTATTAACACTAGTTTGACTGTGCTAGTTACCTCACCTTCCATATGCCTTTGAACAGAGGTGCCATGGATTCGCTCAAAGATCTTACAGAGCCAAGCTGGTAGACCATTAAACCCAGAAGTTCTTTTCCTTCTACAGTAATTTTATTATGTTGATCACTTTTAGAATCTAGATGTCTGCTACAAAATTATCTGTTCATCTTTTTGACACTGTAAAATTACAGGCATCTGATACCTCTTCTTTCCACATACACAACCCAACCTCCAAATTTCTTATCTAGCTCCTAAAATGGTTTGACAAAGAATTCTTCTAGCTTTCAATCTTACCCTTCTAAGGAAATCTGAATGTTTTTACCTACCAATACTCTTTTGTATTCTCATAAAATCTAAGAATGTAAAGCAATGACTTCATTTTGGCTTTAATCTTATGTTTCCACCATCTTGGGTCTGTGTATAAAGGCTTCTCCAATTTGGTTTCTGATTTTCAATGTTTGTTTCAATTTCTTCAATTTGTTTTTCTTTACTTTTATGTTTTTCATTAATCATTTCTGCACACAGATCTCTTTAATTCTTTAACTTCCTTGGCTTTGACCCTTCCTCTGAGAGCCTTCACTTCTTTTAATACTTCTACCACCTCCTCACTTTCAAAAGGGAGCTGATTCTTCCTCCTCATAGATTTAATTTCCTTGTGTTCTAACAGGAACTTGCTTATTTTCTAAATGATTCTACCAAAACTTCCCAGTTGTTGAGAAATTAATTTGAGTTCTTACTACTGCATGATTGGAAAAAAGATTATTTCACTTTGCTACACAAACTCTCTGTTGAACTGGCAGTGCTATAGCCATACAGTTGGCAATGCTATACAAATAAAATGCTACAGACAATACTGGCTACAGGAATACAAATGGCCCTCTGTATCCACCATTTTATACAAGGGGCCTGAGCATCCATCTCTGCACAGAGGCTCCTGGAACCAATCCCCTTCAGATACTGAATGATGACTATACCTTCTTTTTTACCCTAAGTATATTCCAGACAGGCATAACAGTATATAAATTCTAAGAAGTATTATTTAATCCTTGTTTTATAAAAGGATTCTCACTGTCTGGCTTCTTAGGTCCCTTTTTGCTTACTTTCAGACTTTTCCCATAATATCCTTATTTACAGTATTCAAGAAAGACAACAAATAATAATTTTCTCTTTCATATTTATTTGGGGATGAGAGATAGATGTGTGAAAACAGACAGACAGACACACATACATTCAGAAACACAGCCCCATTCCTTTGCCTATTTTATATCTATGGTCAGATAGACTCCAACCCAGATTCCAATATATCCTTCAAAAATCCACAGTGCTCAAAATGCCTTGCCCAGCTCCAGAGTCTACTGTGGAAAGCCTCATGTTAAATCCTTTCAAAAACAAACCATTCTTTCATCATATGCAGTTCTATTTCCAAAAAGAATGTCACTTTTTCTCTTCTACCCTCAAGGTTCATCAGAAACGAGAATTCCATGAGAACCGAAACTTCTCTCATTCATTCCTGTGTGTCTAGCATTTGGTATACTGCCTGGCCCAATAAACACTCAGTGTTTGCTGGATGACTCCTTAGAAGTTTATGCTCCATATTCTTTGTACTACGTACTCTCCTACCTTAAGTTGCACTTTATCCCTATTTATATAATTTGAATCATCCTTCAATACTTCTGAATTTCTTCATTTATTTCCCTTTGTTATCACCTTCATTGCCTTAGTTAGGCTTTACTTGACCTCTTCCCTTCCATAATACTTGTTTCTCTGGGATTTGGAGTCTATCTATAATGGACTGATTATCTGTGCTCTCTTTGGCTCTTTCCATGTTAATTGCTTAAAATGTATTTACTATCCTTCCTGAGACCTCTTCTTTTTTTTTTTCCTTCTTCTGAGGCATATGTTCTTATCTCTTTTTTTTCAGTAAGAATCATCTTCTCCTGATATTTTTCTGTAGCACCTCTTGCTCATCCCCAGCTAATTCATCTATTTTCCTCTAATCTTTCTCCCTCTAATACCTAAAACTTAATCTTTATATTTCCACCACCTCTTTCTGAAGCTCTTTAAGCCATCCCACATGGCTACTCTGAATTAATTTTGGTAGCTGTTACCAGTTCAGTTGCTCTGCTTTTCTTTTCATTCTGGGACCTTGAAAATGGCTCAGCTGTGTATGCTTCACTTTCATTATGACCTGTTCTAGGGCTGTCAGCACCAGTATGACCATTGATACCAAAGGTTATATACAATTGGCTTTTTACAGATATCATTTCTGGCACACCAGAAACATATTTTCTGATTACATCTCATACTCAGATGATTTCTAGAGACAGTTCTATATTCTGTAACATAACTGCCAAACATGGCTGATGCTCAAAATCACCTGGGGAGCTTTAAGAAATATGTATTCTTGCTTCCCCGACCCCACTCCAGTCTGGGGATGGGCCCAATAACTTTTTTTTTAAGCTAAAGGGATTCTGATAAGCAGCCGTGTTTAGCAATTACTCATCTATGGTACATCTTTGGCTGGCACCTATACCAGTTGGATCAAAATGGAATATCACTAATAATAACTAAGTATTAAATGTTTATTTTGTGCCAGGTCTTGTGCTGAGTGCTGTACCAGAACTACTGCATTCAGTCCTCACAACCTCCCTGTGAGGTGGGCTCTCCGTTTCACAGATGAGGAAACCGTGCTCTACATCATATGCCTATAATAAATTCTGGATATTCTCCCAAGTGGTCCCAGACCAGAGTCTGTGGTCAGGACCACTGTACATACACTCGATCAGTAGTCAGTAGGTGACTGACCTTTTATTCTTACTACTCATATATTGCATACAGTTAACATTCCAAACACATCTGCAACTTTTACTTGATCTGTTAAAGAATTAGTCTCTCTTGAAGAAAGTTTCGGTTTAATCTATACTCAGTTACATTTTTAAAGAGAATTAGCAAGGCCTTTGGTATTGGTTGGCTATAATGAATCACTACAAAGTTTTTTTTTATTCACTCTTTCATTTTTATTGGATAAGTCATTTATAAAGCATTTACTGAATATCCACTATGTGCAGGCCTGGGGATACAAAGTATTTGGTTTTGGTCTGTTAAGAAGAATCACAAAGAATCACTAAAGTTTGTTTTTGTCATTCATTCTCTCAGCCAGTCATAAGGAAAACATTTATCGAACACCTATGAAGTGAAAGACACTGTTGTAGAAGGCCTAGAAATACAGCAATATACAAGAAACAGGAGAGAGGTCTGGATAAAAGATACACATTTTGGAGTCATCAGCCTAAATGAAGTTTTCTGAGTGAGTATGATTGCTTAGGAAGAGAGTAGGATGAGAAGAGGATCTCAGACAGAAAACTATGAACCATAACACTTAATGATGAACAGAAGTAAAGCGAGTAAAGAACATTAAGAATTGAGAGGAAAAAAACAGGAGAGTCTAGCATCAAGGAAGCCAAGAGCACAGTGCTAGGTAGAAAGATGCTGAGATATTAGGAACAGGAAGAGAAAATGCAGATGTGAACAAAGACAATTTTCTGTTCAAGAGAAGCTGAGCTAACAGGATCTGCTAAGCTGGACGTAGGGGTGAGAAAGAAGGAGTCAAAAACGACTCCAAAGTGTCTGGCTTGAGAAAATGAAAGGAAGGAGTTGCCATTAACTGAGAATTGGGGAAGACTGAGTAGAAGTTCTGGGGTAGGGGTAGGAGGAGGGGTTTGGCTTAAGTCCAAAACCATACTTGCCATCCAAGAGGAAATGACGTGTAAGGAGTTGAGTATCAAGCCTAGAACTCAAGGGGACAGTCTGGACAAGAGATACAAATTTGGAAATCAACAGTTCATAGGTGATATTTAAAGAGGTGTCAGAAGGAGCTCTCCAAAGGACTGAGTGTAGATGAAGAAGAGGTCGGAGGACTAAGCCTTGGAGCATTCTGTTTGAGTAGGAACCAGAAAAGGAGAACGAGAAGGAATGGTTAGTGAGGCAGAAGGAAAGCTAGATTTCCTGAATGAAGAACATGTTTCGAGGAGGAGAGGGAGGCAGTAATCAACTTATCAAATGCTGCTCACAGGTGAAGTAAGATGATGACTGAGAATTAACAAGCAGATTTAGTAACCCTGAAATTACTGGTATGTTGCAAACGATACTGGTGGTGTGGCAGCGGCAAAAGCCTGATTAGAGTGGATTTAAGAGGAATGCATTTAAGCTGTTCCCAGCTAGGCTACCAGAGGAATTTACTTTCAACAATAATCCTTCTACTTAGCAGAAGGCCAAAATTGGGTTTCAGCTCACTTTCCGTGAAAGTTACCTCAACTGATCATATTCATTACTTTCAAATAAAAAATTTCATGGCAGTATCAGTCCTTGGTCTTCTGACACTCATTTTTCCAGAAATAATTCTACAAGAGCTCACTTCAGCTCTCAGCACCTAGAGTGAGTACATGCCCTCGATTTTCTAAAGGCTCTAATTTAATATAATTTTGCTCTGTTAAGGATCTGATATATGTGCAATTAAACATGATTTAATTTTATGCCACTGTAAGAGTTTTTATACTAAATTTTTTTCTCAAATCAAAAAAAAAAAAATTCATTTTCAGCCAGGGGCTGGAAGAGGGGAAAAGGAGAGTTTTGTTCAGTGGGTACAGCATTTCAATTTCGCAAGACAAAAAAGTTCTAGGGATTTGCTGCACAACAACAGGCCCATAGTTCTTGCCTAAACGTCTGCAGTAACATATTTCCTAACTAATCTTGACTTCAATTTCTTTTCTCTACAACTATTCTCCATACTACACCCATAATTATCTCTTCAAAATACAAATTTGATTATATTGTTCTCCATGGCCATGAGTGTGAAATCTAACTCCTTAGTATGGCATATAAGGCTTCTAAGAGTCTGGCCCTAGAAAGCCCAGAAATAAATCCTCATATATATGGTCAATGGATTTTTCTACAAGGATGTTAAGACCATTCAATGGGGGAAGAAAAGTCTCTTGAACAAATGCTGTTGAAATAACTGGATAACCACATGCAAAAGACTGAAGCTGGACCCTTACCTAGCACCATACAGAAAAATTAACTCAAATGGATCAAAAACCTAAATTCAATAGCTAAAACTGTAAAACTCTTAGAAGAAAACATAAGGGGGAACTCTTTGTAACCTTCTATTTGAAGGTTTTTTTTGATTGTTTCTTAAATATGACATAAAAAGTACTGGCAACAAAAGGAAGAATTAAAAAATTGGATTTTATCAAAATTCAAAACTTTTATGCATCAAAGGACACTATTAACAGAGTGAAAAGACAACTGATGGAGAGAAAATACTTGCGAATCATAGATCTGATAAGGATTTAATATCTAGACTACATATAGAACTATAACTCAACCAAAAACAATCTACTTCAAAAATGAGCAAAGGACTTGAACAGACATTTCTCCAAAGATAAAAATGGCCAAGAAGCACAGGAAAAATATTTAACATCATTAGTCATCAGAGAAATGCAAATCAAAACCACGATGGGATACCATGAAGAAAGCTATCATTAAAATTTTTTAAAAAAGGAATATAACATGTGTTGACAAGGATATGGAGAAACTAGAATCTACACTGTGCCTTGCTGATGGGAAATGGTGCAGGCACTATGGAAAACACTTTGGTAGTTTCTCAAAAACTTAAACATCGAATTACCAAATGACCAGCATTTCCGCTTCTAGGTATATACTCCAAAGAACAGAAAACAGAAATTCAGAGACTTTCATACCAATGTTCAAAGGAGTATTATTCACAATAGCTAAAAGGTGGAAACAACTCAAGTCTTCATCAACAGAAGAATGGACAAACAGAATGTAGTATATACATATAAGAGAATATTACTCAGTCATAAAGAGGAATGAAGTTCTGACACATGCTACAACATGGATAAACCTTGAAAACATTATGCCAAGTGAAATAAGCCATAGACAAAGGACAAATGTGGTATGATTCCACTTATATGAAGTATCCAGAATAGACAAATTCAGAGACAAAAAGTAGAATATAGGTTACCAGAGCCTGGGAGAGGGGGACAATTATTGCTTAATGGGTACAGAGTTTTTGTTTGGGATGGTGTCAAAGTTCTAGAAATAGTGTGGTGGCTGCACAACATTGTGAATGTACTCAGTGCCCCTAAATTGCAAACTTCAAAATGGTTAAAATAGTAAATGTTATATTATATATATTTTACCACAATAAAAAAAATAATAAAGAGTCTGGCCCTAAATAGCTTTATCTGCAGCCATAAATTCCCTTTGTTCTCACCAACATGTACCTTGCATTCCACTCTCCTATTGAACTGCTTGACTTGTGAAGGTACAACATACTTTCAAGCTTTCTTGGCTTCATTTGTGTTCATTCTGTCCTTACCTCTAAGTTTGGTAAATTATTCTTTATCCATTAAGATTCACTGAAGATGACCTCCTGAAGCAGTTAATCAATTGTTCCTTTATACATTGAAACTCCTTTGTGAACAGTTCTACTGTGGCATTTAATCATGCACCATGCATTATTTCCCTATGGGTGTCTCCCCCATAAGATCAAGTTCCATGAGGACAAGTATTGAATTTTATCTTTCTGTCCCTAGTGCCTAGCACATGATAGATACTCAACTTTCCCAAGTAAATGACTTAGTATATAATGTGCTTTGAAAAATCATAAAGCACTATATCAGGAAAAAACATTTACTTTATTTTACCACCTGTGAATTTATTTTAAGTTAGTTTCAGTTTATGAAACAAGTCCCTGATGATATGCAGTATATAAGAAAACTCAGTTTTTTTCATTATGCTCCCATTAACTAATCCTAAGATTTTCTTTTCATATAAATGCTAAATTGAACCAGAAAAAATATTTTTAAGTTTCTAAATGAATAAATACTAATCTAGATGTACTATCAAAGAAAAGATATATTTTATGTATGTCAGAACGATAATGAGTTGACAACGAGTGGCTTTACATTAGAATATTTTGATCACGTCTTCCAGAAAAGTAGTGCAATCAGATGCGTGGATAGTATCTGTGGAAGCCTCGGCACATATTTATGCATGCTTTAATTAAGAACCAGTGCAAATTGCTGAATCAATCATCAAATATTTACTGAGTCCACACACAGGGCATAGTACCAAAAATCTAAGTGTTTACAAAATTTAGACCAGATTTTTATAGTCAAGAAATTCACAACATAAAGTTGGAAGACATGAAAAAGTAGATACAATATAAATGTACAGACATGGTTATTCACTCAACAATTATTTATTAACTGCGTATGAGCCAGGTACTTAAAACATACGCAGATTAAGAAATATGGACTCTGCCTCAAGAATCTTAAACATTTACTAAGTAATGTTATGCCAAGAACTGTGGGAATACAAAGATGAACAAAACGTACAGCCCTATCTGGCTCACAATCTAGTTATGGAGAGATAATTATAAGCAAATAATTCTAGCAATTAACACTAATGACTCTTCAAAACTCTTTTCCCTTGGTCTACATGCCACCACAGTATCCAGCTTTTCTTCCTCTCTCTCTGGCTACTCTTTCTCAGTCATTTAAACCTGCTCCTCCTCTACTATACCCTTATATGCTGCAAGGCTCTGTCTTACATATTTATCATTTCACTCTATAACCTAGGTCATTCCTAGACTTCAACAACCATAAGAGACTTAAATCTGTTCCTAGCTTGCCCTTTCTACTGAGTTCCAGAAGTGTATTCCCAACTGCCTACTAGATATTTCATAGATTCCTCAAACCTGACTTACCTAAAATTGCACTATTCTCACACTAACTTCTAGCACCACTATCAACTGGGTTACACAAACCAGTATCAAGGGATTCAGCTTTGCCTCCCCATCTCACATTAAATGTATCACAAAATCCTGATAATTCTATTTCTTTCCATTTCTGTGACTTAATGACCCAGTGTTTCTCCATTAAGGTGCAACTGGCATTTGAAGCAGGACAGTTCTTCATTGTTGGGACCCTCTTCTGCAATACAGAACATCTAGCATTCCTGGCTCTATGCATTAACACTCCCCGGTCATCAGGACTAACAAAAGCGTCTCCTGAGGCTGGTATTGCCTAGGTTAAGAATTATACAGTGCTTAGTTGAAGACTCCATTATCTCTCACCTGTACTACTAAAAGGTATTTTTAAATAAAAACCTTTTAATCATCTTCCCTACAACTACTTTTTCTCTCCTCCAATCAATTCTCTATTCTGTAGTCTCTGCCAGTTATAAAATTCTGGTTTTTGAAGTGAAAAAAAAAAAAGTGAATGAAGGGCTGCAAATGATAAAGTATTCTTTTTTATCAGTGAGTTGTATTCCATTACATATATGTATGCTGCTTCTTCATTATCTGCTCAACTGTTGATGCACACTTAGGATGCTTCCATATCTTGGCAATTATAAATAATGTTGCTGTTAATAGCAAGGTGTATGTATCTTTTTGAATTAATTTTTATTTTGTGGTTGGCATTATTCTTTTGATAACTATGTAAGTTTAAAAAGCTAACACTGTAAACGTTCTTAGAAACAATGAACAGTACATATATGTAAATTTAAAAATATGTGCACAGTAAAAAAAAAAATGAGCCATGAAAGACATGAAAGAAACTTACAAGACATACTACTGAATTAAAGAAGCCAGTCTGAAAAGGCTACAAACTATACGATTCCAACCAAATGACATTCTGGAAAAGGCACAGCTTTAGAAACAATAAAAAGATCATGGTTTCCAGGGGTTTGGGGAGAGGGAGGGAGGGAGGGATGAACACATGGAACACAAGGGATTTTTAGAGCAATGAAATTATTCTGTATGATACTATAGTGGGGGCTACATGTCATTATGCATTTGCCAAAGCCCATATAATGTACAACATTAAGAGTGAACCCTAATGTAAACTATAGAATTTGGTTAATAATAATGTGTCCATGTTGGTTCGTTGATTGTACCAAATATGCCACACTGATGAGAGATGTTAAGGGTAGGGGAGTATACTTGTGTGAGTGGGGAGGGCTATGTGGGAATTCTGTATTTTCTGTTCAATTCTGCTGTAAACCTGAAACTGCTCTAAAAAAATAAAGTCTATTCTAAAAAAAAAATTCTCTATTCTGTAGCCACAGCAGTGTTTTAAGCTCAACTTGATAAGCGACTCCTCTACTTAAAACCCTTTAATGTTGCTGATCTTAGGAGAAAGCATTTCCTCTTCTGCCATTAAATGAAATGTTAGTTGTGGAGTTTTGAGAGATATCTTTGAATACGAAGTTTCCTTCTATTATTATTTTGCTGAGAGTTTTTATCATGAATGGGTGTCAAGTTTTATTAAATATTCTCTCTGCAAGGATATCCAATCTCACCACTTCTAATTAACATTGTACTGGAGTTCCTAGCCAGTGCAATAAGGCAAGGAAAAATAAAATAAAAGCATCCAATTGGAAAGGGGGAAAAACTGCCTTTATTTGCAGATGACGTGATCTTGTCCAGAAGTAATTTTAAAGAATCTACAAAAAAAGCTACTACTAATGAGCTCTAATGGCTTTTTTGTAGATTCCTTAAAATTCCTTAGATTCCATTAGTGCTAGAAATAATAAGTTCTAGGGCAGGAAAATGATCAATATATAAAAATTAATAGCATTTCTATACACCTGCAAAGAACAAGTGGAAAATGGAATAAAATATATGATTCCATTTTTGATAGCATCAAATACATGAAAATACTTGGGGATAAGTGTAATAAAATATGTGTGAGTCTTGAACACTGAAAATAATAAAATGTTGCTGCAAGAATTTAAAGAAGACCTAAAAAATATATACACCATGTTCATGAATTGGAATATTCAATTTATTGTTAAGATTCTGTTCACTCCAAATTGATTTATAGACTTATTATGGGTATCTCCTGAAAGATATGTTTTAAGTTTTAACCCTCTAGTATTACTGTGAATGTGACCTTATTTGGAAAATAGTGTCACTGCAGATATAATCAAATTAAAATGAAGTCATACTGGATTAGTCTAGACCTTAGTCCAATATGACTGGTATCCTTATAAGAGAAAACAAAATTAGGGAGGAGAATGCCATGCATAGAGACAAAAACACACAGACATATTGGGAAGACAACCATGGAAGATGGAGACAGAGACTGAATTTATGCTGCCATAAGGTAAGGATTCTTCAGGTTATTAGAAGCTATATGAATCTTCCCCTAGAGGGTCCAGTAGGAGCACAGTCCTGCCAACACCTTAATTGTTGACTTCTACTCTCCAAAACTGTGAGATAATAAATTTCTCTTGTTTTAAGCTATCCAGTTTATAGTGCTTTGTTACAGCAGCCCCAGGAAACTAACACACATAGTGAATACTCAAAATTTATTTGATTTGTTGGTAAGATAACTGCTCTTATATAATAATATATAATTTTATTTTATTTTTTTAATATTTTAAAGCTGTACAGATATAGATATAGATACATACTGTGAGGTAATATAGTTTACTGGAAAAAGCAAGGGCTTCTGGAATCAAACAGACCTGAGTTTAGAATTTTGCCATTCTCTCACGTAACCCTGTTTCTTCAACCATAAAATGAGGATTAATGAAAATATATAAAATCCTGTCCAGTACGGAGTTTGATATTTAATAGTTCTTTTCTTTCCTGGGTACACTGGCATAGCTAATCTCAAAGAAATTTGGTCTTGTATTAAAAACTCTAACATATTAATTAAATTGACAAAAATATATTGATCACATTATATACTCTGTACTAAAAAGATATCAGAAACATGTCCCTACTTTTTTTTTTTTTGGTCTTCCTTTCTTATTTTCCTATTTCTCCACTTTTTCCTGCTCCCATGATAAGGATAAGGGTCAGAGAATCTCAGGAGGTTTCATGGAACTTATAAAACTAATTGATTCTTGAAAAATATTTGTTAGGATTTAGTTATGCAGAGAAAAGCCAAAAGAACATTCAAGGAACTTCCTTCCACCCAACTCCATAGAGGAAAAGAAACAATTCTTGTAATGTGGCAAAGTGGTATATGTCCTCTGAAGCAATAGGGAGTACTTGTTGAACTGTGGTTTCATTAATCAAGAACTATTTTTTATGAATGAGGACCTATTTCCGTATTTCAGTTTCTTCCTTGGAAGAGAATTAACATTGCCTTTGACTGAAAGTCTAGGTGTCCCTCCAGACACAGGCGAGGCATGCAGGAATTTCAGTTCCTCACAGTGCTTCAAGTTTCTCTTTCTGATTCCTAACTAACTTTATCTAACTTTCTTGCCTTTTTTTTTTTCTCCTGGCCAAGTAGCTCCTTTTGAACAATGTTGCCTCAGAGCTTTTGATTTGTTGCCTTCTATGTCAGATTCTCCTTCTCTGCCAAATTATGTACTTCCCCTAAGGACAACTTCAAAACTTATCTCCAGGAAGCCTTTTCTATTTAATATAAAATGATTTACTTTTGTTTTACAACTTCAAACCTATACATCTAATTTAAATTCAACTTGGGGTGAAACATTTTCTCATTTGATGATTAACAAAGGCCTAACCCACTAACATTTTTCACTCTTAAATTTGACTATCTTTAGCACTTTGTACTGTTGATCTCTCCTGTCCCTCCTTAAAACTCCCTTAGCTTCAGTAACACCCATTTTCTCTCATCTGATCCCTCTCCCACTCAACGTTTATATACCCCGTGCTTCCATTTTTAACCTCAATTTCATTTCTTTATTCATCAGATATCTTTGAGTTTCTATTTTGGGTCAGTGCCTATGCTACATGATATGGATACAGCAGTGACCAAGAGACAGATACAGTGTATGTACAGGGTTTACAATTGAGCAGGGAATATTAGAGGAGGTCTTAACCTCATTTAAGGGCTTAGGGAAGACATTTCTGAGAAAGAGAGTATTAGTTGAGTCCTAAAAAAGATTAGGTTCTAGTGAGGTAAGGAATAAGTGAGGAATGAGTGAGAGGTTTGTAGGAATAAGAAGCTTGGGAGAGATGAGAAGAGGGTTCCGAATGTAGAGCACTGTAGTTTCAAAGCACAGAATAGGGAAAAGCATGGAAAGTTTGAGGATCTAAAATTTCAGTATGTGGAGTAGAGGAAGCTAAAGGGAGAATGATAATATTTAATGCTGGACTGCAAGGCTGAAGTCAGACTGCCAAAATATTTGCGAGCTATGTTAAGGGCAATAGGAAGCCATTGATTGGCTTTCCCTCATTTCTACTGCATGTTTTATTTTTACTTTTTAACAACCTAGTTGTATAATTTACATAAAATATACTGCATCTATTTAAACTTTGCAATTTGATGACTTTTGATAACTTTACACATCTGTGTAATCACCATGACAATCCAGATATAACATTTTTACCACTCCTTCAAAGTTTCCTCTTGTCCTTTTGTCTTCCCTCCCTCCTCTTCTGGCCTCAAGCAACAATTGTTCTGTTTTGTATTATTAAGGATTAGTTTGCTTTGTCTAGACAACTATATAAGTGGAATCATAAGTATGTACTCTTACATTGGGCTTCTTTCACTCAGAATAATGGTTTTGAGATTCATCTATGCTGTTGAGTGTATCAGTAACGCATTCCTTTTTATTGCTGAATAATATTCTGCTGCATGGATTTATCACATTTTGTATATCCATTCACCTGCTGATGAACATTTGGGTTTTTCCATTTTTGGGGTTTTGTGAATATAGCTACTACAGATATTTGTGTATAAGTCTTTGTGTGGCCGTATGTTTTCATTTCTCTTAGGCAAATATCTAGCAATGAAATGGCTGGGTCATATTTATAATATAAATATTTAACTTTAAAGATATATTTAACTTTATAAGGAGTTGCTAAGCGGTTTTCCAAAGTGGATTCACCATTTTATACTCCCACCAGCAGTGTATGACAGTTGTAGCTGACCTACATCCACACTAACACTTGGTGTTGTCAGTCTTTTTCTATTAGTCATTTTAATGGATGTGTAATGGTGTCTCACTGTGGCTTTAATTTGCATTTCTTGATGACTAATTTTATTGAGCATCTTTTCACGTGCTTATTTGCTATTCATAAATCTTTGATGAAATGTCTGTTCAAATTTTTTCCTCATTTTCAAAAACTGAGTTGTCCTTTATTGAGTTGTCTTAAGGGTTTTTATATATTCTAATTTTTTCTTCCAGTTTTATTGAGATACAACTGACATACAATACTGCATAAGTTTAAGGTGTATAGCATGATTTGACTTACATACATCATGAAATAATTATTACAATAAGTTTAGTGAGCATCCATCATTTCATACAGATACAAAATGAAAGAAGTAGAAAAAAATTTTTCTTCCTCTGATGAGAATTCTTAGGATTCACTCTCCTAATAACTTTCATATATAACATACAGCAGTGTTAATTATATTTATCATGTTGTACATCACATCCCTAGTACTTATTTATATTATAACTAGAAATTTGTTTTGACCTTTTGACCACCTTATTTCAATTTCTTCTCCCCCTGCCTCTGGTAACCACAAATCTGATCCCTTTTACTATGAGTTTTTTGGCTTGTTTTTGAAGTATAACTGACCTACAACAATATATTAGTTCCTGTTACACAACATAGTGACTTGGCATTTCTATGCATTTCAAAATGATCACCACAAAAAGTCTAGTTATGATACGTCATCATACAAAGATAATACATATTTAGTTACTATATTCTCCACACTGTACATAGCAATCTATATCAACATAGACATTATTTTAAGTTGCTGATCTCGTAAGTTCAAACATATTTTAACAATCCTGCATTTTTACTCCCCACCACCAACATTTACTGTTTCTGATATATTTTACATATTTTTGTTTTGCGTATCCCTTACCTACTTATTATAGATATATACTATTTTACAACTTTTATCTTTTAACCTTTCTACTAGCTTTATACGTGGCTGATTTACTACCTTTGTAGTATATTTGCCTTTGTAATGAGATTTTTTTCCTTTTCTAATTTTCATGTTTCTAGTTGTGGCCTTTTCTTTTTCACTTAGAGAAATCCCTTTAACATTTTTTGTAAAGCTAGTTAGGTAGTGCTGAACTCTTTAAAGCTTCTGCTTAGCTGTAAAGCTTTTGATCTCTTCATCAAATCTGAATCAAATCTGCCTTGCCGGGTAGAGTATTCTTGGCTTTAGGTTTTTCCCTTTTATTACTTTAAATATACCACTCCCTTCTGGTCTGCAGAGTTTCTGCTGAAAAGTCAGCTAATAGCCTTATGGGAGTTCCCTTGTGCATAACTTGTTGCTTTTCCCTTGCTGCTTTTAATATACTTTATCTTTAATTTTTGCCATTTTAATTATGTGTCTTGGTGTGGTCCTCTTTGGGACTCTCTGTGCTTCCTGGACCTGGATGTCTGTTTCTTTTCCCAGATTAGGGAAGTTTTTCAGCTATGTCTTCAATTACATTCTCTGCCCCTTTCTCTCTCTCTGGTACCCACTGTATGCTTGATGTTGTCTCAGAGGTCTCTTAAACTGTTCTTACTTCTTTTTCTTTTTTCTCTTAGCTTCAGTGATTTCCACTTCTCTGTATTCCACTTCACTGATCCAGTCCTCTGTATCATCTAATCTACTGCTGATTCCTTCTAGTGTACTTTTCATTTAAGTTATTGTATTCTTCATCTCTGTTTGGTTCTTTATATTTTCTAATAGCTTTATGTTCTATTTATCACTGTATTATTTAATTATTTTATTTTGGTAGGGGGAGGTAACTAGGTTTATTTATCTTTTTTGGAGGATGTACTGAGGATTGAACCCAGGACCTCCTGCATGCTAAGTATGTGCTCTACCACTTGAGCTATACCCTCCCCCCTATATTTTCTAATTCTTTGTTAAAAATTTCTAACTTCTCACTTGGCTTATCCAATCTTCTAGTGAGTTCTTTGAACCTCTTTACTATCATTACCTTAAACTCTCTATTGGGTAGATTGCCTATCTCCACTTCACTTAGCTCTTCTGGGATATTATCTTGTTCCTTCATTTGGAAGATATCCCTGTTGCCTCATTTTGCCTAATTTGCTATTTTTATTTCTAAGTGTCTGGTAGGTTGGTTTTCTTTCCCAACCTTGGAAAAGTGGTCTTTTGAAGACATCCTATGCACCCCAGCAGCACAGTCCACTCTGGTCACTAGAGCTATATGCTTGAAAGGTGCCCCTATGTGCTTTATGTGGGTCCTATTGCTGTGGTGGTCAGACTACTGTGGGCAGTATGGTAGGTGTGGCTGGCCCCTAGTCCTGTTGCTTCCCAGCCCTTGCCTTGTACAGAGGCTGCTGGCCACTGGTTGGTAAGGCTGGGTTGCAAGACTACTGGCTGAGGTTCCTGAGGTCCTGGGGCTAGTGTTAGCACACTGATGGGTGAAGTCAGTTCCCAACATGGCTCACTGCAGGATCTCGGTGTCCCAAAGCTGGTGCTGGCTCACTCGTGAGTGGGGCTGTATCTTGGGGCAGCTGGCTGAGGGGTCCAAGGTGTCTTGGAGCTGGTATCAGCCTGCTGGTGGGTGGATTTGGGGCCCAAGGGGTCCTGGGGCTAGTGCCAGCTCACTGGTGGGCAGGGCAGGGCTCTCAGGTTATGATTCTGGGGGTCTTGGAGCTGGTGCTGGCCTGCTGGTAGGCAGGGCTGGGGCTATGGGTGTTTGGGGGCTGGTGTTGGCTTGCTGGTTGGTGGGCTGGGTCCTGATATAGTTCTTCTGTCAGATAAATGTATCCATGCCTTGCTTTTTCTTTCTTTTTTAAAATAGTGCCTTTTGAGGAACAAAGGTTTTAATTTTATAATCCAATTAATCAGTCTTTTTCTTTATGGTTCACGCTTTTCATGCCCTCAAAAATCCATGCCTATCCAAAGTCACAAATATTTTCTCCTGTGCTGTCTTCTAGAAGATTTATAGTTTCACCTTTTACATTTAGATCCATGATTCATTTCAAGTTAATTTTATATATGTTGTGAGGCAGCACAACATATAAAACACGACTACCCACCATGCTGCTGTAAAGATATCTAGTCACTTTAACCTCTTTTGTTGAAAAGACTTTCCTTTCCCCATTAAATTGCCTTGGCATTTCTGCCAAAATTAGTTGACCATTTATCTGTGGGTCTATTTCTGCACTCTATTTGGTTCCAGTGATTTATATGCCTATTTTTTAAAATAATTCCATGCTGTCTTGATTACTGTATCTTTACAATAAATATAGAAATCAGGGAGTGTAAGTTCTCCAACTTTGTTCTTTTGTAAAATTGTTCCGGCTATTCTAGGTTATTTGCATTTTCACATACATTTTAGAATCAGCTTGTAAGTTTCCACCAAAAAAAAAACCAAAACAAAACTCTGCTGGAGTTTTTATTGACTCTTATATTTAGTTTCCTAGACCTGTTATAACAAAGTACCACAAACTCAGTGACTAAAACAACCAAACTTTATCCTCTTACAATTCTGGGGGCCAAAAGTCCAAAATTAGATTGTCTGTAGGGCCATACTTTCTATTTGAAGGCCTGAGAGAAGGATCTTTCCTTGCTTCTTAGCTTCTAGTGGTTGCTGACAATCTTGGCATTTCTTGGCTTATAAGTGCATCACTCTAGTCAAGGCCTCCATCTCCACATGGCTTTCTTCCCTGTGTCTCTGTGTATCCAAATTTCCTCTTCTTATAAGGACACAAAAAACTGGATTAGGGTCCACCCTAATCCAGTAACCCGCAGCACTTTGTATCAGCACTAAGGACTATCAAGAGTTTATTGGAAAATTTTTAAAATGCAGTCCTTCCTCAAGGAACTTAAAATTTTGTTGATAAGACAAAGTTAACAAGCATTAACAAAGTTAATAAGAAGCTATTAGTGAAAAATGAAAAACCAAATAAATTAGTGTTACTCAAACAATAAATGTTAATTGTGTACAAAGAAGAAAAAGCATGCGTCAAGTCAGAAGTCCCAGAGGGCTTCATGGTAGACAGACCAAAAGACTGGTGTAACAGAGAAACAGAAAAGAGGCAAGAGGCTAAGGGTCAAATAACAGAAACAAAGGTTCAGAAACAGGAATTAACACGACCCAGAAAGGCAGGAACACAGTTTGGGTCAGGAGATAGTTTGAGACGAAGTAGTTGGAGCCACTCCATGGAAGATTCTAAAGATCAGGCAGCAGAATTCTGATTGGACACATTGAGTGATAGAACTACTCTGAAAGTAAGGTTTGAGGAAGATCAGGTTTGCTTAAGGGGGAGAACTAACTGAGAGAAATAGAGTCCTGGGTAAGGAGACTAGTGAGAAAGCTCCTGCTTCCTTTCCAATCAATTCTCTATACTGCAGCCAGTTTTTTTGGTTTTTTTTTTTTAATTATTATTGAGTTATAATCAGTTTACAATACTGTGTCAATTTCTGGCATACAGCACAAATTTTCAGTCATACATGAATATACATATATTCATTGTCACATTTTTTTTCGCTGTGAGCTACCACAAGATCTTATATATATTTCCCTATGCTATACAGCATAAACTTGTTTATCTATTCTATATGTACCGGTCAGTATCTACCAATCTCGAACTCCCACACTGTCCCTTCCCACCCACCTCCCCGCTGGCAACCACAAGTTTGTATTCTATGTCTGTGAGTCTGTTGCTGTTTCATATTAAACTCATTTGTCCTCTTCTTTTTTCTTTTATTTATTTATTTATTTATTTTTTTAGATTCCACATATGAGTGATATCATGATATTTTTTCTTTCTCTTTCTGTCTTACTTTACTTAGAATGATATTCTCCAGGGACATCCATGTTCCTGAAAATGGCATTATGTTGTCATTTTTATGGCTGAATAGTATTCCATTCTATAAATATACCACATCTTCTTTATTCAGTCACCTGTCGATGGACATTTAGGTTGTTTCCATGTCTTGGCTATTGTAAATAGTGCTCCTATGAACAATAGGGTACAGGTGTCTTTTTGAATTAGGGTTCCTTCTGGATATATGCCCAGGTGGGGGATTGCTAGGTCATATGGTATGTCTATTCCTAGTCTTTTGAGGAGTCTCCATATTGTTCTCCACAATGGCTGCACCAAACTGCATTCCCACCAACAGTGCAAGAGGGTTCCCTTTTCTCCCCACCCTCTCCAGCATTTTTCATCTAAGGATTTTTGAATGATGGCTATTCTGACTAGTGTGAGGTGATACCTCATTGCAGTTTTGATTTGCATTTCTCTGATAATTAGTGATAGTGAGCATTTTTCATGTGCCTATTGGTCATTCGTATGTCATAACCAATTTTTAACTCGATTTGATCAAGTAGCTCCTCTGCGTGTTGAATCAGTGAATATGAGATGCTGAAGGAATCAAAGATGACACCAAAACTTCTAACTCAGTCTTAATAATAGTTGCACAAGCATTAGAGGGACCAAGAAGGTAGGAAAGGGATATAGTTTAGGGAGGAGATATAAGTTTTATATGGTATATGAATAATTTAAATTAGCAATTAAATGACAGCTAGAGTTTGGTCATGTTGTGGGGAACGTGACCCCATAACCCGTATGGGGAAGCAGAGGGAAAAGCGGGAATTTTCACGTGCAGCATACTAGAATTATAGGAGGCTGATTATCAAATTACAGAGGGACAGCCAGGCTCCAGGGAGTTAGCTGAGGCAAATAAGGGAGGAGTCAACTAAGCCTAATTAGAAGTGGACCAGGAAAGGGGACAGGGGTTGGAGTCAGACAACCAGGAGGAAAGGTGAGGCAGGTTGGCTAGAGCTAGGACAGATCTTAAGCAGGAACACGGGTAGAGAGAAGGGAGGACAGAAATAAGGAAGTAGTTGTGGAATAATAAAAGCTCTTGCAACACTTATTAAACATTCTCTTTTTTTTTAATATGTGGTAGGCATTATTCCAAACATTTAAATGAACTTAGTCATTTAAACTTCACAAGAATGAGAGGGGTAACTATTACTGTCCTTATTTTAGATGAGGAACCAAGATACAGAGACGTTAAGTGATTTTGCCAAAGGTTCTACACATATTAAATGGCAGAGTCAGGATTTGAGCCCATGGTAACGAATATCTAATATGTGCCAGGGATCTTACATATGCTTATTTGGTATGTGTATGAGTGTTGTAGACACACACACAGACACACACACACACAATGAGGATTTTTTTGGGGGAAAAAAAAAGTAATATGTTCCCCATTCTCCTTTCTTGGCACATGATCTTTTCCCTATTCAAACAAAGGTATATACTGCCTCAGGGAGGATTATGGTTGTTAAAGGGAAAAAGACATCATTTATTGTTCAGCTTCAGACCTCAAAACTGACTTTTTTTTTTTTTTTGCATTTGTAATGAAACAACAATTTTGGGAAGGACTGTTTTCACATTCTAACAGCTCTTTTTATTTATTGAGAGCTTGACTTGGCCCACCTGGACTATATAACTTTAGTATAAGATACAGGTAAGAATTCAAGCTAGGATAAGAGAAATAACCTACATTCAGGAAATAGAAGAGCCTTTCTGACAGAAAGAGGAAAGAAAAAGCAATGTGTGTGTCACAGATCCCCCATGTTATGGGCTGAACTGTGTTCCCCCAAAACCCATATACTGAAGTCTCAAACCCCAGTACCTCAGAATGTAACCTATTTGGAAATAATGTCTTTAAAGAGATGATTAAGTTAAAATGAGGTCATTAGTGTGGGACCCTAATCCAATATGACTGATATCCTTATTAGAATAGACACCAAGGATGTGGGGGCACAGAGGGACAACCATGTGATGACAAAGCAGCAAGGTGGTGGCCATCTGTGAGCCAAGGAGAGAGGATCCAGAAGAACTGCTGGGACTTCAACCTTGGATTTCTAGACTCCAGAACCATCAGAACATATATTTCTGTCATTTCTAGCCAACCAGTCTGTGGTATTTTATATGGCAGCCCTAGCAAACTAATATACCCCTCAAGGCTGAAAACCTTTAGGGAGGAAGACAAAAAAATAAGGCAAATGTGGGGGGGAATCCCAAAGAAGCGGAGCTTGTTTCTCAATTCCCTGGACAATTTCAAGCTCCCTTAAAGAATTTCTGTGTTCTAAAAGGCCAGGTAACAGACTGAAAATGGCAAGATAGAATAATAAATTGGAATATGTCCAATATCACCTTTCTAATTCCTACTGAGCAGGGATTCCTAGATTTCCAAAGACAGCCTGACAGTAGCAATGAGTACACCTAGCACCTAGATCTTTATCTCTAATACCATATCCCAATGAAGGGAACCAGGAAGGGCAGGAAGTATACAAAATAATCCAGGAGCATCTGGTAGTGTCAGAAAGGAAAGGGTGTGTCACAATGATGGGGTATTATGTCCAAAGGATATAGGAGGCAACTGAAAGAGCTCACAATGGCCAAAGTTAGAACAATTTGAGCAACAAAATAAATACAGTAGCACTGGATAATAACCTAAAGTATAAAATAAATATCCATGAGTCCACAGTGATATAAATAAATGATAATAAATATTAATAAATGATTAATTTATTAATAAATTAGAAAGAAGAGACAAAGGTCCTTACAGAAAAATTACAAATAATTTATGTAGATACTCTGCCCTTAAGGAGATAGTAACTCCCAACTCATTCAATGTTGGCTGCACACAGTAACTTCCTTCCAGAGAGTACAGGATGGAAAAGGAGAAAAAAGGAGTAACTTTACAGGGAAGAAACCTGACAAACACTACTGCAAGTCAGGTGATCAAGGTTAACATCTAATGATAAGTCATTTTGAGAGATACACCCTTGATATGATGTGATGAGAATGGGACTTTACCTCTGTGTTCTTTCTCCAAAACCATAACCTGAATCTAACCATGAGTAAAGCAAAAAACAAACCTCAATTAAGGAACATTCTATTAAATACTTAACCAATAATCCTCAAAACTGTCAAGATCATCAAAAACAAAGAAAGTTTGAAAAATGGTCACAACTAAAAGATGCCTAAAGAGATAGGACAACTAAATATAACGTGGTACCCTGGTTGGGATTCTGGAACAGAAAAAAGGCATTAATGAAAAACTGAGAAAATCTGAATAACATATGGACTTCAATTAATAATAATGTATCAAGGACATTAGAGTGGGACCCTAATCCAATAATGACTGGTGTCCTTACAAGACATTAATTATGACAAATGTACCATATTAATGTAAGATGTGAATAATAGGAGAAACTAGGTGTAGGGTATGAGGAAACTCTCTGTACTATCTTTGCAATAATTCCATAGATCTAAAATGTTCAATATAACACTTTATTTTTTTAAAAAGGTAGCCTGAGAAAGGACTGCTTTGCCAAACCCCCCTGCTTACACCTACCTAAGGCAGCTAGCTCATCAGGGCAAAGGGATTTTTTTTGGTGCGGGAGCATCTATGGAGTACGGAAGGGTGATGCTGCCATAAAATCCTGGTCTCCAAAAGACTGTGAAGGAAGTACCCTAGCCAAGCATCCAAACACCACTGTTGACACTTAAGACAAAGATCCTTGAAAAGCCTCAAAACCATATGCAGATTTGAGGTTACTGCCCACATTGCCCTGTGGACAAGTAAGATTTAACCTACACTTCAGACACTACCATGACAATGACACTGTTAATCGGACATCTTAGGCTGCATCTAGGGAAGTCTCAACTTTAATGGCTTAAACAACAAGGAAATTTTTTTTTAATCTTACATAACAAGTGCCAATATTCTATTGTAACATCCTACTCTGTCATCTTCAGTGCCTCAGACATTTCTTAGCTAAACTCTCCTGGCACTCTGGTTGCCTCGATTTCAGGTATCACATGAAGAAGCAACATTTGGCAGGAGAGACCATCTCTTTTAAGTGTGACTCTTTTGAAGAGTACTGGTCAGGTATTTTGTAGAATTTTACTGACTATGAGTTTGTTTGATGCTTTCTTATGATTACAGTGGAGATTTTTGATTTGGGTAAGAGTATCACAGAGGTGCAAGTAACGACTCTTTTAAGGAGCAAGGAAACTTTCCCTCAACTCACTCTAGCCAGCCCCTTCCTAAACTAATCCCTGGGAATAATGAAATTACCATAATCAGTTTAGACCAATCAGGACTTAGCCTGGAGTCACAAGGAAGGATATATACCAAATAAAACAAGGGGTATTAATGACTATTGAGGGGGCCACCACCAGTGTCTGCTACAGGTAAAAACCCTGAAAGGCAGAGCCTTTATTCTAAAGAGGCTACGTTAACATAAACATTAAACTGAGTCTTTTTAAAATGGAAGACCCTTCTAATTGTCAAATTTACTCCTCCTTTCTCCAACACTACCACCACCCAGAGGGATTTTAGGTCATTTACAAAAAATAAATCCCTCCTCTCAGCTATTGAAGGAGTAGCAGGAATAAAGGAAACACCTCTGAAAGACAAATTTCATCTACAGCTCATCTAGACCAAGACAACCCTTTCTATTAGAAACTCAAAGCCTCCTCATTAACCCCAAGAACAAACACTCACAAGCACTCCAACAAAGATGGTGTACTAGTTCAAAATATGAAACTGACATACAAATGAGAGATAATAGATTTCTAAGCCAGATGCATAGAACATTAGCCAAACAATAGTTAAGATACCTGGGCAACATTTCCCAAACTAGTGTGCTTTGCTACATTCTTCTGTACCATGGTAACAAGTAGGCTGATAGATACTAGGTTAAACAAAATTAAATAGACTTCTTTACTAATACATTTCTCAGAGCCTTTACATGCTAGCAGGCATTAGGAACTCCAATAGGAGGATATACTACTTATATTATTTAACATTTCCCTCCAATAAAAGAGGTTTTCCTTTTTTCCCCTGACCATTTATGAACAATTCCTAGGACAGTATTCTGTTTAACACCACTTTGAGAAATACTGCTCTAAAGGGTTAAGCAAAGGCCCAAGAGTAAAGTCTATTGTTATTAGGCAGTTGGAAGGAGGAAAAAAAAAATCCAGCAAAGAATATAATGAAGAAGATAAGAGCAAAACTGGAGAGTTCAATGATACAGAAGTAAAAAAGGAGATCGTTTCCAGAAAGCTAGAGACAATCAATTACTCAGAGATTAAATAGAATGAGAATTAAAAATTTTTTTGGATTTGACCAGGAAGACTGTCACTTGTGATCTTCAAGAGAGTAACATCAGAAAAGAGGAGGAAAGAAGGATGGTATACAGAAAAGAAAAAGATTAGAATGGAGATGAAAAAGGAAATAGATGAAGCATTTATAGACCACCAATAACTGGAGTTTAGCAGTGAAAGTAAAAAAAGACATCGGTTGACTGGGAGAAGGGAGTAATGAATAAAAAAAATTTTAGAACAGGAAACACCTACACTTGGTTGAAGGTAAAAGTGAAAACCTACTGAAAGAAACTGATAATTACAGTCCAGTAGATGGAAGAAATGAAATCCAGAGTATAAATTAATAGAAGACACCTTTCTTTTCAGATTTCAGAGAATCTGAATAGTAATGCCTAACCATTCCAAGTCTGAAGACCTCATTTTAATTCTTCAGAATTTCATGGATTTCTGCCTTTTCCACCTGGAGAATTTTTCAGTCTACAGAGTTCAGTATATAGTATGTTTATAAATTTGCTGATCTGCTGCTCCTTTCAGAAGCTGTCTATGTTATGGTAAAGGTGTAGGTTATAGAAAAACACTTACCTGAGGGCCTCAATCTTCATGAAATAAGAAATAAGGTAGAGAATGATGACTATAAGGAAGTTGAGAGCTCAGGAGATTTTAATTTACAATGATTTACTATAAATAAGTTTGATGTACAAAATACAAACGTATTTAATTGGAACACAAAAAACAATGTGAAGATTACCAAAGAAGGGTCCAGAAAGAAAGGCCTCTACTTAATCCATCCAGAAATTTTCACAACTCTGGTATATTAACAGAAGTTGCATAGGTCATAAATTAATATTATGGTTCCCAAGAGTGAGAACAAAGACTATTCAGTGGCAGGGCTACTTACAGTCTAGCTTTAAACTTTTTAAATTTAAACTTTGTAAGGCCTTCCCCCTCATAAAACACCAACCCTAATAGCTACTTAAGCATACAAAATTTCATTTTTATTTCCTTTCAAGATCTCTGAGGACAATGACATGTGATTCTGTTGCTTAGAATATATTTTTAGATTCTACCTTTTTGGCTAATTTCATTAACAACTGAAATTGAGTACATAATTTTGGATTAACTATGTTCAAGTCACAAGTGTGGCTCATATATGGCTCTAGAACCCCTCTTTCATAACATTTTGATCACAAAAAAGGCAGCATATCTGATTATTTAACTGCTTAATCATAGCCTATAAAGATTTAAGAAAAGTTAGACTGTTTAAAAAATATATAGTGACCACCATAAGGTGGAGGAGTTAGAGAAGGCCCCATTCTTTAAATAAAGAAATGAATAATGATCAGTGAGCACGGAATAAAGGATAAGGCAACAATACTCATACCAAACCTGGCAGTCTCCAGATTTGTGTATCTCTGTAAGCGTAAGGCGGCCGGCCACATAGGCCAGATGATTACTACTGCCAGCTCAGCAGCTGAGCTTGGAGAAAAGGCGGCATCCACACACAGGCCACTCTTGAGAACCAGAACTTACAGCCAGTTTCGTCTGGCAGGGACCGGAGAAAGTGGCGGTGATAAACCGGGAAAAGTCTGATAGAAATAGGGTTGTTAGCGCTAAGGGGAGCCTCCAAGGCTACAATTCTGGAAGGCATAAGGCAGCCACGACCGGGCTAATACCCCCACACCAAGGAGCTGAGAAAAACTGTGGGAGTTGAGGGGAGAAGGCTCGTCCTTACCTTGTCATCCTCGCATCTTTTCCCCAGGCCCTCCCTGGCCTGCAGCCGGCTGCTAAGGCGGCCGTAGTCAGCCTCTTTCTGGTCAATCTGTTTCTTGTGCGAGTCCACCAACAGCAGGAGGTCCGAATTGCGCTTCTCCAGGCGCCCGCGGGCCACCTCGGTGCGCTGGACCTGGCTCTGCAGCTCGGCCACCTCCTCCTGAAGCAGGACGTGGCGGGAGGAGATGCTCCAGTAGTTGAAGGCAAGGACCGCGATCACCACCAGCAGAACCACCAACACGAGGGAGGGCAGGCGGCCGGCCCGCCGGTTGGCCCCGAAACCCACCATGGGGCCGAACCAGGCTGTGTCCGGGGCTTCGACGCCGACACCTGCGAGCAGACACTCAGGCCGCGGCTGCTGGGTTGCCTGGGGTACGCGGCCCCAGGACCGGCTGAAGGAGGAGCAGGGCCGATTCGCCAGCCGGCGAGCCGGAGAAGGGGGCGGGGCCGCAAGCCGCAGGCCCCTCCCCGCCCCCCCCTCCTCAAATCTGGCCAAAGTGCGTTCCGAGGCTTTGAACACTACCCTGCACCAGCTGGGCGGAACCAGGAAAACCCAGATGCCCGCACCCCGGGCCCAACACTTCAGGGTTAGGGGGCGGGGAAATGAGCCGGAAGAGGGTGGATTTAACTCTGGCCCCGCCCATTGGCTGGGTCCGGGTCGCCAAGGGGGCCATTTCCTAGTTTCCGCCGTCGCCCCCTCTTCTCGCGAGACAGTGGGCTTCTCTCGCTCTTTGCAGCCTTATCTCGCGAGGGTTATCTCTGTCAGGAAAAGGGTTTTGTTGATTTTGGCGGTCAGGGTACGCTCCTGTACCATTTTGCTTTTACCTGCACAATTCCCTTGACCCAAGGTGCAGGGCGTGCCTATTTCCCGAGTTTTTGTTTTTGAGGACAGCCGAGGCCGCGACTACTATCTATGTAGGTGAGCTGCGGGCAGAAAGGGCGACTAGAAAGATTTTGTACTTGCTTCAGTAGACGATTTTCTCGCTTGTGCTAAAGATGTGGAGAGAAAACAACAACCTATCCCCCCCCAAAGACGGTAAAATAGCGGTGCTCCAAACATTACGGAGAAAAGCCAGAGAAACTAAACTTTATGACTAAAAGGGGGTGATGCCAGCCTGGTTTCCAAGGTTACTGCTTTCACGAACGGAGAGAACTTAAAAAATGTGTGCCCCCTGTTCTTATGCTGCTTTGCCTTGAGCTGGGCTTCCAAAGAAAGAAAGAAAGTCAAGAAGCTGCCCTCAATGAATGCGTACGTTCAGTGATGCAGAAAAAGCCCCCACCTCTTTTTATTTATTTATTTATTTATTTAGCCTATTTCCTTTGTCCTTGCGTGAAAGTGTAAAAAGTTATTGGCTCTATCTTGTTCAAGGAGAAAATGGAGTTGCTTTATTTTCAGACTTCAGGTTCAAGAACTTCCATGAGCAAAACCCCTAAACGCAAACACTTCTCCTATTTTCATTCAAATAAGAGTGGTAGGATTTTGAATCAGGGAGACTTGTCGTCTTTGAATAATTATTCTATGCTTCCTGTCCATTTCAGAATTAAAGTTACTTGCCTAAAAGGCCTAGAATGGCCTGGGAGAATTATTGCACCTTCAAAGAGTAATGACTTCTCTCATAGATACCGAAAAAACAACTACACCAAAATTATTGACATTTAGTTCATATCAAACTTGAGCCCTTTGGTCTGGCTTCATAAGATCTAAGAAATCCCCTCCAGTCTCAAAGGACAAGCAGACTTTGGCAAAAGGGATGAAGGCAAAAGTGGGATTCACTATCATGGGTCTACCTATTCTTTCCTCAACTTCATATTGGCCTTGCTTTGCTTAGCCAGCAGTTGAAAATTAATCAATTAAGTGATGTTAACTGAAGGGTAACATCTTTTGAGAAGTGTCTTCATTTTTATATGGAATTCTGGCATGTAAAATTATAATACTATTGTACAAAACACATTCACATACATTGTTTAATCAGATGCTTAAAAGAACTATTTGGTACCATTATACCATTTTACAGATGTCGAAGTGACTTGCGCAAAGTCATACATCTAATAAGTAACAGGGCTGAAGCTTGAAAATCAATCCTCTCTCCACTCTTCACCCAGGGGGAATTTTTCAGTTTTGTTGGTTATTTCTTCAAGCTCTTCCCCCTACTGAAGAGCCCAATCCAGATATCATCAAGACAGTGAATAAGTGCTCTCCTATAGATGGTTCTGGATTAGGCATTAAACAAATTGAGGTAAAAGTCAGTTCCTTAAATCAATAACAACATTGATAAGTTATGTTGTTAGTATGTGCCCTTGACATGATGTGATGAGAGGTCTTCTCTGTGGTCTTCCTCCCAAAACTCATAACACTAGTCTAATCATGAGGAAAATACCAAACAAATCCCAGGTGAGGGCCACTCTACAAAATACCTGACCAGTAACCCTACAAACTATCAAGGTCATCAAAAACAAGGAAAGTCTGAAAAACTTGCACAGCCAAAATGTGGTGGTGTCCTAGATTGGATCCTATAACAGAAAAAGGACATTAGATAAAAACTAAGGAAATATAAATAAGCTGTGGGTTTTAATTAATAATAATGTATTATTATTGGTTGATTGTCACAAGTGTACCATGCTAAAATGGGATGTTAACAATGGGGGTGAGGGCAGACTACATACAGGGTATATGGGAACTCTGTAGTATTTTTACAGTTTTTCTGTATTTCTAAAACTGTTCTAAAATTTTAAAAATTCATTTAAAAAGGTTCTTACTTGAGGGATATCTTTTAGGTTATTAAGTATAGACAAATATATTCATATAAATGGAAAGGTAGTATAATTACAGGGAAATGATGGTTTAAGATTTAATTGAAGGTTAAGAATCTATTATGGAATGGCAAGTGAGTTGATATCATAGGAATTTTGTTTTTACGTGGAGTTTTCTTTAAAGGCAAAAATCATGTCATTTATCTCTCTTTGTAATCCCTACCTTTTCTTGAGCTCAAAACACTGTTTGGCATGTGTTGTCTCCAATATATATTGACTCGTAAAAATTTTTGACTTACTGGACTTGAGCAGAGGAGTGGATTATTTTATAGCTTATTTTTCAGTATTCAGGACATTGAGTAGGACTATGTTAGAGAAGGTGGCAGCTCATAGAAATAGAAAATTCATAGATGTGTAGTCAAATTCTTTCCATTGCAAGAAAAAAAAAAAATCAACCTAACCAACCTAACCTAAACTGGTTTAAGCAATAAATAAAATTGTGTGTGTGTGTGTGTATGTGTGTGTGTTTAAGGATACTAGGATAATTTACAGTACTATTGGAGAAGCAGCAGTAACTGGGGTCTTTCTGTTTCTGTC
Source organism: Camelus dromedarius (assembly GCF_036321535.1). Taxonomy (NCBI): domain Eukaryota; kingdom Metazoa; phylum Chordata; class Mammalia; order Artiodactyla; family Camelidae; genus Camelus; species Camelus dromedarius. Next base: position 19,808,516 of record NC_087440.1, read on the forward strand.
TTCTGCTTGGCTTTATTGTCTCCAACTTCAGATGGCTAATTTCCTTGTAGACAGGAAATGTGGCTCCAGCATCCCTAGGGTCACATACTGCCAGGTCCATGATCTGAGAAGCAAGGGAGTTCTGTTTTCTAGCTTTCAGTACAAAGCTGACCAGGGAAGGATTCTGGTTGTCCAAGCCTGATCATGTGCACACCACTTGTACCCATCACTGTGGCCAGGGAGGTGAGATATTATGATTGGCCCAGCATAGGACAATACTCTGTGGCCACTGGAAGTCTGATACCAAGAAACAAAAAGAGTATTGGGTCGATCAAAGCAAATAACGTTAGCTACAACTGAATTTTCTTTTTCTGGACATGTATTACCTCCCTTCCAATTAAGAACAGTTCATGACTGAATAAAGGCATAATGTTGCACATTAAGTTCCCCAGGAAACAAACTCTGAGGTGGAGATTAGTAATAGGAAGTTTCTTTTTTTTGAGGCGGGGGGTTGTTCCTAGGATCACCAACCTACAGAAGGGAAGTGAGGAAAACAAGATGGGCAGAGGGAGAAGCTGGGCTTCTCGGAAGTCTCAGTGGAAGCCTTAGCCAACTCTCTGAAGAGCTCTGAAGCTAGGATGGACCTTCAGAGTTGTCCTGGGTTGGAAGGGTCCAGACCTTTACACCATCAAGCTATCCACCAGGTTTTGGATAGCTAGGGGGAAAGAGCTAGCAGGCTGTGTGCTAACTCCAGTCAACTAGTAAAAATGCCTGGATTGCTATACTTAAAAAGAAATAGAAAGAAAATGTATCTGGGAGAAGTGAGAAAGAAAGCTATGATCAATTTGTAATTTGGCCACAGGCACAGGATGGGGTATGATTTATGCATGGAAGGTGGGTGCTATGATGGGCCACCCAGATCTTTCAGGAATGAAAGACTTATTTCCCCAGCTGCTGGGAGTGCTGCCAACAGACAGTCCTCAGCTATCAGCCGTCTTCAGAATTACCTCAGTTGAAAAGAGTTGCCTTGTGAAGAGACTGCTCCTTTCCCATGATAGCCAGTACTAGTCAAGAGAACACACATTTGTTAAATTACTTCCCTATGTCAAACCCATTTCCTGCAGTTATATAGCAAGAGGCAATATACTGTAAGGGGTAATGTGGGTTCTGGAATAAGAATGTGTGAATTAAATGCCTTCTTTGCTTCTTATTAATTTTGTGACATCAGGCAAGTTAGTTAAACTCAGAACCTCAGTTCTCTCATTTCCAAAATGGCATATCAGTTAGGATAAAACCTGGGCCCATATAAGGGAAAAAAATAAACAAGATAACCAAACGATCACAATTATTTGTTAAAAATAATAGTTGATTAATACTTAAATGAAAAGTTTGTTATAAAGTGAGTAATTCTTTTAAATGAAGTTTTTTCCTTTTTTAAATTGAAGTATAGTTAATTTACAATACTGTGTTAGTATACAGAAAAGTGTTTCAGTTATATATACATATATATATTAGATTATATCCTATTATAGGTTATTACAAGGTATTGAATTTAATTCTCTGTGCTATACAGTAAATCCTTATTCTTTTTCTATTTTTATGTATAGTAGTTTGTAACTGTTAATCCCATGCTACTGATTTGTCCCTCTTTCCTTCCTTCTACCCTTTGGTAACTTTAAATTTGTTTCCTATGTCTGTGAGTCTGTTTCTGTTTTGTATATAAATTCATTTACATTATTTTTTAGATTCCACATAGAATTGATGTCATATATTTGTCTTTATCTATCTGACTTCACTAAGTATGATATACTCTAAGTCCAACCATGTTGCTGTAAATGGCAATATTTAATTCCTTTTTATGGCTGAGTAATATTCAGTGTGTGTGTGTGTGTGTGTGTGTGTGTGTGTGTGTGTGTGTGTGTACACCACATATTCTTAAGCCAATCATCTGTTGATGGGCACTTGGGTTGCTTCCCTGCTTTGGCTATTGTGAATAGTGTTGCTATGAACATTGGGGTGCTGTATCTTTTCAATTTAGAGTTTTAAGTTTTTCCAGATATATACCCAGGAGTGGGATTGCTGGATCATATGGTAGCTTTATTTTAAGTTTTTTGAAGAACCTCCATAGTGTTTTTTATAGTGGCTTCACCAATTTACATTCCCACCAATAGTGTACAAGGGTTTCCTTTTCTCCACATCCTCTCCAATGTTTGTTATTTGTAGACTTTCTGATGATAGCCATTCTGACTGGTATGAGGTGATTCCTCACTGTGGGTTTTTGGTTTTTTTTTTTTGTCTTTTTTTTTACTTTTTTGTATTGAAGTATAGTCAGTTTACAATGTTTTGTCAATTTCTGGTGTACAGCACAATGCTTCAGTCATTCATGAATATACATATATTCATTTTCATCTCATTTTGGTTTTGATTTACATTTCTCTAATATTTAGCAATGCTGAGCATCTTTTCATGTGCCTGTTGGCCATCTGTATATCATTTTTGGAAAAAATGTCTGTTTAAGTCTTCTGCCCATGTTTTGATTAGGCTCTTTGTTTTTTGAGTTTTGTGAGCTGTTTGTATGTTTTGGATATTAATCCTTTGTCAGTCACATTATTTGCAAATATTTTCTCCCATTCTGTAGGTTGTCCATTCATTTTGTTGATGGTCTCCTTTGCTATGCAAACACTTTTAAGTTTGATTAGGTCCCATTTGTTTATTTTGGCTTTTATTTCTTTTGTCTTGGGAGACTGACCTTCGAAAATATTGCTAAGATTTATGTCAGAAAATGTTTTACCTATGTTCTCTTTCAGGAGTTTTATGGTGTCATATCTTACATATTTAAGTCTTTAAACCATTCTGAGTTTATTTTTGTGTATGGTGCAAAGAAGTGTTCTATTTCATTGATTTACACGTGGCTGTCCAGCTTTACCAACACCACTAATTGAAGAGACTATATTTTCTCCATTGTATATTCTTGTCTTCTTTGTCATAGATGAATTGACCATAGGTTGTGGGTTTTTTTCTGGTCCCTCTATTTGGGCCCATTGATGTATATGTCTGTTTTGGTGCCAATACCATGCTGTTTTGATTACTGTAGCTTTGTAATATAGTGTGAAGTCTGGAAGGGTTATGCCTCTGGCTTTGGTTTTTTTCCAGGGTTGCTTTAGCAATTCTGGGTCTTTTGTAATTCCGTACAAATTTTTGGATTATTTGTTCTAGTTCTTGTGGAAAATGCTATGGGTATTTTGATGGGGATTGCATTATATCTGAAGATTGCTTTGAGTATTATGGACATTTTAACAGTATTAATTCTTCCAATCAAAGAACATGAGATTAAATTAAGTTAAAAAAATTCATTATTGTAGCATTATGCTATTGGAATCCTACTTTGTTCAAGACTTTCTATCATGGAGTATTCATTAATTAACTAATAAGTTAATCAAATATTAATTGAATGCCTGCTGTGTACTAGTTAGTGTTGTAAGTAGGAGGGGTTGCAGAGCATGCAGCAGAGACAGAAAGTTCCTCTGAAGCTTTCAGTCTTTTCCTCCTTTACCTATACCCAACCAGGGAACTATTCAGTCTACCTCCTTTAAAACATTTTTGATACCTCCCACACCTTGCTGCTCCCAAGTAGAAATCACCACTATCTTACTATGCCTCCCCAATGTTCTCTAGATTTCTATCATAGCTATTTATTTTGCTGTGACAAATCTGCCTCCTATGAGATTTTCTGTAGTTGTTTTGCTGCAGGACCATGATAACTGATAGTCTGGAGTAGGCTGTGATTTTGTTTTGACCTTACATCATTAAGCTTTCCTCCCCTTCTCCAGTGACTGCTCACTTCTTTCTTACCAGTTTCCTTGGGTTTGTCTGAAATATTTTCTGAATACCCTCTTAACCATTTCTTCCCTTTTTAAAAAAATATTCTCAAATTATGGAATCTTAGAACAGGAAGGGAACTTAGAGATTGCCTTATCTAAAACTTCCATTTTATGAATGAAGATGAATCTAAAACTTCCATTTTATGAATGAAGACGAAAATCCAGACAAGTAATATGACTTGCTCAGAATTATTATATTCTACTGGTTAAAGACAGACCTAGGATCAGAATCCAAGCTTTCTTTAAGATCCAGCATAAATCCTCCATCTCTGAGATCTTCCTCCAAGTTCTGGCTCAGCTCATGTTTTTCTTTTCTGAATTATGCACTTATTGTCTACAAACTGCATCACTTTGGCAAAATCATTTGGCCTCACGTTGTTACTCAACTCTCACATTGGTGTAACTTTACTGGCCAGTTAGTTGTAAACTCCAGAAAGCATAGATTTTGTCACATTTATTTTCTCTCTTCTTGGCAGGTAGCACAGTATTAGTAGACACATAGTAGAAATTCAATAAATATTTTTGACTAATCGTTACTTCTCACATAGCTTTGCAAAACATAGTAGGTCTCAATCCTTAACATTTTACTTTGATTTCTTTTGTAATTTTTAAGAACCAGACTTAGATTCTTGGCAACCAATGAAAGGACAGTCATGCTCCTGCACAGTTTGCTGCATTGTATTTTTTTCTGGACTTGGCAGAAAACCCAAAGTTTCTGCCCTATTTTTCGTTTTCTGTACTGCAGTTCATCTAATCTTCTAGCTCTTGTTGGCTTTCTCTGCTAGACATTGTTCTGTAGAGTGACCCAATTAAATGTGGCCCCATTTAATAGGGTGGAACCTTATGTGTGGCTAATTTCAAGTGATCATCCTGTAATTTTCCAAGCCTTTGTTTTCATTCCTTGATACAGTGTACTTGCTGGTGATGATAGTATGGCATCACAATAAATCCTCCTGCACTGATGTTCAGTCAGAAGATACAGCTGTGAGCAGAGCTAGTCATGTGTCATATAGTGCCCTTTAAGCAGATCCCTGTTTATCCATTGTCTGAGCTTAAAAATAGAAGCTAAAAGGTTTCTTTTTAACTTACATAATGTTTCACTAAACTTGTTAGTTTCAGCATGTTGTTTGTGTTGTTTTCAGCAGTGCAATCCCCTGATGTATATCAAGTAAATATGATGATGGATTGAACTCACTTTGCTGTTCCTATTCAGGTGCTGTATTTTGATCTGTCAGTATCTTGGAGAGGCAGCACGTTGCATCCCAAGACAGAACAGAAGCTAGTGTTTACAAAAGACCTCATTTTTCAGCAGAGTAGTATAGTAACTTTGAAATACTAATATGTTATGAAATATGTCTGTGAACACTTTCTTATTAACATTATATTGGTGTACACAATGCTTTTCCTTTTGGCATCTGGGCATTATTAGGATTATTTAAAATATGTATTGAAATTACTGGTGTTTTAAAGACAATCTATTCATTTTCGTAGCCAAGTAACTTATTTCGTATGGTGTGTGACTAGACTCCCTGTACACACTGCTATTTCATGCCTTCATGACTCAAAAGCACTCCCTTCTCATTCTCTTATCCTCTTTGATTCTGTTTGAATGTCTTTTCCCGAACGATTTGCTCTTTGTGCCCTACAACACCTAACTTACATGTCTGGTATTATACTCATACCCGCGTTACAGCTATTAGTTTATATATTTATCATCCTGTTAGACTGTAAGATCCTTAAGATGAGAACTTTTTCCCATTTATCTTTACATCATCTAGTGCTGGGGCTCACATATATTATGTTTAATGAGTGAATGAAAAAAATTTGTTCCCTCTGGATGTTGTTAACTCATCCTTAGTCTCTCTACCACATATAAGGAAAATCCTAAACATTTGAATTTTTCCTGGTTTTTTTTTTTTAGAAATGGTAATAGTTTAGTATTTTACTCTTTATAGAAATGAAAATAATTTAATAATTTAATACTTCTGTGAGTAATGTATGCTCAGAATGACAACAACAGAAATAGGTAACCAGATAGGAAAACCAAAAAGTGAACATTGCCCACAATTCCACCCATCCAAGTATAACCACTACTGACATTTTGATATAGATCTTCCCTGACCTTTTTCCTATCTACATACATACACACACAGAATATAAAACAAAAATTTTGTGACCTGCTTTTTTACTTAACAATATCTTGGAAGCAACTTTCCATGTCAGAAAATGTTGGCACTACATACTCACTTTCGGTAAATGCATAGAAAGATGTGCTTTATTTTATTTAACCAATCCCTATAAATAGACACTAAGTGTTTTAGGTAGATTCTTACGGTTGCATGGAACAAATACCCCACCCCCAACAAGACACTTAAAAAGTACAAATAAGACCCATTTAGAATGTCTCAAGGAAAGGAGGGTGTATTTATAAGGATGTATATAGATGGGAACTGGAACCAGAAGTGCATCTATCAGGAATCAACCTCTAAGAACCAACTACTCTTTCTGGCGCCTCTGTCTCTCCTTTCTTCACGCTTCCCTAATAGTCCCTTCTTCCTCAGAGTGATTGCCTCCTCTAAACTTCCACTTGCACATAGCTTTGGCTTGGCTTACCCTAGACTCTTAATATATGCCATTCAGTCAGTTTCTGTTCCTGCTTCTTAATCTGTAGAAGTTCAAATATTTTCATCCCACATGCAAAGGATGATCTTGTACACTCCACTCAAAAAAGAAGTGGCAAGAGATGAAGATGAAGAAGTAAGTGAGGGCCAGATTATGAATAGGCTCATACCAAGGGGTCTGGATTTTTTACTTTAGAGTCATAAGAAGCCATGAAAAAGTTTTAAGAAAGTGACACAATCAGATGTATGATTTAGAAAGACTTTTCTAGTCAAGTTGATTATGCCTCAAGTATATAGATGGTATATAGAAGGCCAGTTAGGAGACTGTTGCAATAATTCAGGTGAGAAATCAGGGAAACAGTTTTTAATTTGGACAACTATATCAGCACTGAGGCCATTCACTGACAAGGGAACCCTGGAGAACTAACTGATCAGAAGTTTATTTGTAAAGGAACTTAAAACCATTTCTATAGCTGCAAAAGTTTTTCAGTCTTAGGGAAAAATTGCACATCACTTCACTACATCCTTGAAGATCTTCTGACCACCTCAGATCTATTTTTTCAAATCTTTGCAAGAGTGTGTGGGGATGTAGTTGTCTTGAGTCTTTTTTCTTTTTTTTTTGTCTTGAGTCTTAAACTCAGTGAATCTAATTCTTACAACCTCAGCTTTATCCTCTATTATAATGAAATCAATTTTTTTTTCGCTGAATACCATGTCATGCTTTTTACCTCCTGCCAATGTGTAAGAGAAACATAAGGAAAAAATACAAAAATTTTCTTCTGATAATCAGCTTATAAAGTATGATTATCCCTGTGTCCCTTTCTTTCTTTCTTTCTTTCTTTCTTTCTTTCTTTCTTTCTTTCTTTCTTTCTTTCTTTCTTTCTTTCTTTCCTTCTCTCTTTCTCTCTCTCTTTCTTTCTTTCTTTCTTTCTTTCTTTCTTTCTTTCTTTCTTTCTTTCTTTCTTTCTTATCTTTCAATCTTTCTTTCTATCTCTTTCTTTCTCTCTTTCTCTCTTTCTTTCTTTGTTCTGGGACATGGGAAGTTGTTTTGGAGGAAACATCTGTCCAGACTCTTCTTCACTTCTAGAAAATGTTAGGATGGCTGCCTGATGCTTCAGAAGATTGATTCCGCAGGAAAGGAAACAAGATTCCTAGTTTAGTCAGCTAGCTTTGTAAGACACAAACAATTCCCTTGATATAGTATAGGAGCAGAATGGTAAGTAGGGCCTGGAAAGTTTCCTTGTGCCGGGTGTTCCTTGCATCTGGACCTACCTTGTATTCCCCAAGCAGGATCTATCTGAGCAAGACTGATGGCCAATTTTCCTGAGTGTACTTGGAGAAGGAGACTTCTCTCCACTGTCTTTCTTCCTTTTCCTCTCCCACTGGGGAGTAATTTCTGAATGGGAGCAAATTAAGTCTAAGAATTTCCTAACTTGAACATTGCTTCTTAGAATAAATGTCTTATTGCTTCTCTGTCTTTGAGCTAAGATCAAGTGTAGAGTATATATCTTAGCTACAGTATTATTTGTCTATAACTTTGACTAAAGTAGCAGTACCTGACCCAACTCACCTAAATCCATTGAACTACTCCTCCAAAACACTTGTTAATCCAAAGATTAACAAGGATTTGCCTCTTGCTTAGAACCTCTTTAAAGATTGTTTATATAACCTAGATTAGAGGGGTTTTTTTAAGTGAACATGTAGAAACACCATTTCCATGGAATGCTCATAGATGGGGGGGGGGTCCCATGGAGCAAATCATTTTGGTAAACACTTCATTCTCTACTTTCCTCTTGAAGATTCACAAATTACATCAAGATATTAAAGTCTTGAGAAGTTCTACAATAAACAAACCTATTCACTTTTTAAATAGTTTTATTGAGATACAATTTACTTACCATAACATTCATCCATTTAAAGTGTATAATTCAATGATTTTTTGTGTATTTACTGAGTTTTGCAACCATCACCAGGTCATATCTTAAGGAAAAGACGGGGTCAATCTCTAGTTCTGTTTGAAACATTGACAAAATTCTGGGAGCAAGATCACCAGGAGCCGGTGGCTGATAAACCAGTGCAGGTAATATCCAGTTATTGCTTAATACAATCTTAAATAAAAAAAAAATAAGAGAACTATGTTTAAAAACCATTTTAACTGATACTTGCAGTTCTACCCCTTTATTTCCCATTCATGAAAACATATTAGAATGCAGCTGAGAATGAGGTTATAAAAGGAACTACTACTTACTTTTTCTGATAGGGAGCTCAGCTGGGCTTAACCAAGCTAGTAGTCCTCTTGGAAAAAGATCTCAAACAAGTCACAATCAGAGCCAAACATACTACCAGTAAATTAGGTGTGAGATGGGAGTAATCAAGGTACAACAGAAGCCAAATTTCAAGGAGACATTGCCTCTTAGAAAGAACCCCCAAAGGAAGAAGTAATTAAATCCTGTCTTTCTCAGTTTAGGCCCCTTGCCTTTGGGACTGACCTTTTAAATACTTTACTTGTACCATGGACAAACCTTGTACTCTAGGAAGGGTTATTAAATGACACTGCCACAGAATCAGAGAGCAGGACAGTGAGGGCATTTCCAGGAGGAAAAGTAATGTTCACAGCTCATCCTTACTTGGTTTCTACTCTTTGTCTGCCCAAGTCTTAGGTTTAGAACTTTATCAATCTTGCTGCTACCATGCCTCTCCGTTGCTGAACATTGACTCTGAAAGAGCAAGGATTCTTAAAAGTGACCCTAATGGCATTTGGGGACGGTTAAATCTTTGTTGGAGTAGGGTGGGAGGAGCTGTCTTGTGCATTGTGGGATATTTAGCAGTAGTCCTAGCCTGTATACACTAGATGTCAGTAGCATCCCTTCCCCTCAGTTGTGACAATCAAAAGTGTCTGCAGACATTGCCAAATGTCCCCTGAGGGGTAAAATGCTCCCCCCAATTGAAAACCACTGCTATAGAAGCATGAAATGTCCTTTTCTTTCTAATTCAGCTGAGAGATAGAGAAAATATATTTAAAATAATATTTTCTAAGGAAACTGAGGTGGGGTGAAGCAAAATACAAAAGCATAGCACTAATAAATAGCCATGTTGGTTATTCAACATTGATAATGTACATAATATCACCGAATTGTTCACTTAAAAATAGTTAAAAAGATAAACTTCATGTTATGTAAATTTTTACTACAATTTTTTTAAAAAAAGCATAACATTGATCAAGTATACAGACTTCTGGATCTCATTTAACTAGACTTTAATGATAGTTGAGCATTACTAGTATAGTTTATCATGTACCAAGATTGAGGTTCTTCCCCTTGCCTTAGCATTATCTAAGGAACTCTATCTGAGAATCTCTTTCTTAGGAAGCAAACATTTTAATTTCTGTTTTGTGCCAAGTACCTGAGGCAAATCTCCTAGCCAGACAGGACATTGGGCTTTCTGATTAACTCATGGTTCACCATCTGAAAGGACCATTATAATAGAAGGGATCTTGGAGATCATCTTGTTTCACAGGTAGATAAAGTTGAGGTCAAAACAGGTTGAGTGACTTGAGGAGGAACACAGAGCTCCTTGAAGGACACACTAGGACCAGGACCCAGATATCCTGCTTACAGTTCAGTATTCATTTTGCCAAATCACACTAAAGCCTGTCTGTGGAGATACATTTTTATCAGAGACTGCTGGTGCCTTTTGTGAATTATAGTCATTCTCATAAAGGGGGAAATTGTCTAATGGGAGGAAAATGAATGGAGATTAACAGGAGTGAAATAGTCAAAATAAATATGTCATTGAGAAGAGACTGAGGAGCAAGAACATCTATTCGGAGGCAATAATATACACTAGTTTTACACAGTGAGATGGATATACATTTGCATTGTTTTAAATGGTTCTGAAAACTTGCTTTCAAAAAATCTGTTTAACCATGACAGTTCAATTTCTGTTCTCTGGGCTTTCATGGCAATGTTTCCTGCCTTTGTTCACAATGCATCCTGACCTGAAAGTGCCTCCCCTCTTCAACACCTGCAGACACCTTCTCTTTACTTGAAACTGAGATTGAATGTGAAGCCTTCTCTGAATTTCAGTTTCCCTCCAAGAAGGAGTTAAAACATTCCTTTCTCTCTATGTCTCCATAGCAACTTACAAATGTAGGCATTTCACCTACAGTTGGTTTTCGTATTGCAAACTGGATGTAATTAAATACACAGAGAACGTAAGTTGCAGTGCCTAGACTGGCTGCAGGTTCTATTACACAACCACGTTAGGGAACTGCTGCTTGTTGCAGTGGAAACAAACGGAAGGCCGAATGAATGGCTGGCTGGAATTTGTTTTGCATCATATTTCACTTTTCTGTCATATCGATTGTTATAAAGGGTAATAAAAGTGATAACAGTGTGTATAAGAAGTGCTGGGTTAATGATAATATTGTGTCGAGCTAGGAAAATAAAGGCTATGACTTACCCAAAAGTCAAGGGTAATGAATTCTTTGAAAAGATATGCAATGTCATTAGAGCCACTGGATTTCATATCATTAGAGTAAATGTTAAAAAGATTTTAAAAATTATCTTTCTGGAACATAAGTGCTTGGAAGACTTCAGGGCCAAAGATGATAACAGAAATGGAAAAGCTCCATGTGTGAAGTTGAAAGGCCATGAGAAAGGTTCAGACTTGTTTTTGTCTGTTTTGATCAACCAGTCTGTTATTTTTAGGCCACAGTAACAAAAACCTCTTCATTGCTGAAATTACTGAAGAAAAATAAGTTTATTATTCTTTTTGTTATATCTCAATTCTTCCCACTGAAACAATCACTTTAATAAAATTTTATTGAAGTACGGTTGATGTACAACATTATGTAAGTTACAGGTGTAAAACATAGTGATTCACAATGGAAAGGGTTATACTCCATTTATAGTTATTATGAAATATTGGCTATATTCCCCTCATTGTACAATATATCCTTGTAACTTGTTTTATACATAATAGTGTGTACCTCTTAAGCCCCTACCCCTGTTTGGCCCCTCTTCCTTCCCTCTCCCCACTGGTAACTACTGGTTTGTTCTCTTATATCTGTCAGTCTGCTTTTTTTGTTATATTCACTAGTTTGTTGTATTTTTTTAGACCCCACATATAAATCAGAGCATACAGTACTTGTCTTTCTCTGTCTGACTTATTTCACTTAGCATAATACCCTCCAAGTCCATCCATGTTGCTGCAAATGGCAAAATTTCTTTCTTTTTAAATGGCTGAGTAGTATGCTATTGTATGTATGTATGTGTGTGTGTGTATGTGTATGTATGTAGGTGGTATATATATACCACACACACTATATATATATACCACATCTTTATTTATCATTCATCTGTTGACAGAGACTTAGGTTGCTTCCATATCTTGGCAATTGTAAATATTGCTGCTATGAGCGTTGGGGTGCATGTATCTTTTCGTATTAGAGTTTTCATTTTTTCAAATATATATACCCAGGATTGGAGACAATCACTTTATAATGCAATTTTTAGATAATGTAACATTTAGTAGGAACTCAACTAGTGCAAGCAGAACACTATCTTTATTTGTTGCTCATTTAATCCTACCTGGTAATACTTTATGTATCTCTTATCCTAATAAGATTGTAAGCTTCTTGAGGCCAGGAATCATGACATTTATCACTTTCTCCCTTTGGCTTCAGAAAAGGAGCTCCAAGCTTAACATGTAAGCACTCAATATTTTTCCCCACTGTGAAATAGAATGGGGATAAAAATTCTGCTCTTTTCTTAAAAAAAAAAAACAAAAAACTTTTGTTGTGAAATAGAAATCTCAATTAGCAAAGTGCACAATACAAAAATGAATAGTTTAGTGAATTATTCCAAAGCAAACAGCCATGTAACCACTACACAGCTCAAGAGAAGAACATTACCAACAACCGTCTCTCAATCACTGTCTCCTTTGTTCTCCTGGAAGGTAACCATTTTCTTGGTTTCTCTTGTGCTCTAAAACACTGTTGTTTTGCCTTGCTTGTTTTTTCAAACTTCCTACAAATGGAGTAACACATTATGTATTCTTTGATATTTAGTTTCTTTTACTCATTATTATATTTGTGAGATCTATTCATAATGTTGTATGTAGATATAGTCTGTTCACTTTTATTTGCTGTGTATCATTCCATTGTATGAGTATACCACATTACATATTTATCCAGTGCACTGTTGATGCCATATGAAGGTTTTTTCCAGTTTGGAAAGATTACAAATAATACTTCCAAGAACATTTATGTACATGTCTCTTTGGTATATAGGTGCACACATTTCTATTGGATATCTGAATGTTAAATTGCTGGGTCATGAGATATTTCCTTAACTTTACTAGAGAAAGTCAAACTAAGCTGTGGTTGTATCACTTCCTTCAGCAGAATATGAGAGTCCCTGGTGCTTTACATCCTTCCCAACAGTTGTTATGGTCAGTCTACTTAAGTTTAACTATTCTAGGTAATGTATAGTGTTATCCAATTGTAGTTTTAATTTGCATTTCCTTGATTACTAATGAGGTTGGGCAAATCTCATTCAAATCTCATTTGTTTATTGGCTATTTCATATACTCTTTTGTGAAATGCCTGTTCAAGTCTCTTGCCTATTTTTCAACTGGATTGTTGATCATTTTCTTATTGATTTCTAGTAGCTTTTTATATCTCTGGATACAAGCCCTTTGTCAGTTATATATGCTATAAATTTCTTTTCCTTTTTGTAGCTTGTCTTTTCATTCTCTTAATGATGTCTTTTGATGAACAGAAGTTCTTAATTTTAATTTGAGTCAAATTTATCAATGTTTGAATTTATGTGTCTTGTTTTTATGTTTGGTATTTCATTACCCCAAATCATGAAAATGTTATGTATTATTCTCTAGAAACATTTTTTTTCCTTTTGAATTTAGATCTACAATCCACCTTGAATTGATTTTTGTGAATGGTATCGGTAAAGGGTTAAGTTTTTTTCTCCCCAAGATTCTTGTTCAAATATCCTAGTATCATTTATTGAAAAGACTGTTCTTTCTCCACCGCTGTGCAGTACCACTTTTCTTCAGATCAAATGTTAATCAGTGCATGAGCTCTAGATTCCATTCTATTTGTCTATCTTTGCACCAACACCACACTGTCTGAATTCCTGTAGCTTTATACTGTGTCTTTACATGCAGGAGAACAAGTTATCTTTTCCAATTCTTCATAATTGTCTTGGCTATTTTTGCTACTTTGCATTTCTATGTAACTTTTAGAATCAGCTTGTCGGATAAGTGGCACTGTCATTTTCTCTCCTAAGGCTGACTTTTAGCTAAGTTTCTCTGGAATGGAAAAATATGGGCTGTGGAGTCAGACTTGAGTTGGAGTTTATCCCTGCTGCTTTCTATTAGGTTGGCCATTAGAAGGGCTGGGGTTAGTTTTAGGTCTATATGGATCAACCATGTCTTGCTTTTAGTCCACAATAACAAAAACATCTCTATCACTAAAATTACCATTAAAACTCTGAACTGCACAGGTATGTTGGCATCATGATAAATATTTCATACCCCATCTCAGGAATGTGTCAAAGCTATCACAACAGTGCTGCAGACGTCATATTAGTCAGCTCTGAACATCATTACCCATGTGTCATAACTGTAGTTGCTATCTCACTGACTTTAAACATTTATAGTTTCTTATAAACAAATTAAATTTTTTTGTATTATCTTTTTACCATACTCCCAGAGCATCATACATTTTAACTCATAAAACACATAAATCGTATATGGAAATTATAAAGTTATAATGAATACTCATTCTAACATCTGACATCCAAACCATGTACTCCTCCTTTATTATGTTAAATGGCTTCTTACTCAGACATCTTTGAGAGCTTGGGCCCTCTAATTCATATTATTAGTTTAACATGCACTTAAAATATTCTCAAACTTAGTATAGACAGCTGCATCCAGCTTCAATATGTGGTTATTTTTCAGCTCATTAATGCTATGAAATCTGTGAACATATTTATTTAGAAAAATTGGCAAGCAGGCAGTTTTGTCTCCAATTCTATCTGCTCCTCTAAGTGTCTGTGTGTAACTGTGGCTACATATGGCTTCATACACACATACAGAATTCCAGTCTCCCCCATTTCTCTGTATCTCCCTTTTTCTCACACAATACATATTCAGACACACATAAAGAAAAGGATCTAGGAAAAGAAAAGATAAAAACAACTCCCATCTGATCCATCTACCATCTGTCCTTTCTATCTGTCACTGAAGAATTGTGTAAAATGTTCAGCCTTGTATTCATTTCCCTCTTTTAGTCCCTATTCTCTTATTCATGCTGGGCTGGAGACACAGTGAGTGTGCAAAAAGGCAGCCTGTTGTTTCCCACTGCATGATTTCCCTTTTCAGTCACTCTATGCTGCTGTCAGCTGACAGGAGCCATCAAGAGATGCTCTTTTATGGTTATGTGGGGAACTCTGAACATTTTGTGGGAGGTGTCTCACAGGAGAAAAGTGGAGTCTGTCAGCCACTGCTATTACTGCCATCCTGTTACCAGGTGGCAAAGGCAAATGAGTTCTGTCAGATAGCCCAAAAGCTTATCAGAGAGGAAAAGACTGATGAGTTTATAACATCTGAGCTCATACAACATGCCCATTTAAATAATGGGATGTTTGATTTTTGTTGTTGGCTCTTTAGTTTTAGGAACATGTGTCTTGATGGTTGTGATCTTTTGCTTCCCCCTTACCTCTAAATATGAATATGTATTTGTGTGTGTAAGTATGTATATATGTAATATGCAGCTATATATGCATCTATATTAGCATAGTTCAATTCATAGGCATTTATTAAGTGCTCACTATGTGCCAGGCATCAAGGACACAGAGATGAATAAGATATGGTCCTTGCTCTCAAGGAGCTTATGGTCTAATGGTATTTGTCTTTTTGAAGAGATTTTAAATGTAGAGATGGTGTCTGTTATAACACATAGGGTATTAAAGCGTGATAGGACTTTCCAGAAGGCACAGGTTAGCCATAGGAAGCAGAAAAAAAACTAATTTGTATATTACTTATGTACAGTTTTTACTTTGTTTTCTTTTTCATATTCTTTTCCAATATAAGTTACTACAAGATACGGAATATAATTCCCTGTGCTATACAGTAGGACCTTGTTGTTTATTTTATATATAGTACTTAGTACCTGAAAAATATGGAATGCTTCACGAACTTGTGTGTCATCCTTGTGCAAAGGCCATGCTAATCTTCTCTGTATTGTTCCAATTTTAGTATATGTCTTGCTGAAGTAAGCACCAGTTTTTACTTTTTAAATTTAATGTAAAAATAATTTTAGACTTACAGAAGAGTTGAAAAGATAGCACAAATCTATATTCTTTATACCTTTCCTGTATATCTAGATACGAGTTCCTATATAGCCTTCACCTAGGTTCCCTTAATGTTAGCATGTAGCCATGGTACACTTATCAAAAACTAGGAAATTAACAGTGGTACATACTATTAACTAAACACAGACTTTATCTGGATTTCAGCAGTTGTCCACTAATATCCTTTTTCTGTTCCAGGACCTGATCGAAAGTTCTACATTGCATTTAGTTGTCATGTCTCTTTTAGTCTCCTCCAGTCTCTGACAGTTCCTTAGCCTTTCTTTGTCTTTTATGACTTTGACATTTTTGAGTAGTACTGATTAGGAACTTTGTAAAGTGCCCCTCAATTTAGTTTTGTCTGCTGTTTGCTCATTATAAGACTGAGTTTATAAATTTTTTAGAAAAATCTCACAGAGGCAGTGTACCCTTCTCATCACATCCTTTATCAAGGGTATGTGATATTGACATGTCTAATTCGTGGTGATACTAACCTTGATCATTCAGTTAAGGTGCTATCTGCCAGGTTTCTCTACTGCAAGGTTACTTTTTTCTCTCTTTGTAATTTTTTTTAACATTTTTTATTGATTTATAATCATTTTACAATGTTGTGTCAAATTCCAGTGTTCAGCACAATTTTTCAGTTATTCATGGACATATACACACTCATTGTCACATTTTTTTCTCTGTGAGTTATCATAACATTTTGTGTATATTTCCCTGTGCTATACAGTGTAGTCTATGCTACAATTTTGAAATCCCAGTCTATCCCTTCCCACCCTCCACCCCCCCTCTCTTTGTAATTGAGAGTTGGAATTTTCTCTTTGTAATATTCCACAAATATTTTGGAGGTATTTAAATATCCTGTTTCTCCTTAAACCTTCACCCACTAATTTTTTTTAATTTTTAAAATAAACTGTATTTTAGAATAGTTACAGATTTACAGACAGTTTGCAAGATAGTACGTACGCTTCCCATATATTCCTCATCCATTTCCCTTGTTGTTAACATCTTACTTTGTATTTGTATATTTGTCACAACTATTGTGCCAAAATTGATACACTATTATTGGCTAAACTCCATACTTTATTTGGATTTTACTATTTCACTCCACGATTTTAACATTTGATTGATCTTGCCTCTAGCAATTGTTACTGTGGTGATTTTCTATTTCCCTCATTTTTTCTGTATCATTAATTGGAATTCTTCTATAAGGAAGAGTTGCCCTTCTCTCCCCATTTATTTATTTAATCACCTGTGTTTATCAAGGTAGACTCATGGATATTTATTCTATTCCTTGGGTTATAATATAATATTATCATTATTTATTTTGTTGATCAAATTATTCCAGCTCTGGCAATGGGGAGGTCTTTTGGGTTACTTCTGTGTCCTTTTTTGGGGGGAGGGAGGTAATTAGGTTTATTTATTTATAATTATTTTTAATGGAGATACTGGGGATTGAACCCAGGACCTAATGCATGCTAAGCATGTGTTCTACCACTGAGTTATACCCTCCCTGCCACCTTTGTGTCCTTTTGACATGCTCCTATCTTCTTTTCCTTTTTTGTGGGGAGCTCTTCCTTACTTTCTGGCATGCTACATGTAATTTTTATGTAAACCTAATAGACATTGTATCTAGAGGTCTATCTTTTTGTTAAATGCTTATTATTTCTTCCTCAGTTGACATTTTAACTTTTTTTCTGTCCTGACACTCATCATCGAAACATTATGAATATCCGAAATTACGTTGAAAGGTCAAGGTGTGGAAAATTCACTGAGAAGGGAAAGAGAGTGAGACAGAGGTGGACAGGACTTTCTTACTTCTTCCTTTATTTATGGTCATGGGCAAGTTGCCCAACCTCTCTAACTCTCAGTTTACTCATCTATAAAATGGTGATAATAGTAATAATATTTATCTTGTGGAGTGATAAAGATTAGATGAATTAAATATCAAAAGCTGAAAAAGTACCTTTTATTTATAAAGTTTTATATAAAGGTTATAGAGTTATCTCTGTATCATAGCACAAGGGCATTGTATCCTATCTGTTTAATTATTTGGTAATGGTTGTTAAGAAAACATTTTTATGATTACGCAGAGAGGCCCATTCAAGGAAGAATAATATACAATGAAATTATACTAGCCAAAGAAATGAGCCTGGAACTGGATTAATGTATTTACTCAGATGAGATCTCATTTCTATAACTCTATTCATTTGGAAAGCCCGAGGATTATACTAGTAATATGCATGACCCTTCTGTCTGTCAGACATAAAATGAAGGCTTTGTCCTTATTAAAATAAAACCACGTCAGGATCAAATTATTTTTTCTCCAAAGCCATGAGATATGTTTCCTCAACCAATATAAACCATCATATGGAAATAATTCAAGTTGTGGTGCCTGGTTGTTTGCTCAGAGCGATGACCCACCTTGTTCATCAGTCGCTGCGATTAATGGAGCACCCGTTACATACAAAGAATACCCGCTGCAGGCACCACCCAGGAAGCAGCAGCCTTAGCACCTGCCCTTGCACCAAATGAAACCTACCCCATCATTTCTGGAACCTGAAGCTAAAGAAGGAAATAGTTTTGACATGACTTTCTCAAATCAAGCTGGAATCTAAGGCTTAAGTGAATACATACAATGTGACTATAGGGAAACTTACGTCAGAGCCAGGAAAGGACAGAGTGAATTAAAAACCAAGATCAATAGAGAAGTGCTTTGTTTTCTCTTTTTTTTATGGCCCATTTTCTTATTTCCTTCTGTTTTATTGTCCAATGTGTCATTGCCTACCTCAAACTTCAATGTTTGACTTGACCCAATTCTTGATAGAGAATGACACTGGAGATCAAATAAGTGTTTTATGGTGCAATGTTTGAAAGAAATTCAACATAGTACATCATTAATCCTTTAAAATGTTTATTAGAAGCACATAGTTCCCCTTTATGGTTTAGCAAATCTAAAGTAACCCGTAATATATCATCTAATTTTTTGTATATAGTGAACTAAAAATTTGGGCTAATACAATGATACCACTGAAAAGCTTGAGCTTGTGATTCTAGCCTCACTCTGGGCCCTTTTCCCTCCTCCACAAAGTCTTAGCAAAGTCATTAGAACAGTTGCTTTAAAAAGGATCTGCAGTATTATCTAGAAAGGAAAAAGCACACACTAGGAACCCAAATTGATTTACCGTAGTCTCTCCTCTTGACGTCAACTCTGGCCTTGTATTTCTTGCCCGTGGTTTTTTGTTATTTGTTTTTTTAATTTTCAGCACAAACTGAAGGGTTTGAACTTCAGCGTCTCAAACTGAATATGATTGTTGCATATCTGCCTTAAACTGAAAAGGGGCTGATAGTTCACCCTTTCCTTGATTTTTAGTCATAATCAGGCTGCACTATGACATTTCAGCACTAAGTGGAGCCAGACACCTAACTGCCTTAAAGCTTACAAATCAAAGAGCACAGCCCACTTAACCTGGAAACCTGCTTTTGCTGTGGGGTTTACAAATGGACAGACTGGAGTTCTCTGGTGAGTCATCCATTTAGTATATTTGAATACTCGAGCCTCCCTTTTTTTTTTTCCCAAAGTTCTTTGCCTTTTAATTCTCAAGTCTCAGGGGACAGACACCAGGTGAACAATTCATTTAATTCATCCCACATGGATTAAGGAAAATAGATCAAGTAAACACAAACTAACCAAATTGTACATCATGATTCCCTTTCACTCTACCCTTTGTTGTAAGTCTCTACAAGACAGGGACCTTACCTTTGGTGGTTCAAATTCTGACCTTCAAGACTAGAATGGGCCCACTTGAGGAAGAGACCTGGCTAATAGGAATATTTGTGATAGTGTTTGGGTGATGCTTTTGCAAGTAATTAACTATTTGATACAGGGACAGATTTGCCCAGGGCAGAGTATTGGGTTGTAGGAGTAGGAGCCTGTCATGGGACGTATGAGTATCTGTAGGTGATTGATGGAGGAGTAATAAAAAGTCACTGACCAATCTCATCTAGAAACTCAGTGCAGTCCACGTAAACCATCTAATTCTTGAGAGATCCTGAGATCCTAAATGTAACAGAGATGAGCTTCTTACAATCATTCTACTTCTTTCTGCCTTAGTTTCCTTGTCTGTGAAAAGGAATAAGAATGCTTATTTCTACTTCCACTTCAGGTTTAGAGACATGATGAAAGAGGGTTACAAGGTTTCAAAATCCCAATTTTCTGTTCCTGGAGACTAAGTAGATTTTTATCCTCTGGATGAGGAACTTGGTATGATATGCCACTTTAAAGTCAAATGCATGTGGAGTCTGAAAAATAAAGTAAATGAATTAATATAAAAAAAAGAAACAAACTCATAGATATGGAGAACAAACTAGTGGTTACCAGTGGGGAGAGAGAGGTGTGGAGGGAGCAAGACAGAGATAAGGGATGAAGAGGTACAAACTACTAAGTATGAAGTAGTAGTAAGTAAGATAAATAAACTACAAAGGTATATTGTACAGCACAGGGAATATAGCCTAAGTTTTGTAATAATGAATGGAGCCTAATCTATAAAAATATTGAATCACTATGTTGTACACCTGAAACAAATATAATATTTTAAATCAACTATACTTCAATAAAAAATAAAATTAAATTTAAAAAATCAAGTGCCTATTGGAAGTCCAGTACTGAGCTTGTCCTTACAGGATGACTGTTGGACTGAATAGATAAAGTACTATTTGATGCTTTCTAACTCTACTTTCCTTTATTTACTTCTTTATTCAATGAACATTTACAGATGCCTACTTTATGTCAGGCACTCTGTTTGGCATTTGGAAGCCAGCAATGAAAACCTCTTTCTCTTCCCAAAAGAGCTTGTCATCTATGCAAGGAGACCAATCAAAATGCTAACAGTTATAGGAGAATACAGCAGGTGCTATGACAGGGTGGGAACCAGGTTCTGTGGGGACATAATCTCACTCAAATGGGGTCAGAGAAGGTCTTGAAAAGGCTGTGGCATTTGAATTGAACCTTGGAGAACATAAACAGATAACCAAGTAGGAAAGCTCAGAGGCATGAAACAGCCTGCTGGTAGCAATATCTAATAATAAGCTATGACTCAAAAGAGTATGCAAAGAAGGGCTAGATTGAATAGTACAGAACAGACTTGCCCTGAAAGGGATCACAGGAACTCAGAATGAGGTTCTGTTTGTCCATTTACTAATGCATCATTTCCATTTGACTTATTAAAGGAGGAACTTCTCTGTACCTTCTCTTCCAAATTACGGTTGGAAGGAGTGGGGTAACTTTCTATGGCCAAGTCCCTAAGGGCAGCAGAGAGAAGGGACCTTGCTGACACTGTCAGCTCATGTCTTTTCTCCTTTCATTGTCAGTCTCTTAAAATGTGTGGCCCCTAATCACTGCCCTACCTCGTCCTCACCCATTCTCTTAGTAGCTTCTTCAACTTTGACTTCCAGCCCTGAGAGTGCTTTCTATAAGATGATCAGTATTCTTTTTTTCTGTCAGTTTTATTTTGTATGTGCTTTCTTTTTAGCAACATTTATTCTGCTGACCACTCTCTCTGATGGATAAATCTCTCTTTAGTGTCTTTTGATAGTTCACCACTCTGTTTCCTTTGCCTTCCCCTCTTTCTCCCCACTGGTGTGTACCCTTAAAGCTGGGTCTTTGGCCTGGCTTTATGCTCATTCTCTTTGCTCATTTTTATGGCCTCCTAGTCCTCTGTAGCTTCTCCTCCCAAATTCTAAGAATCAACCTTTAACCTGTGCTTAATTTAAAACGCATGATAGTATGCAGATTAAAATCATGGATTCTGGTGTCAGAACGTCTGAATTCAAATCCTGGCTCTGCCACTTCCTGGCAGTGTCACCTAATTTCCCTGTCTGTAAAATGGGAATAATAATAGAACTTCTTTGGATTATTAGAGGATTAAGTAGGCTCATGTAATATCCATAGAATAGTGCCTATTACATAGTAACTACTATATAAATATTAACTATCATTATTATTATATTCTAGATCAATTTTTTAATCTGCTCTTAGTACATCTCCACTTGCATGTCCCTTGAATCTATTTCTTGCTTTCAGTTTTTTCAGCTTCTTTTTTTTCAAAGTAATCAAAGCTTTATTTAGATTTTTTTGGCATATATATATGTTTTTTTTTTAATTGAAGTATAGTCAGTTTACAGTGTGTCAATTTCTGGTGTACAGCATAATGTTTCAGTCATACATGAACATACATATATTCGTTTTCATATTCTTTTCGACTGTAGGTTACTAAAAGATATTGAATATAGTTCCCTGTGCTGTACAGTATGAACTTGTTGTTTATTTTATATACAGCAGTTAGTATCTGGAAATCTCAAGCTCCCAATCTACCCCTTTCCCGCTGGTAACCATAAACTTGTTTTCTATGTCTGTGAGTCTGTTTCTGTTTTGTAAATAAAAACATTTGTCTTTTTTTTTTTTTTTTGGATTCCCATATAAGTGATATCATATGGTATTTTTCTTTCTCTTTCTGGCTTACTTCATTTGGAATGACAATTTCCAGGTCTATACATGTTGCTGCAAATGGCATTATTTTATTATTATTTATGGCTGAGTAGTATTCCATTGTATAAATATACCACATCTTCTTTATCCAGTCATCTGTTGATGAACATTTAGGTTGGTTCCATGTCTTGGCTATTGTGATTAGTGCTGCTATGAACATTGGGGTGCAGGTATCTTTTTGAATTAAGGTTCCTTCTGGATATATGCCCAGGAGTGGGATTGCTGGATCACATGGTAAGTCTATTTTTAGTCCTTTGAGGAATCTCTGTACTGTTTTCCATAATGGCTGCACCAAACAATTTTCCCACCAACAATGTAGGAGAGTTCCCTTTTCTCTACACCCTCTCCAGCATTTATCATTTGTGGACTTTTTAATGATGGCCATTCTGACTGGTGTCAGGCAATACCTCATTGTAGTTTTCATTTGTATTTCTCTGATAATTAGTGATATTGAGCATTTTTTTAATGTGTCTATTGGTCATTTCCTACAGCTTCTTTCTTCTTATACAGAAATGGTTAAGAATATGGTCATTTCAGTCAAACATGGGTTAGTATTCCAGTTCTACTTCTTACCAAAAATAAGCCTTTCTATAACATACTTTGTCTCTCTAAGCCTCTAACTCCTCATCTGTATCTGTATCATAGGATTGTTGTGAGGATTAAATGAGGTAATATATGTGAATGGGATGCTATAAACAAAGTAAACCATCAACAAAGAGTAGTTATTCCGTTGTTGTTACCATCAGATCTTCTGCACTTAGCACAAATACTACATTTTCCACAAAGCCACCTCAAGTTGCTCCAACCACAGTGCTACCTTCCTCTTCTGAACTTTTGTAGAATTTATTAGCTGTACCACTTATTTGACAGTTAGCATAAGTCACTGTGCATTATCATTTACCTTTTTGTTAATATGTCTTCTCTTCCTGGTTTAAGTGTAAGCTCTTTGAAGATGGGGACCTTGTCTTACACCTCCCGTAGCTTTAGCGTCTAGCCCAGTGTTTGGTAAATAAATGATGATGGAAAATCCATATTTTTCCCAAATTTCAAATATCCAAATCAGAGTTGATTATCTTTCTCCACAAAATCCACTCCCCTTCTTAATTCCCCTGACTCTCTTTTAAGAACCACTTTTATTTCTTTTTAAAAATTGTATTTATTATTGTATTATTTTATTTTGGCCAGGAGAGAGGTAATTAGGCTTATTTATTTTTAGAGGAGGTACTGGGAATTGAACCCAGGACCTCAATGCATCCTAAGCATGTGCTCTACCACTTGAGCTATACCCTCTTCCCCATCCCCAGAACCACCTTTATTTCTAATCTCCTAGTTCACAAATCTTTGATATTTCTCATAAGTTTCTTACGTACAAAATCTCACTACTGAATTCCATCAGTTCTGCATGTGGCTGGCTCAGTGCCTGGTACATAGCACTTGCTCATTAAATGTTGAATGATGACTGAATCAAAATATAATTACTAGATTTTAATTTTAAATGTTTTAGATTTGCATCTTTTCTTTATCTTTAATGACACCACCCTAGTCCAGACCCTCATTAACTATGTCCAGAATATTGAAATTTCTTTCCATCTGGCTCCCTAATTTTCTTTTTTGATTTTAATATAGCTTATCTATTATTGCTATACAAATATTCCTAAACTGCCATTTCTATTCACAAATATTACCTCATTTAATCCTCACAACAAGTCTAAGAGGATGGTTTCTCTACCGTTTATGCAATCAGCTAGTCCTCTGAGGCTAGTTTTCAAGGTCTTCCACAGTTCAGTCTCAGTCTATTTATGTCAGTATTTTCTCTTACCAATATTCCTCACAAACTCCATGCTCCTCCTTAAGTTGGTACCACTAGTTCTACATATTTTCCTTCATACCCATTCCTGATATTAAGCCAAACCCTGCTTTAGTCGAAGTCTCAATCATGAAACACCTTTATCTTCCTTTTTAACTTCAAAATTTATTCATATTTTAAAAAGAAAACAGAATCCCATCATGAAACTTTTTTGGAATGTTGTAACCTTTAGTTATTTCTTTCTTCATCATCTAGTTCCCTTGTAAACTTACATAACTTGCATATAAAATATTTATTGTTCTACTTACCCTGTAAGTGTTTACTCCAATTTATTACTATATACTTATTTTATGTGGGTTAGTTAATATAGTCTGCCTATTTGTATCATAAATCTATTAGGAGAACAGTACATGAGTTTTAAGTCTTTGTACGTTCTTCTGTGTCTAAGTGAGCTGAGTACATAGCAGAAACTCAAAAACACTTGGTTGATTAATATTGTAGAAGCTCATTTGATGAAGCTGGTGTTTTGGGAAACACAGCTTTCTCAAATCTTGATCCAAGATAAGATCTATGATGGTTCCAAATAATTTAATCAAATGCCAAATTATATTGTCTGTCTCATAATGACTGGAAGCAAAATGTCACCATATCATTTATTTTAACAAAACGAAGTTTGCAGTTGATGAAAGTTCTCTCTCAGACTTACCTTTTTTAATATGAATGTGATACCTAAAAAATGTTTCATAAAAAGGAATGAAAAGTTTCAGAAATCAAACACCATTGAAAGTTTCTGTGTCTAACTGCCAGCTCGAAAAGTAAATTCAGGGATGTTCATTTCAATTCTTCCAACGTTAAGACCATGGACAGCTCATGGCTGCTCTACCACATAATGAGTCCAGGTTCTGGACATGCCAAGACCTTAGCATTTAGAGGAATCTGTCAT
The DNA here is from genome assembly GCF_036321535.1 of Camelus dromedarius. Taxonomy (NCBI): domain Eukaryota; kingdom Metazoa; phylum Chordata; class Mammalia; order Artiodactyla; family Camelidae; genus Camelus; species Camelus dromedarius. The sequence continues at coordinate 19,833,671 of NC_087440.1, forward strand.
GTCCAACTGCGGGGCTAGTTGATAGTTTTTGTTGGATGCTGAGAAGGACATTGTGCTATGAGAAAAGAACAAAGGCTCTGTTTTCCTTTTGAATCCTGTTAGAAATCTGAGGTTCTGTATCTTCATCAATTTTTTTTTAATTTGTTTTTTGGGGGTAGAGGTAATTAAATTTACTTATTATTTATTTTTAGAGGAGGTACTGGGGATTGAACTTGGCACCTGATGTATACTAAACGTGTTCTCTGCAAGTTGAGCTATATCCTCCTCTGAGATTCTGTGTCTTGACAAAGTGTCCTACAGTGTTTTACAGAGTTCTGCCGTAAGGAAATAGGTGCATGTATGTGTGTAGGGGCAGAGAGAGCTTTAGATGCCATCCTCTTCTAGGCTATCCTCTGTCTCCTTGAGTATGTGGAAGGTTACCTGGTCAAGGGTTCCTATGCTTAAGTAGTCCTTGTCTCATCTTCATGGTTTTTGCCAAATATTTTTCCTTTAAATTGATTATTTTTATTTATATACGTTTACCTAAAAAGAAAAATGTACTATATCACTCCTGAAAATAAAAAAACCAATTTATGTTATCGTAAGCAGAATGTAACCATGAAAATAAATGTAACAAAAACAAAATCTTTTCATCAGTACTTTTCATCTCTGAGCCCAAGACTTGACCCATTATTTGTTATAAAGGAAGATTTTAGATGTTAGAGAGATAGTAAGACATTGACATTAAAATGATATTTTTCTTCTTGTCAAGATCAGTGTTATTAAAGGAGAAGTAAAAGGAAAATAATTTTCTCATTCTCATTTCCCAAGTTAGTTAAAATGTCATCACTGCATATCACCTAAAATTATTTCCAGCAAGACCTACCTTGGGATACATCAGACTAGAAGAAAATTTAATTGAATCATTAAAAAAAAAAAAAAACCCTAGGAAAAATCCTCAAAAGAAGGTAACCTTATGTCATTGAAGATTGTCATACATTCGTATTTTCAAGTCCGTGAAGCACAATTTTGTTACTTTTCATTTTTATTCTAGGATTCTTTATTACAGAGGCTTAGGGCTAATAAAAGAAGACTTTTCAATGTACTTACATCACCTTTTCTGAAAACTCAGATAAAATTCATGGAAGTCATCTACCTATTTAGAAGTTAACAAATATGATAAATATTAAGGTAGAAACCAAAACCCTGGCTTGTAAGTCCACAACAAGCTGAAGGGAAAGAAGTCAGCAGAGGTACAAGGGAGAAACATTTTAGAATTTTAATACGGCAGTTGAGAAAAAATAGGAAGGAGAAAAGAAGTGCATTAAGAAATCTCAGTGTATCCAGGTAAGTATTCTATTATTTTTTAAAAAGAATTTTCAAAGTAGAATGATCATCTGCCCTGGTTTTCCTGAGACTAGCAGATTTCCTGAGACATCGACTTTTATAATAGGGAAAACCCTGGCAAACTTGAAATCGGATGACTGAGTTGGTCATCCAATTTCAAAAGCTTCTTTCAAGCCTACATAATAAGCAGCACAGAAGTATAAGTTTTCCTCTTGTGAGTGTAGGAGGGTATATGAGATTATGCCTACAGAGCATCTGATAGACTTTGCCATTTCCAGAGTCCAGAAATCACTTTGGGAGGTTTTATCAAGTCTTTCTCCTAAAATTATAATTCAATTTTATTAAATAATTACCTGAAATTTAGTGAAAGGGACAGATGTCCTCTTCCAACACCTTTTCCCTCTATTTGCTATTGGTCATCAAAATGCCAAGAGGCACTCACATGATAATCCTTCTAGGGAATTGGGGGCATTATCTGTGTATGAGTTGAAATTAAGTAACCAAAGGCATTTGAATAGGAAAACTATCCAGTTCAGCATGCGTGTCTTTTCGCAAATCATCTCCTTGTCTCTTGAACTGTTGCCACTTGATTTATAAGAAAATGTAATTAAATTAAACAGTCACTGAAATGCCTTCTCTGTACAAGACATTTCGCTAATTTGATTCTAAACTCCTCTTATAAACCATATGTAAAACTAAGTTACACATTGCTACTCTATTGAAAATCAAGATTTGAGGCTTTTCCAAATCTGTACCTTGAAGGTATTAATTTTCTCTAGGGAAATGATTATCCCTATTCCTTCCTGTAGTTCTGGAGACTTGATTCATTTAAACTGATCAGAATAATCCCTCCCCTTTTCATGTAATTGGCTTAAAAACAGGTGCATGAACCAATTCTAACAAGTAATAGATGTCTGTGGGAGGCTTCCGGAAAAGGAAGTTAATTGATCTGGCTAGATGTTAAGAGGTAGAATATCACCTCAGTAGCTACTGACAACCATCTTAAGACCATTGAGGATGAGGGGAGGGGGGCCTCAAATGAAGCTGCTATTAAGGAAGATCCCTGCTTTTTGTTTTTGGAAAATGAAAAACACTTGAGTTGTTGATCATGTAATTCTTCCACTGGGTCAACCAACCCTGAAAGCTTCTCTCATATCTCTCTGCCTTTCCAGTTTTGTGAGCCAGTATGTTTTCTTATTAGGTCAGTTTGAATCAGATTGGGGTTATTTACAGAGAACATCCTACTTGGATGCAGGTTCCAACTTTCAGACTTATAATCTAGTTAGGGAAGCCAGATTCACCATATTTCACTGACTCTGTGATGCATTTCCTTTCCCCTACATTTTAGCATCTCCGAAATCAGGATATATCTCTAAAATGAGGGTATAGTGTTGTAAATTTTTTCTCAGCCAAATGGCAGCCTTTTCAGAGTTGTCAGTGCCTGTGCCTGTGTGCATGACCTTCGTCATGCCATTCACATTACTGATGCTTTCATTATAGGTACTATCGGAAATGCACGTATCAATCATCATTTAAAATGAGTAATGATTACATCATCATTCATAACTGAAATTAAAGCTTATTCTGTCTGCAGAAAAGGACAGAAACAGCAGTGAAACATACATCTTATATAAATGAAGCAATGTTCATCCCTTGGAGGAATTACACAAACTCCATAGTTTCTTGCAAATACTTTATACAGGACCTAGGAAAGGAAGACACCCACAACTATATGAAACTGTGTTACATTCTGTTACTGAGATGCATGCAAACGGAATGCCCATCATACACCAAACAAGGCACCTGAAAGTAAGAAAAAAATGCCAAATCCTTTAGAAAAGATGCAAGATATTTCCAAGTCATGAGAGGCTTGTATTACAGATCCATGTATAAGGCATTTTCCATAGAAAATAGAAAATTGTCTTTTGCTTGTAGGAAACTAATTGCCAAATTGGTTTTTTAGGTAGATTGTGGTTATACCAGCTGTGTATGAGAATTTATTTTCCTGAAATAGAGGAAGAGTTTTTAATAATTTGACTCTGTACTGTTATTTTTGTCCTCAAAAACCAGATCAGCTTCTTTTCTTTACATAATTGAGGTATTTTGCCCTTTAAATGAAAGAGCAGCACTGGTACTGGAGATAGTGTTATTATTATTTTTTTCATTTTTCATTTTTATTAGGTAGAATTGTTACAATTTGCACATATACAATATATTGTATATAAGTATATATACACAATATACAGCACATTTTTTTAAACTTACATAAATGTACTATTCATTGTTTCTAAGAACATTTAGAGCTTTAGCTTTTTAAACTTACATAGTTATCAAAGGAATAGAGCCAACCACAAAATAAGAATTAATTCAAAAAGATACATACACCCTACTATTAACAGCAACATTATTTATAATTGCCAAGATCTGGAAGCATCCTAAGTGCACATCAAGAGATGAATGGATAAAGAAGATGCAGCATATATATGTAATGGAATACAACTCACCCATAAGAGAGAAGGATATTTTGCCATTTGTGGCCCTTCATTCGCTTTTTTTTTTCCACTTCAGAAACCAGAATTTTATAGCTGGCATAAACATCTCCATTGCATCAAAAACAACAAAATACCTAGAAATAGACTTAACCAAGGAGGTTACCTATACTCTGAAAACTGTAAAACACTGATGAAGGAAATTGAAGATGATATAAATAAATGGGCAGATATCTTGTTCTCTTGGACTGGAAGAATCAACATTATCAAAATGGCCATACTACACAAAGCAATCTACAAATCCAATGCAACCCTTGTCAAAATACTCACGACATTCTTCACAGAACTAGACCAAACAATTCCAAAATTTATATGGGACCTTAAAAGACCCTGAACTGCCAAAGTAATCTTTTGTAGATTTTTTTTTTCTCTTTCTTCTTTTTGTTCTCTTCTCTTATGGTTTGATGACTAGAGAAGTTCCTTTAACATTTGTTGTAAACCTAGTTTGGTGGTGCTGAATTCGTTTAGCTTTTGTTTATCTGTGAAGCTTTTGATTTCTCCCTCACATCTGATGAAGAGCCTTGCTGGATAGCATATTCTTCATTGCTTTTTCCCTTTCATCGCTTTAAATATATCGTGCCACTCCCTTCAGGCCTGTAGAGTTTCTGCTGAAAAATCAGCTGATAACCTATGGGAGTTCCCTTGTATGTTGTTTGTTGCTTTTCTCTTGCTAATTTTAATATTTTATCCTTATCTTTAATTTTTGTCAATTTGATTACTATGTACCTTGGTGTGTTACTCTTTGTGTTGATCCTGTGTGGGACTCTCTGCACTTCCTGGACTTTGGTGACTTGTTTCCTTTCCCAAGTTGGGGAAGTTTTTGGTTATTATCTCTCCAGAAATTTTCTCAGGTTCTTTCTCTCTCTCTTTCTGCGACCCCTATAATGCAAATATTAGTGAACTTCATGCTGTTCCAGAGTTCTTTGAAACTATCCTCATTTCTTTTCATTCTTTTTTCTATTCTGCAGTGGTGATTTCCATTAATCTGTCTTCTAGCTCATTGTTCCATTCTTCTGCCTCATTTAGTCGATTTTTTGTTCCTTCTAATGTGTTATTCATTTCAGTGATTTTATTCTTCAACTCTGGGTATTTATATTTTCTAACAATTGCTGTGCATCTACACTCCTCTTGAGTTCTCTGAACATCTTCACCAATATTACTTTAAACTCTCAGATAAATTGCCTATCTCCTCATCACTTATTTCTTCTTCTGGGATTTTATCTTGTGCCTTGGCCTGGGAGATATTCCTCTGCCACCTCATATTGTCTATCTTTGTATTTGTATTTTTAGGTAGGTTATGTTTCTTGACCTTGGAGAGGTGGCCCCCTATGTGGGAGGTGTCCTACGCATCCCAGCAGTACACTCTTGTCACCCAAGGGCCAGGGTCCAGCCGGTCCCAGGGTAGAGTTTGGCCTTTATTTGTGGATTCCTTCCACAGGCTTTGGGATTGTTGTTTTCTTATTTCTAGTATCTGCTCCTGGTGGATGAGGCTGGACTAGAGGCACATACAGGTTTCCTGGCAGGAGGAGCCGGTGCCTGCCCACTGCTGGGTGACGCTTCGTCCTGTACCTCTGGTGGGTAGGGCCATGTCTGGAAGTGTTTGTGGCTTAGGCAGTCTGCTGATAAGTATGTTGTTTGGCCTGAGGCTTCCCTATAAACTGTTGGGTGGGGCTAGGTCTTGGTGCTAATAATCCAATCAAGATGTCAGCCTCCAGGAAAGCTCATGTAGGTGAACACTCCTGGAACGTCCATCACCAGCTTTTATGTCCCCAGGGTGAGCTGTAGCCATCCCCTGCCTCCCCAAGAGACCTTCCAAAACCAGCAGGCATGCCTGGCCCAGGTTCCTATGAAATCACTGCTCTGCCCTTAAACCTGGTGCACATGAGATTCTGTGTACTGTTGCCAAGAGAATGAAGTCTCTGTTTCCCCAAATCCCATGGGGTTCCTGGAGCTAAGCCCCGCTGGCCTTCAAAACCAAATGTCCTGGGGTCTCCTCCTCCCAATGCCAGAACCCCAGGCTGGGGAGCCTGATGTGGGCTTAGAGTTCTCACTCCTGTGGGAGGGCCTCTGCAACTTAATTATCCTTCAGCTTGTGGGTCACCCACCCAGGGGGTATGAGACCTGATTGTATCGTGAGCATGCCCCTCCTACCATCCTGCTGTGGCTCCCTCTTTATGTTTCCAGTTGAAGAAGATCTTTTTTTGCTAGGTTCTGTTCTTTTTTTTCATTGGTTATTTAGCAGTCAGTTGTGGTTTCATTGTAGTCATGAGGAGAAGCGAGCTCGTGGTCCTATCACTCCACCATCTTGACCCCAGATAGTGTTATTTAGCCTTGATATAAAAATCTATTTTAAATACTGCATGGTATCACTTATATGTGGAATCTTAAAAAAAAAAAAAGTCAAACTCATAGAAACAGGACCTGCAGGGTGGGAGAAATAGAGAGAGATTGGTAAATGGGTACAAACTTTCAGTTTTGAGATGAATAAGGCCTGAGGAGCTAACATATAACATAATGACTATCGTTGATAATACTGTATTGTGTAATTGAAATTTGCTAAGAGAGTAGAACTTAGATGTTCTCAAACACACACCAAAAGACAAATATGTGAAGTGATGGATGTGTTAATTAACTAGATAGAGGGGGAATTCTTTCACAGGGTATACATTTATCAAAGCATCACAATATATAGTATAAAATCTTATAATTTTATTTGTCAATTATACCTCCATAAAGCTGAAAAAAATCTGTTTTAAAAAGAAAACCACTCTAACTTTGGAACTTGCACCTCTCATCATAAATTTAGCTAAATATATCCTTTCTTCTCCTGGAATCATTATCTTTAGCATCCATAGGGTAACCTGCATTCCCCTGGAAAACACTTATATGCAGTAGGACAGAGATTTCTTTATTGCTTATGTGTTTTAAATGTTTACAGACATATTTAGGATGTGGAGGGACTTCTATCCATAACTAGACTTTCTCTAAACATTCCCTAAATGATCTCTCTTTTTCTCTCCATCTCTTTTATTTAATTTTATATGATGCAGAATATCCCTTTTAAAGCCAGATCTAATCCTACTGCCTGCAGAATAATGTACAAACTCTTGAGTCTGACATTCAGTTTGACAATGCCGGTCTGCCTTCCAGCTTTATCTTGCACCACAGCCTTCCAATCATTCCATACCTCAGTCACAGTGGAGTACTTGCCTTTGCTGAAATTGACCTGTAGTTTCTTCTCTCCATAACATGGCTTCTGCTATTCTTTCCTTGTGGAATCCTTTCCCATTATTCTCCTTGCTGGGATTCTATCAGTCCTTCACAGCTCAGCTCAAGTAATGCTATTTTACATCTCCTTACTAAGAGCTAATGTTTCCCTTCCCTACTTTCCTATTACTTTCATTGCGTGTTGTGTCTCTACAACACTTAATTTACCTTATATTAAAATTAAGAGTGATATGTGTTGATGTGTGTGTGTGTGTGTGTGTGTGTGTGTGTGTGTGTGTGTTTACTCAACTAGACTGTGGACTTTCTGGGAGCCATGAGCAAATTTTTAATTAATTTTATTCATTCAATAATGAATGAAGCTAGTCACTGTCTTAAATGCTCTCGTGAAGCTCCTGATCAATCAGGAAAGTCAGATATTAACAAACAATTATAAGTGTGTTGACTATAATGATGGAGAAATGCAGGTTTTAACAGAAGCATATAATAAGGGGACATAATTTCGTCTAGGGGAAGAGGGAATGCTTCCTGGAAGAAGTACTGTTTAAAGTGAATTCTAATTCTAGGAAGTAGCTAGGTGAAAGTGGAAAGGGAATTGAAAAAGTGGTTGGGAGCAGTATCTAAGAAATCTCAGACTTCAGAAATAACAACGTGTTCTAAGTACTGAAAAAAGTCAGAGTTACGGGAAGTTAACAAATGAGAGGGAGTGTGGCATGATGTGAAGCTTATAGAAGCAGGCAGGGGCTGGAGTCCTAGGAATTTATTATTTTATCCTGGGGGCAGTAGGAAATCATTGGAGTTTTTAATAAGGGGAATGAGGAGATCAGAATTATGTTGTTAAAAGTGCACATTGGCTGCAGTATGAAAGAGATTGGAGGCATAAGAGTAGATGTGGGAAGCCAGTTTTTTTGCGGGGCAGGGAAGGCTTGGGACTGATTTTATTTGTTTGTCTTTCATAAAAATCCAGGCATTGACAGTGGTGACTTAGATCATTAGATATTTGTATGCCCTGTAATATTGAGTACAACTGTTTGTTTCCAGTATAGCTAATAAATGTTTCTTGAACAGAAGTAAATTAATTGACACATCACATGTAAACCACAAGACATTACAAGACAGTGTCAGGAAGACATTTCAAACAATTGGGCATTCTTCTCCAGGTGACCTCCTCAGCTCTGAGAGCCCAAGATCTGCGAGCCCAAGATCTGCTTAGCCCAGAGTAAGCCATTCCTTCTTAGGTAACTGTGAAGGTTCTGTATCAGGAAGAAAATGCTGTAGCCAAAGCAACTGCCTACCTCATTTGATGGGAAACTTCCCTGTAAAGGTCACTTGTTAAGTATTGGTGGAAATGACATTTCTTTCAGCTTTGAGGAGGGAAGCTCATACTTTCTCATTAGCTGGCTCCTGCTTTGGTTGCTAATATTTCAAAATATACAAATAAAATCTCTCCCTTAGCTTGCTGCATAAAAACAACAGCTTATGCTTTTACTCTTTTTTTTTTTTATAAGAGAACAAATCCACACTTTTATTTTCTTTTCAATAAGTTTAAATCCTTGAGAGGTACAGCATCACACGGATTCTGTGTCCAATGGCCTTAGCAGGAAGATTGCTTCGGAATTTGGCATGAACCATGCCACTGTTTCCATGAGCACGAGTTACCTTTCCCCAGATTACTCTGGTTTTGTTCGTTTTCCACCAGGAGTTACTGTGTTGTTCTTTGCTTTGTACACATAAGCACATCTCTTGCCCAGATAGAATTCAGTTTCATCTCGAGCATAAACACCTTCAATTTTAAGAAGAGCTGTGTGTTCCCTCTGGTTCCGGAGACCCCTCTTATAGCCAGCAAAAATGGCCTTGGACCACAGCCTTCCAGACATATTTATTGTTTTGGAAGTCCTGTTCCCAGCAGGCCTCCGCAGTCTCCAAGATGGCTGAAAGAGTGCTTTTACTCTTTTGTGAAGTCTGAAAATCAGTCCAGGTGTGATATTTGATTATCTTCTGTTGGAGCATTTTTTATGCTTACTAATTTTTAAAAAAATTTCAATATAACCATTTATCGCTAAAAAGGGAAGCATATGTTGGTATGCACAGGTGGGATTCAAGAAGACAGGTAAAGGATAATTTCTTCTTTGTCACACTTTCACCTTGAAATGAACATAATTACAACATATTAGAAACTATCTAAAATATTTTTTAAAGAGAAAAGAACAGATAAGCAGATATCCGAGGACAGCAGCCAATTATCTAAGGCAAAATTATTCCAGACAGCGGGGAGATATATCTATATCTGTATGCTTTCAGTTACCAAATGGATACACTCAAATACAATTACCTTTTGATTAAGTTTTTTTCATTGTGACAAAACAAAAAAACTTGATCCCATTTTCTTCAAACCCAGTGTTCTCATCTGTAAAATGGGGATAATAATATGTACTTCATGAAGTTGTAAGGATTAAATTTTTTTAATATTATATAAAAAAGTACATAAACTATTTGACTAATGAAATAATATATAGAAATCATACTAAGATGCTCTGCATATCTAGTCTTCTCTACTCAACCTGAAAGGTTTGATATTATTAGAAATAATTACATTACAGATTGAATCAAGGGACATTTTAGACAAAAATTTTCTCACTTTATTGAAATACAATTGACATATAGCATTGTGCAAGTTTAAGGTGTTCATGTGTTGATTTGATACATGTATGTATTGCTAAATAATTATCACCTTAGCTTTAGCCAGAAGTACTATCAGGTCACGTAATTACTATTTCTTTTTTTTCTGGTAAGAACGTTTAAGATCCACTCTCTTAGCAACTTTCAGGCATAATATAGTATTACTAACTATAATCACCATGCTGTACATTAAATCTCCAGAACTTATTCATCTTAAACCTGGAAGTGTATATACCCTTGGATGTAGACAAATTTTTAAGTAGTTGCAATTAGTCTTTGGTTCACTCATTTGCTCCTTTTCATTCCTCTGTGAATCCCTGGTTCATCCTCCTCCATATTCCTGGTGTCCTCATGATAATTTCTAGTTGATAGTTGCTTCCCTTTCTGCAGCCTATTCAGACTTAACATCTCCCAAGGTATTTCACAATAGATTCCAAAATGAGTTAACTTTTCCCCTAACCTTATTTAAACTCTGAACCTCTTCATGGGGCTGACCTTAGCTAGGTGTTAGGAAGAAAGTACTCTTAATAAACTAATTTGAATCAAAGCATTTGGTTAATTTAGTCTTTATGGGTATATTTAATTTTAAAAAGAAGACAGTCATTAATCCAAGTTGTGATTTTGTAGTGGAATTTTAAACTCTGTAAAGGAAATGTCTTTTAGGTCAGGTAACAATTTAACTAGCAGTAGTTCTTAATCTTAGCTGCACATTGGAATCATTTGAGAATCTTTGAAAAGGTACCAGGACCCCACTCTTAGAGATTCTAACATAATTGGTCTGCAGTGGGTCCCAGGTACTGGAATTTTTAAACATCCCAGATGGATTCTAATGTGCAGCTAGGTTTGAGAACCACCAGGTTGGAATGACTGTCTTGATTTAGCTTTCAATATTAAAAAATTTTCAATTTTCTGTTATGTAAGTTATATACATATTAATTGCTACATCTGGGGAAAGAAGGCTGGGAAAATATTTAATTGAGAGGTAACAGAATAATTATAATTTGTGTCATCAAATCCAACTCCCACATTTTACTAATGAGGAAACAGACTCAAATGATTAAGGTTACCCAGCTAGTTAGAGATAGAGCCAGGTTAAACTTTAAATGACTTAAACAATAGGATATTTTTAAAATCCCAAATATTTTTTTTCTAAAATTTAATGTAATTTATTTATTAATGGACTAAACTTATTTTAGAGCAAGATTCATTTATGCAAATGACAAACATTCAAACAATGCACAAAGATCCAAAATGAAAAGCAAATCTCCGATTCCGTTTCAAATCATACTTTCAAAGGTACTTTTTAAAAAATAATTTCTACACAAAGAGTATAACTTATCTTCCACAAGGCGGCAGTATTGCTTATTCTTCAATATGGTCCCCAAGGCCTGATGCTTCCCTAATTGTCCAGGGTTGACTATGAAGACTCAAGTCCTCCCAGAGACAGAATCAGGTCCTGGTACTGAAATGCCATGTCAAAGCCAGATTCTTGATCCCTGATGAAAACCAGAAGTGAGCAAATAACTGTACCAGACAGTTGTAACCATGTGGAGAAACAGTAGGAATAGATCCAGGACTGAGGTAACCAGTGGAAGCAAAGGGCAAGGTGCTATCTGGAAACCTACCAATTGCTTCTCTCTGGGGAGGCACTAACAGGGCTAGGGTCCAGTTTTGTGAAAATGTGCATCCAACTCTGTCACGCACAAAATTTTCCCTTTATGACAAACTGATCTAAGGCTATAGGACCAGTCAAGGGCTTCTATGGTATTCCTATGGCTCCAGAAGTCTCTGGGCTGCTAGAAAAAGGCCTGGATTTTTTGATAGTGCCCTTCTGCAAAACGTGTTAAGAGGATCATGTTTGGTTTTCCCAAACCTTGTAGATTCCCAGCCAGGAACAAGTGATAAAGAGCACAGATGCTCCAGTTCTTGTCACTAAGTGCTAGAGACCAAAGATGTAAGATTTTTAGACTTTCTGTGTGATATAATGTATCTACTAGAATAAAAGGTTTGCTACTGGTGATTCCTTTAGGATCCTAAGAGAATGACCCTTCTTTGTGACATTCAGGAATTGGCTTCTCCAGGACCTAGGAGAGAACAGAACTGAAGAAAGCTGTAAAATGATCAAATCATAGGAAGAAAAACTCCTTTTAATTTCCGCAAACCTTGAGATTATTATGGCAGAAATGGGGGCTGGAGCAAAGAATGGACTATGGGAGAGAAAAGGATTATGGGAGGGAAGATCTGTCCCAAGATGAATCTAGGCAAATCAAAGAGAAAAAGACATGTGGGAGGCATTTATGGGGTTTGCAAGATAAAGCTCTAATGACTATGGATGTATAGTGATCTGTTTGGAATCCTTTGGAGTTATGGGTTTATTTTCCAGCATAGAACGTAGAGCAAAGACCAAGAACACAATTTTTATTTTTCCTAATCAAAGGACTCTTTAAAACCTTCCAAACTCTTAGACCAACGTGTAGTTCAAAAGGTCTTTGGTAACCAACGATAGGCACTGAGCCTAATGGCAACAAGAAACAAGAGAGACATCATATTAAATATTGTAAGTCATAATGTCAATTCAAGTTAACATCCTTACTTTCCACAAGCATTATTCCTTTTAGGGGCTCCTAGCTATTTCTCAATGATGTTCCTAATTTCAACTATGAAGTTATACTTTTTTGTGTGGGGGGGTACACTGTATCCAGACTTCATTTTAGATTAGGGCACTTGGCAATGTATTCTATCATCATGGTTTATAATGGGAAATCCTGACCATTTCTTCATGAAGCTTGGAAATCTTATATAGTCCTGACAGAACTTTGACTGATAAACAAAAGAAACAAGATGCTGGCTTTCTTTTTCTGGGTTTGAAGCGACAATAAGTTTTGCACAGGGTGTATAATGTAGTTGATGAGTACTTCCAAACCTCAAGCTGGAAATATGAAACCTGATCAAAAGTCAATGAGGAAAACCTGATTGCTATTAGAGACTATTAGGAGAGTCCACCTTGAGGATTTTTGTCAATAATGCAAGCAGAATGCCATGATCTTTGCTACAGGGTTAATAGAATCACGGAGAAATGTCAAAAAATGACCACTAAGTTCTCTTAATTTCACCTTAATTAAGTAAAAGGTAGGTGTGAAAATGAAGAAGGAAATAGCATTGCCAGTACCATGTCATGCCCATCCTTGCCCTGGAGCCAGGTGCACAGTAACTAGGAAAGATGCTCTTAGAGATCAATGAAAAGGTATATGTCTCTTATTTTCTGAGAATACTGTCGGCTTGGTAGATTGCTCATCAATATCTGATTCCCCTTCTTGTGGGAGGACCACACTTACCCATCCTGATGAGCTCAGGTGTCACCATGTGACTTTCTCCGGCCATTGAAATGTGAGTGGAGGCTTTGGGGGTTCCTCTGGCATAGGTTTTAAGAGCCAAAGGATGCTTTTTTCCCATGTTCCCTTTACCCTCTGCCATGATGACTAGTAATATTCCAGGTAGAAGTTGCTCCAGCAGCCTGACTGCCAGAGTAAAGATCATGATGCAGAACTGGGCTCCTTTCCTGGCCTCTAATGCACATGTGCAAGCAAGATGTAAACTTTTGTTGGTTTAAGCCACTGAGATTTTGGGTTGTTTGTCACTGTAGCACAACCTGGCCTATCCAGTTTGATTGATTTGTTCAGTCTACTACATACATTCTCAATGTGAATAATATTGTGCCCAAGGGGGCAGAAATTAGTCCTTAGAGGGCAAAAGAGCCTTACTCTTTTTATGTATAAAGCACAGATACACATACAGTACACAGCAAGTACACAATATATCTGTGCTGTTAAATTCTCATGGAGTACGGGAGCGACTAAAGGAGAAAAGTCTTTAAAAGGCTCATTAGGAGGCAATAATGAAATAAAAGTTGAGAAACATTGGTTTATAACACAAAAGGTAATGGTCAGATTATCTTTATAAAGTCTAATCCAAAGGCTCTCAGCTGTGGTTTAAACATTTAAACCTACTGGAGAGCTTTTTAAAAACACTGGTATCCAAGTGTGGTTTTCAAAGATTCTAATTTAATTGATGGAATCCACACATTGGTATTTTTTTTAAAGCTCCAGGTAATTCTAATTTGCACACAAGGTTAAGACCCACCGGACCAGACATTCTCAAAGACAAAGCAGCACTGCTTCCCTCGGGGAGAGAAATAGCACAGCGCACTGGAAATGGCTGGCATGGAGTACAACTCACTCCTATTTTAGAAGGGCTATTCTGGCCTCACACCAGGTAGCAAAATGCTGGATTTATCAAGAAGAGTCAGCAATGTCCAATTTCTGTATTTTATCTTTTTTATTTCATGACACACTATTTGAATGCAGAGGGTCCTTTATGACTCATTTGGAAAGCATAAGAAAGGAAAAAGTATGGCTGTAGTTATTCCTGGACTAGTACCCATAGTCAGCATTTTCTGCAGAGATGAAATGTGGAAATCATCTCTATCTTCAGCTCCTAAAATTTTGATTTCTTAGTAAGTCAAAAAGCTATTCAACGTGGGATCTTTTTTGTCCTCTATACATAGGGAAACTCTAGATGCCAGGGGGATACTTTCATATTGATTGTGAAAATTAAAAGTTAAATAAAAATGTTAAAAAATTAATAAAGCACTTGTTTCTTCTTAGAAAGGGGTCATGGTGAAATCACAGTGCTGAAGGATTATTATGGCTGAATTTGGTCATTAGGCATACCATCACTTGTTCTTTCCTGAAATGTCACTTGGAATTGACAATGATATGGCTGTATTTCTAGCCAGAAAGTGAAAATTATAATGTGTTGATTAACAAGGATATCATTTTACATTTTCCTTTTATACATCTTCACAGGAGGTGATATTTACATTGATCTCATTTATTTGGAGGTTCTAACTAAAAGGTGTAGATGGCTTTCCTGATGTTATTTTTGGTCACTGAGCACTTAGTTTAAGGGCAAAGGTGGAGGTATTTGCAGGCATTACTTGTGAAATTCCTTGAAACGAGAAAATAAAATTTCTAGGAAATTCTTCTTGGGAAGGAGAGAGTCAGCATCAGTTGTCCAAGTTGACAAATGCTCACAGCTAGTTTGTCAACGCTTTGTTGATGATTTTGGCACATGCAGAAATGAGAAAATCAAGTGTTTAAGGTTATTTGTAGAGACAAAGGTGGATTTGAGATGCAGAGTTGGATAAAATGTGGATCCAAGAAGGTTTAAATGCTAATTCATCAGTGGTTCATCATCACTTAATTCTAAAGAAGGGCAACAGTGTGTTGTAATGAATCCTTTTCAAAATGCCTACTGGCCTCACTTACTAAAGACGGGGAGAGCAACTCAGTGTTATATGATGCTGCTCCCCTAGCCACGGCTGATTGGATAAGAGGTAGACATGTGACCTAAGTTTGGGCTAATTATATTCTCTCTCCCAGATATTTGGAATTGGGATGCAGTTTCTAGTTAGTTTTTCTTGGGCACTGGAGCTAGTAGGTCATAAAGAGCTGGGGCTAGACTGCCATTTTGTACCAAGGGGATGCTGAAGCAGAGAAAGCCAATCTTCAGAGAAAAAAAGATATTGAGCCTAGAAGAGATGAAAAGAATACCTTTAGTTCTTGACTTTCAAGTTCCATGTCAAGTTCCTTGGCTGGCGAAGTCCCATGTTAAGACCTGGCTGTCCTGCTGGCTTTGGTTCTGCAAGACACTGCTGTATCCTTTGGATAATCATCATCCCCTGTGCTTAAGCTAGTTTGAGTGGGTTTCTGTTCCTTTCAAGCAATTATCCCTGATTAAGACAGCGTTCTTCTCCACAAAGAACAGCTAAAATCCATGAAGGACATGGGCCACATTTACTGCAGATGTTCAGCTTCTTAAAATTTTGCTTGAATTATCCAGATTAGCCTTCCAGTGGATGAACTGGCTATTTAATACAACAGATGTGGCAGGCTTTGTGAACAAATGGGTCACAAACAAATGCTGAACGGCACGAAATCTTTGCAGCAATGGGCACATGTTTTACCATATATGTTCTAAACAAAAAGGCAAAGATCCAAACATGCAAAACCTTATGGTTACATTTTTCCTTCTCTAACCTAATTAAGCCCTTAATAGTATAGCTAGATTTAAAGGAGGTCTGCATAGCAATTTAATGTCTCCATTATAAAGGGTTGAAAAGATGCTAAAATGGATAGAATAATCAGCTCTATCAGTTCTATTAATTTCTAGCCCCCCTTTTGCTTCTGCTTTAGACCCCTGACACCAATTATGCAAATTTGCTCACACAGAGCCTGGTTGCTTTTGCATTGTAATTTAAATGTAGGTGTCTTATGAAGACAAAAGGAAATGCATTGTCCTTTTCAAAATTTAGAATTTGAAGGGATTCACTGATTTTGTTCCTGTCGAATTACCAGGCAGCTGGAGAAACAGCTGGACCAGTTTCTGAACATCAACAAAAAACCTCAAGTCTGAATTACAATAGGGGTTTTTATCAGAATTTTATAGTATTGTTTAATAAATGCAAAACACACTTTACTAGTAATTGGCTTCTTTCCTGTTTACATTAGCAAATGTGTTATGAAGATGGAGCCAAATGCACTAAGATTTGCTTGATACACTGAGAGAAATCAATTTGGACTTTATTTTAAGGACTACAGAGTCCATTTTGAAGGAGGATCTAAAGAGCCCTTACCTAACCTGTCTTAGTTTCTTAGGGGCAGTATGTTTATTGGTCCTTCAGAATTGCTTAGGTTCAATACCCAGTTCTATTAACTGTGTGACCTTTGGTAAATTACTCAACCTCTCTGTGTTTTAATTTTCTCATTTGTAAAACTGGGGATAAAAAAGTGCCTACTTCATTGGGTACTTGTGAGAATTAAATGATTAGTTTCTATGAAGCACTTAACACATTGCTTAGCATACAGTAAGCATCATTAGTCATTATTATACCCCCAAATACAAAAATATGTTTTCCTAAAATTTTAGCCAGTGGAATTAAATTATTCCAATTAATACAATTTAATTTTTTTTTAAGTGAAGGTGCTGGGGATTGAACCTAGGACCTCATGCATGCTAAGCATGCACTCTACTGCTGAGCATACCTACCCCTCTTCAATTAATGCAATATTGTTTCAAACCCAGTTAATGACTCAAAAGTAGAGAAATAGACATATGTCTGCCTCTTTACAGGCAGATCAGTGTGGATAAGTAATGGTGTAGAGTCATGTATATTCAAGCTGCCTTGATCTCAAAGATCAGGCTCCTACTTCCTTATGAGAACCACATTCTTCTCAGTAGGTTGGTTCGTTGGCTGTCCTATCTTAGGACGGGGCCAGCATGTTCCAGTTAACTATAAGTGGACAAGGTACACTGGGTCAAGATGGGTACAAGGTGGAGCCAGCTGCAGGTTCTGGGAGGAAATCCTTGCCTCACTGGTACACATCAGAAGGGCAAGAAATAGGGAAGTGAGGGTATCTTGGGAAAGCAGCTGATGAGAAATGACTCAGTTTTAGAAAGTTTTTCTGAGGTGGATATCACAGTGCTGGGTGTTCCAGGAGAGGGAGTGTTCAGAGATCTGCTGTTTGCATGGGGGATATAGACCAATAGCAGCATATTAGGCCCTTTCTCAGAGGGAGGGACTGTGATTTTTTTTGGTGTATCAAGACAAGGGAGCAAATTAAAGGAACCTAAAGGAATTCAGATTCCAGAAGTAGGGGCAAGATCTCACCAATCAGACAGACTCTGTGTCAGAAATGGAGCATGTGACCAAAGCCATAGCAGTAATGGTAAATTACACTGGTTGTTGGGATAAAGATTGGTCAGGATGGTCCTAGGGGTGGGTTGGGTAGAATGTTCATGTCCAGTGGGCCCACCTATACGGATAAGGATAAAAAAGGCTGGAAGGGGGAGGGAGAAAAGAACACCAGGATGTTTATGAGGGAGTGAAGCAGTTCTTTAGACAGTTTCTTTTGTCTTCTAAACTTTGAGTCACAGAAAGCACTATTGAAATTCTGGACATTTTCTCAATGGAAGAATGGTGGTCTTTAAGAATGTCTTACATCAGCTTGGGCAACACCTGAACTATATTCCCTGTGTAACTCCTACATTTCTCCTGGCTATAAACTCCAAGAGATTAGACATTCTCTCTCTCCCTTTCTCCTTTTCTCTCTCTCTCTCATGTCCTTGAAGAACCTGCTTCGTAGCATGCAAGGAAGAACTAGACTTATTTAGTATGGCATAAAAATCTACTTTGAAAAATCACATTTTATGATTAACAGATTAGGGGAGCAGAATGGCTTTTGGAATCAGAATTGCACTAGTTGCAGAGGAAAATGATCTGTGAGAGTTAGATGCTGGTCAAATATCCTTGTGGTTGATCTTGGATTAATAAACCCCGCTAACAATCACTCATCATAACTACTTCTTGTTGCAGAAAAAAATTCCTCATCATATCTACCATCTTACCCTGTTGTCTGAATTATGTAGGTAGATAAACTGAACACGTGGGAATCAGAGACTAAGTGCATTGGTTATCCCATTAGCACTTGCTGAATGATTGAGGTGCTCAGTGTGCATTACAAGATGATGATGATGACAATGGTTAGCAATGAAGGAAGAAAAGGAAAAGGAAAGGGACAGAGAAAGGCAAGAAACAGCTGTAACTCTAAGGCAATTGGCTTACTAATCACTGCTGCTGAAGTGATCACAAAACATTGTTTTCAGTTATTCAGAGGCTGGTTCTCCAGTTTGTGTATCATCTCAGGTTTTTGCTTCAGTTGTCTCCTTCCACTGATTGCCCTTTGGTCATCCATTTAGTGTCTATTAATCCACAGAGAAGATGAGGGAACAAAAAAGATTAATGTTACCTAAAACTTTCTCAGTGTTTTTTTTTCATTTCATTCTCATAGCAACTCTGTAAGAGAGGAACTATCATTCCTATCTTACAAATAAGAAAACTAAGGCTTTGCATAGTCCCGAAGTCACAGAGCTAGTGTGGAGCAGAGCTAGAATTTGAACCATAGGTTCTCCCAGGTAAAGCCTATGCTCTTACCTTATGTTTGCCTGCTTCTCTGCTATTCAGACTTCCAGCTTGTTTCCAGTCACTATAAATTTTCCCAGTGCTTTATAGTTTACAAATGTTCTCAGACTCTCTTTTTTCCTTTTCTTTCTTTCTTTCTTTCTTTCTTTCTTTCTTTCTTTCTTTCTTTCTTTCTTTCTTTCTTTCTTTCTTTCCTTCCTTCTTTCTTTTCTTTTCTCTTCTTTCTTTCTTTCTTTCTTTCTTTCTTTCTTTCTTTCTTTCTTTCTTCTTTCTTTCTTTCTCTCTCTCTCTCTCTCTCTTCTCTTGAGTGTAGATGTGCACCACATTCATTTATTTTATTAATTTTCTTCTTGTATCTTTGAGGTTCTTAAGCCTCAAGATGCCCCTGGGCTGCAATGTTTAAGTTTAGTTTTTAATTTTATTGAAATTAATTGTACATGTAGTTTAGGATTCAAACAGTTCTATAAGGCCTATTATAGAAAACAGCAACTTGCTAGGCCCTGATTTTCTCATCCCCTCCCCCAGAGGCAATAACTTTTCAGCTATTTCAGCTATTTCTTTTGGTAGTTATCTCAGTATTTCTAAAAATATATTTATATTGCTACTTTTTGATTTAATTAAAAACAGGTTTTCTTTGAAAGATACATTAACTTTCAACTACCTCAACCCCAGTCTACTGCAATCATTCTTCCAATATAGTTGTATCTTCATGTTGGTTAAATCAAATCAATGTTTATATTACTATGGCTATGTAAATGCTTATATACCATGATTATCTTCCCTTTTTGTTTTTTCCTGGAGTTATAGATGCTTTGTTTTATTTTTTACTTACCTTGTTTTAATGTAATTATCACTACCTCATAACCAAATTCTCTCCCAAAGGTGTATTTCTTTTCAATATAGTCTGTCAGTGTTAGGCAGTCTATCACTTTCACCTTCTTTGAAACACCTGAGAGCCTTTTGATTTTATCCATTTTGACTTTGATTTTTCTCTAGACTTGCTTCACAGCTGTCAATCTAGGACCAAATTTCACCATTACTCTGAGAGTTTACATGTCTTTTTCTTGTGTTAGATCTCATTTCCAGGATCCTATATATATTAGTCAGCTTTTGATGCTTTCTTCTTTTTTCTTTTTGTTTTTTTGAGTAATGATTCCAAAATTTCAGTGGCTAACAACAAAAATATTTTATTTCTCACTTTGTCGAGATAACCCCTGTGGGTTGGCCACAACTCTGGTCTATGCTAGCTTCTTCCCAGGACCCAGAAACAGTCTTGATCTAGCCCATACCAATGTCTTGAGAGTGAAAAGAGCCATGATATCCACCATTTCCTCTTACATTTCATTGTCCAAATCAAATCAATGGCCAAGTTTGATGTCAGTGGGGTGGGGAGTAAAATTATAGTTCTGATAGAGAGGAGCAGGGAATATTTTGAACACATAACACAAATTACTATGTGTCCCTGTTTCTTGGTTTTTCTGTCCTCCACTAGCTTCCTGAGGAAGGGTGCGTAAGAGTTAAATTTGTTGAGATCTTGTATGTCTAAAATACTTTTTACCCAATTGATAGTTAACTTGGATATAGAATTCTAGATTGAAATCATTTTTTCCTCAGATTTTGCAGGTATTGCTCTGCTATCTTCTTGATTCCAGTGTTGCTATTGAGAAGTCCGCTGTAATCCTAACGCTTGTTTGTAAGTTTTTTTCCTTTCTGGAAGGTTAATTTGTACCTAGTGTTCTGAAATTTCACAGTGGTGTGTCTTGGTGTGGATTTGTTTCTATACATTGTGCTGGACACTTGGTAGATTCTCTAAATTTGAAAATTTATGTCCTTCAGTTTAGAAAGTTTTCTTGAATTACTCCTTTGATAATTTCCTGTTCTCCACCTTTTCCCCTCCTCTTCCTATTCACTTTTATTTTTCATGTCTCCTATTTTATTTTACATTTATAAAGGTTCTTCTTAATTCTCTGAATGTGTGTGTGTGTGTGTGTTTTCCTTTCCTAAATGGCATTCTGTACTTATTTAAGGAATGCCATATCTTCTCTTATCTCTATTAGGATATTTACTAATAATCTGAAATTTTAATTTTTCCTGATCAGTCTTTTCATCCTTCAAGTTGTCTGTTTCCTTTTTGTTTTGGTCTCTACATTCTACATTAGAGGAATTAAATTCCTTAAATTTCTGGTGACCCCACCCCCAGTTCAGAAACTCTATTTGCTCTCTCCAGAGAATTACCCTCCGACAAATGGAGAAGAGAAATCTGCTGGCTGCACAGAGTCAGGGAAGGGAACTGCTTCTTAAATGGACTTTCTAAGAATCTTCCTGTTTTCAGTTCTGTCTCTACTTCCTGAAGAACCTGTTGCATCAATTTCTAAATATTTTGTGGGTTCTACACACAAATCAGATTGCTTCTCAGCTTTCCCCTCTGCTGGATTTGGATTCAGCTTTCCTGGGTCTGCTCAATTATAACTCATCCATATGCTTTCCGGTTCCCAAAATGTTATTACTGTGGTTCGTCTCCATTCATGTTGGTCTTGTAGGTTTATGTTTTTTAAAAATCACTTACTGTTGTCTTCATAAATTTGGAGCAAAAGTAGAGGTAAATGCATATGCTCAACCTGCCATTTTTAAGCGGAAGTCTTATGACTCTGAGAACAACAAGGGAAGAAATTATCATCCCCAATTTACAAACAAGAAATGGAATTCAAGTGACTTGCCAAGATTACACAGCATATAATGCTGGATCTAGGACTTGTATTCATTCTGGTCTTTTGACTACAAGTTCAATGCTCTTTTCACTAAATTCCTAAAAAAAAAAAAAAAGGCTATATAATGTAGTTGTTAAAAGCACAGTCTTTGGCACCAGAGATTGGGGTATGAGTCCAGATTTTGCCTCTTGATAGCTGTATTCTTTCAACAAATTGTTTAGCCTCACTACAGTGAAAGTTCCTCATTTCTAAAGGGGGGATGATATCAATAGCACAACCTCACCATCGTGTGATGAGGATTCAATTAGATAATATATGTAAAGTACCCAGCAGAGCTTCTGGCATATAGTGAGTTCCCCCTTATTACTATAATGGAAAAATTGAAATGATAAGATATAATAATGATTTGCAGTTTTAATTAACTGAACTATGTCCAGGGAAACTTTTAAATTAATTCTGCAGGCACTTACTGAATAATTAGCATGTGCACGGTGGAATGTTTATTCTTCCTTTCTCTTCTGTTTGAATCTCTTTATGAAAATATCTTTGATTAACAACTACACCAAACCTAGTTGAGCTTAGATGACAAATTTCTGAGTAAAGATAGAAGAATTAGGCAGGTTCACAAATATTTCTGTAACACCAATACCTCATAAAATGAACAATAATAGCAAAAATGCATTTTCAAAGCCCAAAATTCACCAGCAGGTACAACATGGTAAAGAGTGAAACCTTACAAACAAATGACTTTTTTTTTAAAGGTGACCAATAAGAGAAACAATATTCTGGTGTGGTCAGGTGTGGATTCTCACCCAGACCTTAATCTTCAGACGTTAGATTGAGAGGGAAAAAAGGTAGGGGGTTTGACAACATTCTGAGTTCTCCCCCAAGCCTTCACTAATTTGTGAAGAATTCTGAGAGTGTAGCTAAGCAACCCTGGAGAGGGTGAAGAAATGGGGAAATCTGAGAAAATTGTTTTAGAATGGAATCCTCCATGTACCACCATGGGACCTCAGCAGAGACAGTAAGGACCTCCAGAGCTTTCCACTTCTGGGGTAACCAGGCTGAGCAGAAGAGCTGATACAAATTACACAAGAGTGTAACATACCTGTGGCTGCTTAGATTGGGCTGGGATTAGCCATTTAACTGAATCTCACAAGGCAGCCTAACTAATAAGGGCAATACTCAGTCCCACCTTTCCTCTTTTCCTCCTTTTATCCTACATCCTCATGTTAGAGAAAATTGGTGAGAAAACAAGTCCAAATGAGGGTAAGAAAAACTGGCATACATCAGAGCAAACTGAAAGTCTGAAGAGTCTGTACATGCTAAGCATGAACTGGATGAAATATAATGACATGACTACTATTCAAGCATGGTAGGAAGAAACCTGATTTTTGAAAGACAGGTGAATCTACTTTAGATGAAAACAACTGTTAAAGAAAAAGCAGAGCTGAACAGTAAGTTAAAGTGGTTAAAAACAGACTTTATTCAGAAAAATGATTGCAATTAAGGAAAAGAGACCTCAGTATAGAACTGGGCTCAGTTCTGAATACAGCAAGGAAAGGTGAAAATTTATAGCCAAGGAACAGGATGGCGATTGGAGGGGTGGTGTGGGAGTCAGTGGATAAAAATTACTAAGAAGAAACATCAGAGATTAGCGGGGATTCTGGCTAAACCAACCTAACAAGATTCTTGCTGAAGGCAGACCAAGGTGATCAGACATGGGGGATGGTAGGGAGTGAGAAATTTGGTAAGACATTGAGGATGAGCAGATGTTGAGTTTGGGGGGTTCTGGCTAAACTGACTTAACAAGATTCTTGCTAAACTTGGGTGATACAAAGATAGACAAAAGTGCAAAAGATGGTAAAAGGTCGAAAAGTCAAGGCCTAGTTGGGAAGGGGATTCAGAGGAGCCAGACTAAAGATTGGTCAAGGACAACTCTCTGTCACAACCCATAGAAGTATATTCCTTAAGAATGTTTTGTGGTATAGACCCAGTAAGAAATAATACTCAGTACAGTAAGATACCCAAGATGAGACATTAAACAATAGAATGATTGAGAACCAAAATAATATCATTACAGATCATATAAATAAATTTCAACAGCAAGGGACAAAATAGACTTGGCTGAAAATCAGGTTAATAGCATGGAGGAAAGACTTGGGACAATCGCAATGAATAAAGGGCGAAAAGGCATAGAGGTTTAAGAATTTAAAAGAAATGAAAGATACAGTCAAATATGATCCAATATTGGGCTAACTGGTGTCCTGGAGGAAGAGAACCCAACAAATTAAAAATAATAAGCCACCCATCTTACACCAGGGAAAAGATTTAGAGCAAAACAGAGATATTCTGATTACATTCTTAAATTTCAGGCTAACTATATAGATCCTTCAGGCACCTTGAAAGAAAAAAAAAATCACCTGTAGGGGAAATTTGGACTCATCTCAGACTGCTCCATAGCAAATGACAAGAAATAAAGACATAGGATCCATGGCAACAAAATTCTGAGAGAAGGAAAGTGAAGAAAGTGTGAGCCACAAGTAGTGTTTCTGTTCAGGTATTTATTCAAGTATAAAGGCAACAGGCAGACAAAAAAAAAAACAAAAAACAAAAAAACAAAACAAAACAAAAACTCAGGGAATGTGGCCATTAACCATTCTTGAACAAACTACTTAGCAAAGAAATCCCACCTACCAGGATGTGAATAAAAATAAAAAACCCAGGAAAGATGATGCTAGGACAAAAGGATTGGTGGTTAGCACTGGATCCATTTGAATACAGAAATGAGACTTCACAATTAGAGTCAATATGGTTGTCAAAAGCTGTAAATGTTATAAACTCTGACAAGTAGAGATAATATGTCACAAAAATTGGGAGTTGGAGTACAGAGGGTGGAAGGAAGTATAATAATGTTAATTATCTTATTTTGCAGAGCAAGTAGTTAATTGACACTATTAATCAAGAAATATGGTGGGGATAGCTCAGTGGTAGAGCATATGCTTAGCATGCATGAGGTCCTGAGTTCAATCCCCAGTACCTCCATTAAAAAAAATATGGGCTGTTTTGATGTCTTCTTGTTTATATATTTTCTTTGCCCATATTTTTAAAGGCTATTTCTCACATCTTTGCTGCTTTTCCCCTTTATATCTTTTTTTAAACCAGTGTGCATTGCATTGAATATTAATCAACATAAACTGAATACTTAATAAATGCTGTTGAAGTAATTTTGCAGATTGCACAGGACTGTAAATTCTATGAGGATTGGGAATATGTTTTATTCATCTTTGAATTCTCTTAGCACCTGGCATAGGGACTTGCATATAGTGATCATCAGTTAATTTTTTTTGGAATAAATGAGTTAATTTGCTTTGTTTCATATACATTTTGTTGCTAGAACAATGGCTGAAGACTGGCTGGAAATATAAGGAAAATGAACCATAATTGGAAAATATGATAAAGCCTGTCACCCACATCTGAGAGGTGTATTATAGATGCTTCTGATGCCTCATTAAAGACATTCTATTGTTTTCAGAATGCATTTTCCTCCAGTAAATAATCTCCGCTTGCTCTAATTTAATCATTCATATTGCTATCAAAATGAGTATTTCCAAATACAGATCTGATCCTGTCACTTCTCTGCTTAAAAACCTCCCCTGCCCTCCTATTGTCTAAAACAGACTCTAAATTTTCAAGCATGGCATTGAAAGTCCTATATAATATGGCCTCAGTCCATCTCTTCCCAGCCAATGCACCTCACATGTTATCCATCTAGGGATACTTGCAATTTTTAGAATATACTATACATTTGTGCTTCTATGTCTTTGCTTATGCTGTTTCCTCTACTTAAAGTGGCACTTCTCATCCCATATCCTTCTCTTCTCCTGCTGTCTGCAACCATCATGATACCACTGCATTCCTTAAGACCCAACTCAAATGCCTTCTCTGTTAGACTTCACTGTATCTCATGCTTAAATAATTGTACTATTTGTTGTTCTCTTACAGTACTTTGCTCATACCCCATGTATTATATTATAGCTAATTGTACATACATCTAATATTCTCTTTTAGATTGTGAACTTCTCAGTTTGTATATTTCCTTTCCCATATTCTTTGGGCTGTGTCTTATGTAGTCTAGAAAGCTGTCACAGAGTATGTGCTTGACACAAAATAAATGCTCAATAAATGCAGTTTGCTACTTAAAAAGCACATGTATTTCTTATATTTTCACATAAAAATACTTCTTTTAAGTATTTAAATAAGGGCTAAACTGAAAATCCTAAGGGTTGGTAGAAGGTAGAAAAGCTGTTCTCTCCATAGAAAACAAATTTATGGTTACCAAACCTGAAAGCTGGGGGGAGGGAAAAATTAGAAGTTTGGGATTAACAGATACACACTACTATATATAAAATAGATAAACAAAAAGGGTATACACTTACTGGATAGCACAGGGAAATACATTCAGTATCTTGTAATAACCTATACTGGAAAAGAATCTGAAAAAGAATACACACACATACATCTGAATCACTTTGCTGTACACCTGAAACTAACACAACATTGTAAATCAACTATACTTCAATAAAAAAACAAGAAAAGAAAAACCGTTTCTTAAACTGTAGGTGGTATTCTGTGCTGATAAAAGAGAAGAATTGAACATTTCTTCAGAGGTAAACTGTTCTGGGAAAACTCCAGGAATTGTTTAACTCCTCAAATTAAAGCAAGCATACATGTATTACTCTTGGAAAATTGTATTGTAACCATTAACCTGCATCGTAGATGCTTTAGACTGAGAAGCAGGGCTCCTTTGGATATGCAAATCTTTGTGTTTGGAGCAGGAGCACTGCTCCCCTCCAACATTGATGCAGAAGAGGACAGAACTGTTTCTTTTCTCTCTGTTGATTTAGACCATACATGTGTCAATATATTGTTGTTTCTGTAGAGATGTGGATGTCCTTCTTTGAACCCTTGCTCCTTAGGAGAACAGAAGCAGAGATCTAAAGGATACAGGAAAGCAAAGACAGGCATGATCCTTACTGCTTCCTGGAGAAACAGTCATGCAAATATACTGAACTGGCTTTGGTGAGGCTCTTCCTTGTAAAGACTGAGGACCACATATGAAGACTGAATAACTCAATCTTTGTGAGAAATGGGCTGATATTGGACAGTTATGCTCTAAAGTGATCAGAGGTCAAGGTCATACCCCTGGGGCTGGAAGGTGGGATTTCCTCTGAAGGAGTAGATATTCCCGTGGTCAGTCGTCCTTAGGGAGAAGCTGCCCCTGGGACAGAAAATGGGACTTTGAAAGTAGACCTTAAACTGGGTGAGGATAGTTGTTTTCTTCTCTGAGTTTTACAGTGGTTGGGCCTGGATGCTCAAGACATGGGCAAGGGAACTCTTGATTGAGAGGTGAGTTACACGGACCCAGCCATATGGACCCAGGCTGGAAGTTCAACAGTAAGGCAAGCCTGTTCTAGTCCATAAGGACTTGTAGAGTAGCCATATCATACCTGCAGATTGTTCTAGATTATTCTTTCTAATATTGTTATATAATCCTGGCCTTAGCCATGTGGTGAGGAGACTTTGGTGAGAAGGGCCTGTGTTTTTGATGTCCTGGTGAAGGGAGGGCAGTGCCCCTTCCTGCCAAATCGCAAGGCAATGCTAATGATTACATGGGCTGGAGAGAGCTCAGTGTCCCAGAACTTCCGGGTATGGGGACAGCTGAAGCAGAGGCAGGAGTAGTTCATTTATTTTAGGAATATGTGGGTGACAGGACCTCTCCTGGGGACTTGACCATTGTAGAGAAGGGGGGAAAACTCTAAAGGGGACTGATATCCTGGTAGTTTAGAAGGTAGTTGTAGTTGAGGATTTTATTTTAAATATGAACTTTATACTCAAAAACTCATGAAAGCTATGACACTCCGATTCTCAAGGGCGTAGGAGGCCTTTTATTGAACAAAACCTTTCCATCCTCAGCATCCTGCTCCATAGACTTGAGAAAAACAAAGGTAAACAAAATAGTCCTCAGTTTGAATTTATATGAGCCCTTTCTTTTTAGTTCCCCTTAGGCCTCTGTTCTCAAGCCTTGTTGTAGTGACATACATGTAATCAGAAACTGATAGATTCTCATTTTTCTTCCATTATTTGTCCATTCTCTGTTTTCTTCACAAAGTGTTCTGTGTCAGAGAGTAAGGAAAGGTTTGATGCTCTTTCTGGATAATATGGGTAAGCATGATGAATATCTGACTGGTCTTTCATTGGGATGAGCATCTAAGTTGACATGATTTTCTTAGGCTGAGCAGGAATGTTACTTAATGCATTGGCTTAGAAGCCACAATCTTATCCTTGTTGATTGCATCTATGGTCATACTTTGAAAAAAGACTTCATTCAGTTCCAAAGAGCTTTTCTGGACTCATGGTGCTTTGCCTTTTTATTCTAAAAGCTGCTTATTTGCATAACCTGTTAAAGATGCTTCTCTACCACCAGGCTACCAATCTTTCTCTAGCTTTTTGGATTTTTTTTTCTTATTCTTGTAGATTTATATCAAATAGCAACTTTTCCTTCAACAAAAGTTCTGCCTGTCTAAAATGTTTCATTATCTTCTCCCAACTACACAACAAAGCTGAGCTTTGTAGAAAATCACTTTGATATAGTAATACTTGCACTTGTCTCCAAGACCTTCCTGATATTCTTAGTTTCTTCACAGACCTTCCCTTGGGGTTTAGATGCGGTAAAATATCTGTCAATTCCATTTACTTCATTTAACAAACATTTATTGAGTATCTCTTATGTTGCAAGCACCAGGCTACCTGCTGGGGCTATAAACAGCTGGTTTTATGGCTAGAAAACTTGGCTCACTTGTTCTAGTTTCTTAACTTACTCCTCCAAGATTGTATTGAAAAGAAGCACCCCCTCTTCTGGCTATTAAATGCTACAAGGGAGAATGCAACTAATAAGGAGAGCAATCCAAGTTACTAGGTGATAAGCAATCCAAGGTACAAAGAAGGGTGGTCATATGCAAAAATTGGGATAAATCCTGGACTCCAGAGACACTAGGGAAGAAGCATACTTTAATGGTTGGATGTTTCTCTCCATTAATGTAGGGTTACATTTTTGTTGTTATTCCTACAAACAACAGAATAAATGAAAATAACAGGAAATCGTGTATATTCCATTATTTTTCAATTAATACATTTATTACAGCATAAATGTTCTTTGTTGATTGATTCTTTTATAACATTACTTTCCATCAAAAAAATTTTGAGGGAGGATATTGTTTCTTAACTTGCTGAAATTTTGGTAAACAACATGAGGTCTTTAAATACGGAGTCACAGAAGGCAGGAGCCAATTTTTTTCTTTGTGATGTATACCTCCTGACATACTCTGGTGTTTTGTTGAGGAAGTCTGAAGACATGGCAATTCTAGTTCTAAAGGGGTAAGGAAATGATCCATCGTTTCCTCTGCATTATACTGGCTGAAGGAGCACGCCTGTCTCTTCCTTTTGTCTTCTGAAAAATAAAAGGAAGGAGGCAAAGGGTGTTTGAGTGGAGGGTTTTCTAGGGGTTAAACCCCGGTGCTTAAGAACCTCTGAGAACCCTGCAGCTTTCACTTAAGTAGCTCCTGTAAAACAGAGTTCTCCAAAATAGGAGGGGGTGGAGCAGAGACGACCGTCGGGCCGCCGTGGGGTACAGCGCAGGTGGGGGCAGCCGCCTGGTCCAGAGTCGAAGGTGCCTGCATTCTGCAGGTGCAATGATTTGAGCTCGCAAGGGCTCCGGCTCCCGAGAGGGCGGGAACAGCGGCGTTGCAGTGTGTGGGACTTGGCTCCTGAAACAGAGTCCAGACATAGACCAAGCACTAGACATCGATCCAGACGGGTGCCCATACCTGGCCCGGGTGAGGGTAAACAGCATCTATAGGAACTGCAGGGAGAAAAGAAACCCCTCGTTTGGGACGCCAGAGGGCTGGTCCGGCTTGGCTCGGTCGTACTGCTTTCTCATGATTGCTTCCCCAGCTCGTCCATCATCCCAGTTCCCTATTTCTATTGGTTCTACCGTCTGCCACTCGGTTCCGCCGCGCTGACCCCTATTGGCCCCCTCCGGCCGAGGCCCCTCCCTACTAGCTGGGCACGGGCTGTGGGGCGCCGAGGAGAGAGAGCCGGGCGCTCGCTCTTGACTGGGGGGAGGCGGTGGTGGAGAAGCAGGAGGAGAAGGAGAAGGAGGAGGAGCGGCGCCAGCAGGAGGCAGCGGCAGCGACTGCGCTGGGGTGATGGTGCAGGTGCTTGGGGTCGGCGCGGAGCTGCCCGGTTGAGGGGCGCCTTGTCCGGGGTCCGCAGCGCCGCCGCGTCTCTCCCGGCGGCGGGCGGGCGGGCGGGAAGATGCTGAGCAGGTTGATGAGCGGCAGCAGCAGGAGCCTGGAGCGCGAGTACAGCTGCACCGTGCGGCTGCTGGACGATAGCGAGTACACCTGCACCATCCAGGTCAGTGCCTCGCCGCCCCGCCCCGCCCACGGGACCCCTTCGTCCCCCGAGTCTGGCCAACTTGGCCCGCAGCCGCCAACCGGGGGTCGCCCCAGACCCCAGCGCTTTGTCCGTTCCTGGCTGCGGCGGACGGCCCAGGTGCAGAGCGCCTCCGCCTGAGCCCCATTCTGGGGCTGGGCACACGGCACTCGGCGCCTCTTCGGGGCGAGTCCGCGCGTCCTGGACCCCCAACTCGTCCCTGCCCTCTTCGGGGCTGAGGGCGCTCCATCCTGGCTCCTCGAACCCGCCAGTGTGTGGAGCACCTTCTGCGGGCGTCTGGAGGGAGGCGTTCAGGGCGGGAGGCTCTTTCCCCGGCCGCCCCGTCGGGGGGCTCAGGCTTTGGCTCTCCGGCCCGGCAAGGACGGCTGGCTGCTTTTCTTATCTCTCTTTGGTTGGAAGGATAATGGTGTATGTCATAATTTCCTCCTCAGCATTTGTGAGTCAGAGCTCTCAGAAGGTAGAACTGAACGCGCAGCCCATGCAGAGTGGCCTATTGAAGGGAGCCCAACCCTCTGGGCTTTAAAGATTTAGGGCCCCCTCCGGCATTTCGCTCCTCAAACCTTATTCAATTGGGTATTTCTGGGGGCGTGAGGTAAAGATTTAGCAACAAGTCCTAGCTGTTTGACGTTTGGCATTGGCGAGGAAGAATCGGTGACTTACAAAAAAACGCCAACAATTCGTTAATGCTGCACAGCATTTCTTCAGAACCTGGTATTTTTCAAGGGATTTTTCTTTTTTCTTTTTTTCACAACCTCTTGCTTATGTTCTTTCACTACTGCCGTGTGACACGTCAGGAGTAGTAGTCTTCCCCAGGAATGCAGTCACAGCCCTCTCTCCTCCTTTATAAAGTCAGAGAGAGAACACATTGACAATGCTTCGGTGTTAGTTCAGCAGCCAGGAGGATCCTGCGCTCACTGCCGGAAACTGCTCTTTTTGGAGAAGCAAATTGAGTTGGACCCGGAGGGGTCTCACCTGATCCCTTACGTTAGCAGCGAGAAACCCCAGAGGGCTTCTCGCCTCAGATGTGGCAGACAGAACTGTCGGCCCGGGTCCTACCCTCTTTGTCTCCCTCCCCCCCCCCCCATTAATTTTTTTTGCTGACAATGCTCAATAGCGGAAAATAGCGGTGTGTGAGAAAGACCTTGGCTACTATATGAGAGCAGCTGCTCTCTGCTGACTCCGTGCTCAGTTCAGCCTCCCCTCCACTTTGCTTTTTCTCCCACCCCCCAAAACCAGCTCTAAGCATAAGTGCTGACTTCTGCCAAAGATACATGAGGGTAGAGAGAGAGAACAAAATCTCTTTTTCAGGCCACTTAGATACAGATTAAGCAGTCATAAACATGCTAGCCATCCAGTGAAAGGATTTTTGTAGTTGGATATGATAGAGAGATGTTGTGTATTATTTCCTTGCTGAATGAGAGACATGCTACTTTTTGTTTCTATTGTATCTTTATGTGTCATGTACAGTTTTTTTGTTTGTTTGTTTGTTGGGAGGCTCGAGAAAACATTGATTGAGTGGACATCTTGACCATTTCAATACATTGTGTAGAGCTTTTAAATCCTTTTGTTTTAAAATTTAAAGCATTTACGTGGTAGCATATCAAGGGCAGTGTGAAATTTAGACTACATGAATCCCAAAAATACTTTTGGGGTATATGGTGAAACAAAATTTCTGAGGCAGGTCATTCACTTGCCAAAATATAGAGTACAAATGAAACACAATTCATGTCACTTCTCCACTAGTGATAACCTTGGGGTTTTAAAGTATTACAGTAAGGCAACTAGTTATCTTTCCTAGTTGAAAAGCCAGTTGGTTGATGGTCAATATGGTTGTGGATAGTTTTTATTACTGTTGAGAAAAATATTATTTTTAAATTGAGCAGGACTTATTGGATTTATGCTTGCTATATGCTATTATGGTTGTGTTTATTTTCCTGCTGTTATTAGTTTACATTATGACAATTTAATATGTTAAAAAATTTTAGATCACTTTAAAAAATTAAGCTTGGTGTAACATGACCATCTGTAGTAAGTGTCCACTATCTAGATATGTTAACGATTGTGCATTGTGATTCTTGCATGAAATTAAAAAAGAACAGGAATCCTAGAGTATATGTAATATTGTCATTATCTGGCACTACTATTGTGGATTGCTTTTATTTTGACCCTTATCAGGAAATGTAAAAAAAGACAATATCTTAATGTGAAATCAATATTTTGTGCATATACCTCTTTTGAGTATTTAGAGATTGAGCTTTTCTTAGCAACTTTTCCCCCTTGTACATTTCTATTGTGTGTGTGTATGTGTGCACACACGTGCTTACTTTTCAGACACTAGGCACAGTATGAATCAGTATGAAAAGGAGCTGTGAACTACTTATTAGGTTAAAGCAATACTTCCAGCATTTTAGGAATTGCAGTACTGTGTATTTAAAAATGTTTTTTGGTAATAATTTGAGCTCCTTTTCCTAAAAGTATTGTATGCTGTGTCTTTCTTTAAATAAGGTATCTATTTTAGAAAGATTTCAATGATTCTTGAGATCATCAGAGACCACTTAGGGTATTAGAGGATCAGAAATGTATCTGTCATTGAGTTAGAGTCATAATTGCCACATTTGGTAAATTTCAGTTGTAGGAAATTCTGTCAGTGTTGGTCCAGCTTTCATATTGCAGCAGTTATACTGATCTGGCCTTTAGGATGTGATTATTAAGGTAATGAAAATGACTTATTTCTTCTCAGTGAAGGTTGCACAGTTATCAGACTATTCTTTTATTCTTTCTGATATGCAAATATATTTGTAGACCATGAGAAATAAAAGCATACATAGGAGGGCTGTAGTATAATTGCTTCCCTGTGAAGAACACTGTTAACAGCTCCCTGACAGTTTTGAAGGTCACTGCCTCATAAAGGTAGATCTGCCCCATATTTTTCACACATCTGTTTCATTTATGCACATCTATATTTACTTACTACATTTACTACCTTACTTTGTTATTTTATTTGGGAGAAAATAGGAAAAATAAAAAGGCTACCTAGTATCTTTGAGCTCAGTATACCAAATGGAGTCATTTAGGTGCTTAGGCATGTAATATCCTAAGGAATAGATTTTTAACTATCAGGTTATAACAGTTTATAAAATATTAAGAATATATATTGCAGAAATTCCAATAGAAATATGTATTGAAAAATATATATTGTCAACTCAGAAATATTAATCATTTTTTTGTTACTGCTGAAAAGTAAAGCTACCCTAGAAAATAATGTTTAATGAATTTTAAAATGAATGATTTTACTGGGAACACATTAAAATTACAACTGATTAAGCAGCTAGGTTAAATTAGTTTTTGCAGTTAAATAAGGTACGACCATAAATGAAATGTGTGTGCAGAGACAGTTCTACAGTGGAACCAAAATATGGGTTTGATTGTGGCTCAGCTAGTTGGTAACTGTGGGGCCTGGGGTAAGGGAGGGAATGTTGAGGGAGAGAACAAATGTATTGATCTCTGCACCTGCAGGCCCTCTACCTGTATTATTACCTGATTTACCTCACATCAGCATTATGAATTGATTCTATAGCCATTGTACTAGCTGAAGAAATGGGATTGCGGATTTGTGGGAAAGCCTATGTTTGTTGAATGGCTAACTGTGTGCTAGGCTTTCTGCTAGGTCCTTTACTTATACCTTACATCAACCATTGAGAGGTATGTGGTATTATCCTCATTTCACAATTGAAAGACAGACCCAGATGAAGGAACTTGCTCAAAGCTAGTAGGTGGCTGTACTGTATTTAAAACCCAGTCCTTTTGTCTCTAAATCTCATCTTTGTTCCTTCTCGCCATTCTGACTCCCTAAGTCACTTCGCCTGTCTGTACCATTTTGCTCTGCAGCCCCCCTTTCTGGTGAGAAGTACAGTATGTAAACTGTGTGCAGTATTTTATGGAGCCTTTGAGTTCTCTGATAACTTTCTGCAGTTATCTTTTGTTGAATTAGTGGAGCTCTAGTTCATAGTTCCTCATTATAAAATGGGAATTTAATACTTGTTTTGCCGGAAAGAGTTATTTGGAAGTATCACTACAAATAATAAGTAACATTTAAACAGACTAATATACTGTACTTACATTGTGCCTTATTGTATTCAATTCAGAAATAGAATTGTGAAATGTTTTACTTTTTTAGGAAAATAAATGAATTTAAGTTGTAAGTCCCCTTAAAATGATTTCTGGTTTATCTCAATAAAATTGTAAAATCCAAGGCCAGCATAACTGACATCTTTATTAGAATTCTTTTTTAAAATCAGGAGTTCAGGTTTGCTTTCCTTCTTTGCTACCAAGTCTTTGGCTTTAGAGGGCATTATTGCTTGGAACATGATTTGTCTTTTCTATGAACTTCTGCTTCTTGGTAAGTGGAATCCCTGGTTGCATTAATGCAAACGATATGTTCTTAGAGAATTAGGATAATTTTATTCACACAGAAAAACACAAAAGCTGTTGTATTTTCATGAATATTGTCTTTTTAGACTTTATTTTAAAAAGTAATTATGCTGTCTTAGGATCTCTGTTACAATAGCAAGTCAAACTCTAATTTTTGAAACTAAGATAGTTCCAAAATTAGCCTTCTAGGATCCTAAAAGCATTTGTATTCTGTTTCTTAATTTCTGTATTAAAACATTTATTGTATGAAACTAATGCAAACCAATCTTTTTAGTACAGAAGGTAATTCTAGGTATGTATTTGTGCTTTGATTTTCCTTTTGAAGAACTCCTGTTTAAGGAAGTGGCAGTGTCATCCAAGAGAAATCTAGAAGCAATCACTACAGCAGATTTTACTCAAGGGTATTTGTATGAATTTGCATTCTATTAATTGCTTGGAATGAATATGCTAGATGAGGCAGTTCAACGTAGTGTATAATTAAAGAGCATGTGGTTTTGGAGTCCTCTGTTTTTTACATTGTCCACAGACTCATTTATGATATCCGTGCTAGCATTAATACAGTACTTTAAGCAAAGGAAATGTTTGCCAAAATAAAATCAGACAACCTGAAGCAAAAAACAAGTCATTTTAAGATATGTTTGTGGTGGTTTATGTATAGGTCTTAAAATGTGCAACCCCAAATAAGAAACAGGGCATTAGTTTTAGAGGCGACTTACCAATTACATAATTATTACTACATTAAATATTTTTGGCTTATTTTCAGAACTTTATTTTCTGATAGATTATACATTAGAATTTATAAAGGAGAGGATAAGAGGAAGCTATAAATCTTAAACCCTAAGAATTACAGCACCTGTTCAGTGCCTTACATAGTTATAGCTCAATAAATATTTCTTCTGATTTGTGTCACATGATTGCTATGTTAACTACCACACTTTAAAATTTCTTATGCTTGAAAACAATAAACATTTTCTAACAATTGTATAACCCTTTTTATAGTTTCAACTCATCCCATTTTAAACCATGTTGCTCTGCATCCTCTCTGTATGTTGAGGACAGTATGTACATGTTGTATTTTATGGAGTCTTTGAGATCTCTGATAACTTTCTGCGATTATCCTTTGTTGAATTAGTGGAGCTCCAGTCCATAATAGCTCCTGTGATTTTTTTCGTTTGTCTCTTAGAATTTCAAGCCTTTCAGGTGCCCTCACTTCCCCCTTCTCTGCAGGTTTAGAAGGCTTAGATCAAATGAATACTGTGTAGTAAAGTGCTTCAAGGAGCATTAGAAGTCTGGCAGAATTAGGATATTGAGCATAGGGATCACAACAGCCGCAGAAACCTCCTTTACTCCTTTCCCCTAAGTGAGGACCACATAAAACAACCTCTTCATATCCTTATTTTCTAACCTTTTGCCCTGACAGGAAGTGAACCATGCTTCCCACTCTGTTTCTAATTATGTCTATTTTAAGTTGAATTCATTTCTCTGATAGTTTTGCCTGTAACAGTCTGTCTGACTCTGCAGACCCTGTTTCATGGAGCAGCCTCCTGTGGGTCACTCTTCGTCAGCTGTGCCTAGCCAGAGCTTGTCCAAGAGATGTGAGTATCATGGAGGATTGTTAACTTCTGTATCTCACTTACTTGATGCTCAGGGAGGACAGTGCGGCTCCCATGGAGGCCAGGTGGCAGTTGTTGCCCTGCTGTTTTATGGCCTTGATCCTTGGGACTCAGGTCAACCACCTGAATGGTTTTCTCATGCAGGTGAGAAATTTGATCTCTATCCTATGTTATAGAGTGAATGGTATTTCCCCTCCAAAAGCAAAACACCTTGTCCTTTGTCTATCCTAGCCATTGAAGCCCGCCTTCCATTTCTTAAAGACCTTAGGCCCTGGTGGCCAATTCAGCTTTTTTCACTTTTACAAACATTTAACATATAGGTAGAGCCAAAGATTGACTGGGGAGAGCAGTTTCTCTGGGAGAATAATCCCTGGGTTTAGGTTATGGACCTCTTGCCTCCCAAGGCCATGTGATCCTCATTATTGTTGTCAGTATCTTGACCAAGATAGGCCCCTGCATTGGTCTTTCACCAGTTGTAATTGCTGTACTGCTTCTGAGGATAGTATTTTACTTTTGTGGACTTTCCAGCTTAATTGTATCATATCCTAGATTTGGAAGGCAGGAACTTGTGAAGCTTCTTAGGTTCAAATTCTTCAGCCTCTTGCTTACTACTGTCAGACTAAACACCAACTTCTGTGAATCGAGTTCTCTAAGGAGATCCTTCCGTGCCATGCTCATACAGGCAAAATAATGGGGCCACATGCTTGGCAACCACTGAGTTTGTGTACAATAGCTCCATTCACTTGTCTACAGAAAACAGCCCTTTGACAGTGATTATAGCTTTCATTCCCCCTCCTCTCCTTCTGACTCTCTGCATTACCATGACCTCATCTGTTGATTCATATTTAGAGATACTCTGGACCACTCCAGAAATGCTTTAGGACTTGTTGCTACGTGATAAAGATCATTGCAGGTTAGACAACCACTGCCCACCAAGGGAAGCCATTCAAGATCAGGACCAAACCTAGCTATTCTTATGCCTTATTCGAGCCATCTTAGTGTGTCACAGTTCAGGGACTTTTTGTAGAAATTGTGAACCTTGTTAAAATCAAGGAGGACAGAGTAGAGGGTGGGTTAAAGCAGTGGTTCTCAGTGTGTTCCTGGATGAGCAGCACCTGGGTACTTGTTAGAAATGCAAATCTTTGGCCCTACTGCAGACAGAGCAAAAGTAGGGATATGGAATTCAGCAGTTTGTTTTAACAGGTCTTCCAGCTGAGTCTCATGCGTGAATCGCTACTACTGGGTTACACTGATATTTAGTAGGTAACATTGATGAGTATGCTTGATTGACTGGTTATAAAAAGTGAGGGAGAAGAAGCCAAGAGTGAATCTCATATTTCTGACTTTTGATTTATTTGTGAATGACCTTAACTGATTGTCTACCCTTATGAGGTAAAAGTTATGTTATTTGCAGGTATGCACACCTGTCTCCAAGTGGGCAGGATTCTAAAGATGGGTCATAATTCCCATTTGATGCTTTTATATTTATTGGTTAGCTTAATTTTTGTCTTCTCTAACCTAAAAACAATATGATTATTTCATATTTGTATACTGTTTTTCAAAGAAATCTTCACAATTTAAAGCACTGAGGGAATCAGAAGAATAAATGTCCCTTTCGTACAAGGGGTTACAGTCTAGAGTGGGACTGCAGACATGTCAGTAGCAGACTGTAAAAATCAGAGAATTCAGGGCTAAGACAAGATGATATGCTTTGGCAGTGCAAATGCGGGGGACTCTGAAATTAATAAACATTTCTCAAAGGAGGTGAGATTTGAACTAGGTCATGAAAGATTGCCAAAAGCAGAAAATGGGCTGTGGGGATGGGTAAAGGGCATTCCAGGCTGAGGTAACAGCAGGCTACTTCTAGGTAGAAAAGCTAAAAATGAAAAGCCAAATATACTTAGCCTTTCCTCTACTGTGTTGATCTGACTTACTCTGGTACAGTTGAGTCAAACAACAGAATCTACTTGCCCAGGAAAAATAACTGTCAGCAAATTTCAGTCATTCTTGATGTGCTCAGAGGAGTCAGTCTAAACTAAAAGTAAATGCGTAAAGCTGGCATTGAATTAAATCTATTTCCAAAACTGTGTAACACAAATTAAGATTCTGCACAAAGCAATGGCATTGTATAAAGAAAAGGTGGATTTGGACATCAGTCTTAATTCTGTGGCTGTAGCAACTGCATATGAATTTTATTTTCAAGAGTGGTCATTTCTGGCCTCAGTTTAGTTATCTGACAAAAAAGAGGGTATCAAATTCCAACATTCAGCCGACGTTTGAAAAATCCTTTGAATGATACAGTGCAGCCTAAACTGCGTATACAGCTAGGAAGTATGACCCCTGGAAACCTAAAAGGCACGTTTCAGCATCTCTATTCCCAAATCTAAGTGGCCACCAAAAATAGCTTTTCTAGAGGATGGAGGAGTGCATCCCTGGATTCCCCAGTGAACCCCTGTCTGCCAGCTCCGAAGTTCCCAGCCCTACACAGGGTGCACGTTTAGCATTCAACACAATGCCAGGCTAGAGCTTTGGGGATGGGAACCTCCAAGAAAGCACTGTTTGGCATTTGGGCAATCAATGTTCGGCCAAATGCCAATGCTAATAGGTTATTTTGCTCTGGAAAAGAAGAAAAAAGAAGGGATAGTCTAAGGACTGATGAATAGGGGAATGACTGACAATATGGGCACTCCATTTTGTTGGAGAGATTAAGAAGGCTTGCTGTGAAGTGGTATTATGGGAGCCAGATAAATTAGCAAAGGCCCACAGGCCCAAGACCTGAAAGAAATAGTGGTACATCAAAACAGCATGCCCCAGGGCACACTCAAACGTCTGGCCACTTTCGTTGAATTCACGGTAGGAAAAAGCCAC
Organism: Camelus dromedarius; assembly: GCF_036321535.1. Taxonomy (NCBI): domain Eukaryota; kingdom Metazoa; phylum Chordata; class Mammalia; order Artiodactyla; family Camelidae; genus Camelus; species Camelus dromedarius. The sequence continues at coordinate 19,872,627 of NC_087440.1, forward strand.
ATCATTAGGAACTCTCCTAGTCTGGTACTCCATCCAGGCACTCCATAGTCAGGCAGATCAGCTTTCGCCTCGACGCAGGTGCAGAGCCTTATTTCTCTGTAGCCTGATTTAACTCAAGGGCCTCTAGTCTGGGCCCTAGCCTAATTTTGAGAACACCTAAGTGGAAGAGTTGGCCCTAGGAGTCCCAGAGGATTCCAGATAACTCGAGGCAGGAGGTACTACTAAAATTCTTGTTTTGTCAAACACGAGCGAAGCAGATAAGAACATTGATCACAACCCAAGGAAGCAGAATTAATCAATTCACCTGAGGATCTCAAGTACTTCTAGGGGATAATTGAGGCTTGAGAAGGCATCCAGCCTGCCTTCTTTCTGATTTTTGCTTCGAGAAGAATCCAAAAGCTCCCCAAATTATTATGGAATTGAAGGTTTGTTAAGTCAGGAGGACCCATGGACTGGCAGTGATGCCTGGGGTGTTATAAGGCATATTGAACCTGCAATTTCATAGTACACACTCATCTGTAAGACAGGATATCCCATCAGCTCTTTGGGAGGCCACTTGGAAGAAATTTGGCTGTTGAGAGAGAAAAATCTGATCGAAATATACAGTAGTTCCAGTACTACAATGTAGCTTCTTCAGTCTATGCCCACTTTCAGATTCTAGTACGTGTGAAGTAGGTTAAAAAGAAAAAAGTGAATGGGAGTTTGCTTGGTGTAGCTGCAGGATATATTACTGAGCTGTTTGTTGGAGTGTCAGGTTTTATAAGCAACATAGCTGAGTAACATTTTCTTCGCTTATTGTAACATACTGCTTGGATAATTTAGATAAACTTGTTTAAATGAATAGCCACAGTACAGAAAGCACATCTAAGAATTGTTTTCTAATAATTTTTATGGTAAAGGAGAACACATATTACCTGTATTCCAGTTTTTAATATTGGGTACATAAGACAGTGATTATTTTAAAGAGAAATATGTCTTGCTGCAAATTCTTTTAGTGTGCCATTATAAAATATTATGGACTATTCCTATTAATAATGTATCTCACATAAGGTACTTTTAGCTTTTTGTTGGAAGAAAATGACAGAAGCAGTAGAAGAACTTTACTTTTGCTTCACTTCTTGATTTCCACAATTTTATTTCCTACCGTTTTAATGGCGTGGTATGTCTTCTGTCCATCTCTTATTATGCCCTTTGTTTTATGCTGATTTATACTTTGGGCCACTCATTTAGTCCAGTCTCTTATCATTACTTCTAAATGCCATGATTTTCAAGTTATACCTTTGCTTATGGTCAAATTCTTTGTGTGGTGGCCACACCTTCTGTTGGTGGTGGGAGGTATTAAAAAAAAGTGATTTTAATATAATATAAATATAACCTGAAGCATAATGTGACCCATATCCTTTAATTATTTAACACATAAGTGTTCTATATTTTAGTTAATTGGAATTTGAGAAAATATAAACAAATGAAAATCTGTATTGTATAAAGTGACATCTTGAGGCTGGATTGAATATTTTATGTTTAGAGTTTTTTAATTAACTTTTTTGTGTTTATTTATACTTAATGGATTAATAGACCCAATGAGACTCTATGTCTACTGTGACTTCAGGTCTGGTCTTAGGGACTGGATGGACATGGCAGGGGGCACTGTCTGTGGCCAGGAAAGTCTTTACTTTGGACAGCTAAAGTCAGTAAAACTGGAGGGAGAGTTAAAATCATTGACTAAAGGGAGAAACAAAAAGATAAAAACTGGAGGAACAGTCTGGGTGGAGCAAAATAAACCTTAAGTAGAAATACCTGGTCAGAACTTGGAGTGAGAATCTGAAGCAGATTGGAGATAATGAAAGAAAACTGGTGATTAACTTTTGTTGTTGCAGGTTGTGTGATAGAAGTGTTAATGGTTTAAATCTTTAAAGGAGATCACTGGGCTTGGCCCCAATGTGGGGGTGATATTTAAAATATTCAACAATCAGTGAGTCATGGTGAATACCTACTTCGCTAACCAAGATACTGACAGAGAGGTCTCAAAGTTGTTTCTAGAGCTCTCTGCTGGGCCAGAAACTAAATATTTAGTGCTCAATCATGGGAGGTGGGGTTGAGGTTGGGGTTGAGCCTCTCAGGGCAGCGGCTATTTGTTGACTGGTAGAGAGAGACTTTAATATTTTAATGACCAGCACAGTCCTATTGGAGCATGCCATGCTGAATTCACTCCTCACTCTGTCATGCTGCTTCTGTTAGATGAGAGGGGAACTTCTAATAAGCCACAAGAGCTCAGGTGTTTTTGAGGTATCATAGGGGTCAGGATGAATTCAGTCTTCTTTTTTGACTGTAGCCTCAGTGATGGCAGGCATCAGAGCTCCTACATTGCCTTCCTTGGCTCTCCATTTGTGCTTGGCAGATATGGGGTCTAATAGTCAAGGTTTTACCCTCCTGTGATGTGTTGGACCCTTTCCTACCTTTCACATGCTTCCAAAATGCAACTCTGATCATTTTCTTTTTAAAATCCTTCAAGCTTTTCCCATTGCCTCCTGGATAACAGCCTTATAGAATGGCATGGAAGGCCTCCCATGGTCTCTGCTGCCTCCCTTCCAGCCTTGTGTCCTATCATCCTCCATATGCATTTTCTCCTGCTGTGTGAATCATCAGCCTCTTATTGCCTCCTTATTCCAGGGTAGACTCACTCCCCAGTGTTGATGGGCAGTATCTTTGGGGGACATTATTGCAGCACTTACTGTACTGAAATGTAAATATTCACTCACATGTCTCTCTCACTAGACTGTGAACTGTTTGAAGGGCAGAGATTATATCTTTCTATAGTTAGTATCTAAGTTCTCACCTTGGGGCTCAATAAATGTTTTTTTTTTTGGACAATAAATGTTGATTGTAGATATACATTGAAAATGTGAATGCTGATAGAGGAGTATTAATAATGCAAATGTAAGGTTACCTCTGACTTGAACTAAATAGATTTCTAAAAATGAACACATCAAATTTTCTGGTCTTTAGAGTTATGGTGACTTTAAAAGGTGGTTAGTGGTGACGGTTGTACAACTCCAGCAATATAGTAGAAACCATTGAATTGTACACTTTAAAATGGTAACCTTATAATGTGAGTTTCATCTCAATTCACATGTCAACTTCTTGGTTTTGACAACGGGTTATAGTTGTCATAAGATGTTGCCATTGGAGGGAGCTGGGTGAAGGACACATGGAACATCTTTATACTATTTTTACAATTTCTTGTGAATCTATTGTTATAATATAATAAAAAGTTTTTAAAGAGTGACTGAGTTGGTTTTCCTGAGCAAATTATTATTATTTAATTAGAATCTTTGGTTCAGACTGACTATAGAAGGTTTTCTTACTTGATTAGGATCCAGTTACCTTTTAAAATTATGTAGGATTTCTTTATAAGTTGAAAAATTTTGACATATGACACTTGAAAATAAAATAGATTCAGTTATATTCTGATAAAAAGGTAAAGGTTACAAATGATATCTTGGTAGTCTTTTTTAAACTTATTTTTTTCTGTTTCTCTGTTCCTCTCCTTATAATGTTTCTCTGACACAATTAATTACAATTAAAATGAATGTACTTACAAATTATGCACACATAACATGGTGCCATTATTGTGTTCTAGAGAGTTAGTTGATGTAATATCCATATTATGTATCTTAATTGTAATAAGTGTTAATTGATCCATTTAAAAATTTATTGAGTACTTACTGTGTTCCGGGCTCTGTGATAAGACTTTATGTGCATTCTTTTCATTTAATCCTACCTATATTAATAGAGAATACTACTGCCCCTTGTTACAGATGAGTATAGTAAGGCTTAGAAATGTTAAATAACTCCCCTAATGTCATATAGCTAATCAGTTCAGGAGCTGGGATTTGAACATGCATCTCTTGTGATCTCAGCTGTCCTTACTCACTGCTCTGTGATGAAGCAGGCAGTGTAGACCGATGGGAAAAACACTGATGTTGGGGAGTCAGGAGACCTGTGTTAAATGCCTGGCTCTGGCTGAGGCCTTGAGCAGGTAACTTAAGCCTTAAGATGCAACTTAGACTGTTATCTGCAAAATAAGGAGGTTCAGATAGAAGAACCTTCAAGTCTCTTTTAGCACAAACATTCTGCAGTTAACAAGAAATTTGTCCATAGCTCAGCAGTGTTTTTCTTTGTATTCCCTCTGTGAAGGATATTCTTTGTAAATGCAAATATTCCTTTTAAAGAAAGAGATGTCAAAAAAGAGCTTGGTGACTGCTTCAGTCTGTGATCTGGCCCTTTGTTTTGCAGAATACAAAATAGGGTTTTATCTACCTGTTCAACACAGGTTAGATTCTGGGGGATTGAGTCATGCTAATCAAAGTCATAAGAGCTTTTTTTTTTTTTTGTAATCCAGAATCTGTTAATTATATAGTAGGGTACTGAATACTAGTTTCTCCCATTGTAGGCACTTGTTTTAGAATCAGAGACTTTGGAAAACCAAATTAGAAAAAAATTTCCCCCTCTAATTAGAAAGTTGTTTTGGAAGGCAAATAAAATCAAATGGTTTTGAGGGATATTGATCTAGGTTGTGTAGAAGTCTTATAAACTATCTCTGCTCCATAGTAGTATTCTAGTAATTATGTGTTTACCAGAATCAGTTTTTCTGTCTCCCTTGAGTAGTACTTACTAAGTCTTCTCTTTAGCTCTTCCCCCACTTCATGCAGATTATTGCCCATATGCTAATAATACAACTTTAGTTTTTCATTCTTTTAAAGGTATATCCACTGTAGAGGATGCTCTGTTTAACCTTAATTAGACTTGTGTTTCTCAAGACTCTACTTTAAATGCCATTTCTCCCCCTAAGTTAGTAGCTTGGCCAGAGAACTTTGTTTAATTTTATGTTCGTCTTTCAGAGTGAGGCATTTTAACTTTGATCTCAAATTTTAAGGGGCGTTGTGTCATGGTCCTCATACATCACTCTATCATAGGCAGCATTATGTAATCTTGATGACATCCATAGAAGGCAAACTCCATATGTTATGGAAGGTAAGAGTGCATTTTGATGTATTTTAAAGGTTTCCATTGTTTTTTTGCTGTCAAGTTTCCAAAAACTATTTTCTGTGTCTCCTACAATGTAAACTTGCCTTTTTAAAAAGTTTTATTTATTGGAGTACAATTTGCATAGAGTAAAAATTCACTCTTTTATAGATGTACAGTTCTTTGAATTTTGACAAGTTGTGTAACTAGCATATGTAGAATATTTCCACCACCCCATAAAATTCTCTTGTGCCCTTTTATGGTCAGTCCCCTCCCACTTCTCTGGATCTCTGGCAGCCATTAATCTGATTTGTGTCCTTATACTTTTTTTTTTTTTTTTTGCCTCTTCTACAATGTCATATAAATAGAATCATAGAATATGGAATCTTTTGAATCTGGCTTCTTTCACTTAACATAATGCTTTTTTGAGATACTAATTATATATCATAAAGTTAACCTGTTTAAGGTATACTGTTCAACAGTTTTTCGTACATTTACAGAGTTCTGCAATCATCAGCATAAACTAATTTTAGAACATGTATATCACTTCTGAAAGAAACCTTGTACCCATTAGCAGTCATTTCTATTTCCTATCTCCATCCCTCCAACTCTCTGCCCTAGGAAACCACTAATTTATTTTCTGTCTATAGATTTGCCTCTTCTGGACATTTCAAATAAATGGTATCATGCTATATATGGTCTTTTGTAACTCACATCTTTCACTTGGCGTAATGTTTTTGAGGCTCATCCAAGTAGTAGCTTGTATTAGTACTTCTTTTATATTGCCAAATAATTTTACATCTACAGAGATACCACATTTTGTTTTTTCCATTCATCAGTTGAAGGAAATCGGCATTGTTCTATTTTTTGGCTGTTATAAATAATGCTATGATTATTTGTGTACAAGTTTTTGTGTGGATGTATGTTTTTATTTCTCTTGGATATGCTGTGAACATTTGTATGCAAGTTCTTGTGTGGAAATATGCTTTTATTTCTCTTGGATATATACCTAGGAGTGGAATTGCTAGGTCCTTTGGTAAGTCGCCAGTTTTCTCAAGTGATTGCATGAGGGCTCCAATTTCTCCAAATCCTCACCAATCCTCACTATTGTGTTTTTGATTATAGCCATTCTGTGAGTGTAAAGTAGAATCACATTGTGGTTTTAATTTGCATTTCCCTGTTGACTAAAGATGCTGAATATCTTTTCATGTGCTTATTAGCCATTTGTATATCTTTTTTTGAGAAATGTCTATTCACAACTTTTGCCCATTTTTAAAATAGTTTGTTATTGTTATTGAGTTATAAGTGTTCATTATATATTCTGAATACAATTCCTTATCAGACACATGATTTGCAGATATTTTCTCCTATTCTGTAGGTTGTCTTTTCATTTTCTTGATGACATCTTTTGAAGCACAAAAGTTTTTAATTTTGATGAAGTCCAACTTATCAAACTTTTTTAATTGTTTGTGCTTTGGGTGTCATATATAAGAAATCACTGCATAACTCCAGGTCAGAAAGATTTACTCCTATATTTTCTTCTAAGAGGTTTTTTTTTTTTTTTTTTTTTTTTTGTGTAGTGTTAGCTCTTACATTTGGGTCTGTGGTCCACTCTGAGTTAATTTTTGTGTGTGATCTAAGGTAGGTGTCTAAATTTTTACTTCTGCATGTTGACATCCAGTTGTCCAGCACTTTCGATTAGAAAGACTATTCTTTTGCCTTCAAATTGTCTTGGTCCCTTTGGTTGAGGATCAGTTGACCATAGATGTATGAGTTTATTCTGGACTCTTAATTCTATTCCATTTATCTATTCTATTCCATTGATCTATTTTTATGCCAGTACCACATTCTCACTGTCTGGATTACTTTAGCTTTGTGGTAAGGTTTGAAATCAGGAAATAAGAATCCAACAACTTTGTTCTTTTTAAGATCATTTTGGCTTTGTTAGTCTATTGCATTTCTATATGAAGTTTAGGATTTGCTTGTCAATTCATGCAAAAAAACCAGGTATAATTTTGATAGGAATTGTAATGAATCTGTAGATCAATTTGGGGAGTGTTGCCATCCCTTAACCAAATTAAGTCTTCTGATACATGGACATGGGATGTTTTCAATTTACTTAGATCTTTCATTTTTTAAAATAATATTTTGTGGTTTTCAATGTAAGCATAATGCTTTTGAGATTTCTTCATATTGGTGCATATATCAATAGTTTGTTCCTTTTCATTGCTGGGTAATATTCCATTTTATGGATATATCACAGTTTGTTTATCCATTAACCAGTTGATAGACATTTGAGCTATTTCTGTTTTTTGACAATTATGAGTAAAGCTGCAAAAGATATTTGCATATAGGTTTTTATATAAACAGAGGTTTTCATTTCAATTGGGTAGGTATCTAGAAATGGAGTTACTGGTTGTACATAAGTGTATGTTTACCTTTATGAGAAACTAACAAACTGTTTTCCAAAGTGGCTGTACTATTTTGCATTCCCACAGGCAATGTATTGGAGTTCCAGTTGCTCCACATCCTCATCAACACTTGGTGTTATTAGTTCTTTTGTTAAAAAACTATTTTGATAGGTATATAGTGGTATTTCACTGAAATTTTAATTTGCATTTTTCTAATGACATATGCCATGGAGCATAAAATTCATGAAATCTTGAACTTTTGGAGTTAGAATAGACATGAAAGAATTTATTCCTGATTTATATTTTGTGTTCCTCAAACATATTTCATGGGTTGTCTGAGGCTGGAGGAGTTGGGAGACTGAGGAGCTTTCTAAGTTGGTGGGGATCTGAACTCCTTTCCCAGAAGGGCTCTACTTTTACCATTTTTTAATATTGAATTTTCATGTGACATGCGATTAGAAAAAAAAGATACCTCTGTGGAAAAAAAATATGTGAAAGCTAATGAACTCACTTTTTTTTTTTTTAAAGGACAAAACTGAGACCCAGAGAGGTAAATTGACCTAAGTTCATATAGTTAGTCTTCAGTAGGCTCATACTCCAGTAATCTTTATTCTACATTGTACTATCTTGTCAAAACTGTAAAGTTCTAGTATTATGGAATCAAGGAAGAATTATGATAAAAAGCCTGATTAGGATTTTTTAAAATCACAAATATTAAAAAAAAGTTTCTTTTATACTAAAAAATAGTACATGGAAATTACGTCATCTTTTAGGAGTTAGCTGCACTAAGAAAGTAGGGGTTATCTTTTCTTTAGGAAATGAATTTCTAGTACGAAACCTTTTAAAATTACTCTGCTTGGTTTCTAACTAGTGTAGAAAATGTGGCACAACTGTCAGAGGTTATAAATGACAATACATTATGGAAGAAGGTGAGGGAACAAGCAGGGATTTGCCTTGGGGAAACAGACATTATATTTTGTTACCATTTTTGACAAACACCAGCAATGGCTCATCAATGTTGAGAGGGTAAAATTGAATTCATTAGGCACAATCATAATGGTTAGAATAAGTTATATTTTATAAGAAGGATTCAGTCCTGAAATCCTTCCTTTATTGAAGTTTTTCTAGAAATTACTAGAGTGTGAAAGCAGTTCTGTATTGACGGTTCTGAGATTGGCTGCAGGACTGAAGAGTAAGCAGTGCATGGTTAGATGGAGCAGAATTTTATTAGAACACCTTTGGTGGATTTGAGTAGAAGTTTTATTTAATAATGTTGTTGTGAAAGGCACATCATATTTGGACTCAGAAAACTGGAAGTCAAATCTTGACTCTGCTTCATACTACCTATGTGACCTTGAATGAGCCACTTAACTTCTGGACTTTATATTTTTAGGTTCAATTGGAAGAAGAGATGTTAGTGGTGTCTGCCCAGCTTAGTTCCTAGAGTTTTATGAGGAGAGAAAAAAATGAGAAAATAATATGAAAGTACTTTATAAATTTTAGTATTTTCAGCTATAGTATTATTATAAATAATTTTTGGAATTATGATATACAGTTTTTTAAAATGGCTTTCCATTCTCATATTTGACCACAGTTTACTTGTATTCTTTTGCCTTTGTTCCATGCCTCTAGTTTTGAGGGGAAGTTTTGCTCTGTCCTTAGTCCCTCTCTTATTTCAGATAGATGACTCTTCCTCATTGATTTCTATTAGAAGAGATGACTGTGTTAGTTTCCTCTTAAGGAAAAGATGAATTGTTTTCTTTTGTTTTTAAAAATGGTGGGAAAAGTAAGTTTTAGGAAATCTATAGTTGAAAAGAAAACCTCCAAAATTAATATTTAAAATGAGAAGGAACAATTTATATACTAATACCCTCTTCTCTCCAGGCATAAAAGGGCATGTAGCTGCTATATACAAGGCAATATGCAAAAGACTGGCTATTGTATCCTACCTCTGTATGTTTCAGTAATGACAGTATTATTTCACTATAACATGGAAAGGGGTTTTAATAGTACTGCATATCAGTAGAGAAATAGCTATAGTTATCATATTTTAAAATAAGTATATTCCGATAGACTAAATTTTGTATTATTGGAAATTATATACAGATAGCCACCACATTTGTGGCTAAAAAATTTCCCCATTTTGTCGTTGTGTTACCTTGGCACTCACATATTTTGATCAGTAATGATGAAGCAAGGGTCTCCAGAAAGCTGTTCCTGTCAAGTAAACCCCTATAAAACATGACTCATCAGGTCCTGGAGTGACTTCACATTACACCTACATTTCCTGGGAAGCGATGTGTGCTTGAATATTTTCAGGGTTATTGTTCTCAGCAGCTCTCTGCCAGCCCTTCTCCCTCTTTTCAACTCTATTTTCTTAGAAACTTAACGACTCTCTACTTGCTCTTCTGCATGGTGCTCTTAGGTCTCATAGATTAGAAAAGGGGGTCTTTTGTCCTCAAAATATTCTTTTGGGATCCTAATTCCAAAGGAATCACTTAGTTAAAGGTAATCTTCATGTAAGGTCTGGAGAAATGGAGGAGACTGTAGGGGACCATTTTATATTTTTCTGAAAGATTATATGCAAGGTGAGAATAAAAGGTGATTTAAGTCTTCCAGGAATCCTGGAGTAATTAGAGAGGAAGAGAGTAAATCCAGGTGTAACACAGGAATCACAAATAAGTGTTTTATCAGGTGCATATGTTTTATACTTAACAATTTCTATTGAATAAAATTAAAGCTGCCTCATCCAGGGCTCGTGCATTTTCTGTGTGAGTTCTCTGTGGCCAATGACTGCACGTGAGCACAGAAGCAATCAAATGGAGCAATCTGAAGTAGCAAGCAATGGGGAGGAGTAGCCTAGGAGATCCTGAAATGTATCGATTAAGGAACAACAGGGAGACAAGAAACCTTTGAATTAAAGGAGGCCTGGAGCAGCAGGTTAGTGTATGATGGAATAGCACTTACTTAGTCTGCTTGGAGGAAGAGGAACTAGGGCATTAAGATCAGCACCTAGGAGGGAATCAGAGAAGGGGTGGGTAGAGGTGGAGTAAACGTAAATCTGGACTATCAAAAATGAAGTATCCAGGGAAAATTAGTCAATTCTAATTCATCCTTTGAATCGTCCCAGCCTCCAAATATAATTGCACTTACAATTTTAACTCTTAACTCCTGTAAACATTTAAATTGATTCCTAGATTCTGATTGGCCAGTGAAGATACAGTCTATGTTCACTTTCAGATAGTGGAGCTGTTTAAAAAAAAATTTTACACCAAATAACTGTTCTTGTCTTGTCACTATTATAGTTTCAAATAAAACTGGCTCTAACACACAAATATAAAACAAAAGAATCCTGAGATTCATTTAATTTAGCAGAGAGCAAGCCTGTATGCATATGATTCTCCCAGTAATCCTTGTGAGAACTTAATTGAGTGGGTGATCTATATGTGAAAGAACTTTAAACTCAGAAGGATCCTCATACACAGTGTGGTCTGACTTCGAGATTTTAGAGATTAAAAAATTGGTACTAATTGCATTATAACATTAATTTCCTCTTAATTGGGAAATCATTCAGAGGGCATGAGACTTATGTTTAAACAGCATTATAAACTGTATCATGGTCCATTCTACTTAGTGTATTTATTCTCTTGTTGCAAGTGTTGTCCTTTCTCAGTGCAAACACTGATTTATTCTAACAGTTGTCCTAATAGTTAAATAAATTATTCCCACTTTTCAATGAAGGGTTGCTTATCTATTATTGATTACCGGTAGAGTTTCTGATTACTTTACTTGATTAGAAGATTGAACTCTTAATTGATATTAGCATCAGATTTCTTAGAACAGAGGATAAATAGGATCAATGTTCTGCTTTGTTGAACTTGGACTTTCAGTGACTACTACAAATTTGAAGTTAAAATTTATTGGTACTATGCCTCATTAAAGTGCTTAGAATACCTCAGGGAGAGGGGCCTTTGAATGGACATCATTCAACCACCCATAAGATATTTATGGAGTATCTCTTACATGTCAGACACTAGGCCAAGTACAGTGATGAATGAAGAAAGCCAAGGCTGCCAGGATGCAGGTGTCTGGGGAAGAGAGCATTGTTGGTCTGCTCTCCCTCCTAGACCATTGTCAGTAAGGCAGATATTCCTCCCTGTTGAGCATTTCTCTTAATCCAGTGCTCTAGGTGGCCAATACCAGTTGCTTGACAGTGAAAACTGTTGGCCCTTTTGTCTACTAATTATTTTTTTTGTCCACTAATAATTATATTGAAAAGTCCAATTGGTAAAGACAGATTTACTAGAAAAAAATTACAAGTTAAGGAGTTAGTTGGATTGAAAGATGCTGAAAGATATTAAACCTTTTGTCATTTGCTTCAGTTGGAATGATTTGTTGACTTTCAGAAATAACAACTGAGTTTAGATAAAAGCAAACTTAGACAATTTTTCACTTTGGATAAACCTTAATTTCTAAATAGACAGTAATAGGAGTCACTAGGAGATATTTAGAAGTATTTGTTTAATCTTTGCATGGGGAAGACTTTCTAAGCATAAAGATAATGGAAGAAATCAAAGAGATCAAAAGATGTATTACATTAAATTTACAAATTTCTTCCATGTCAAAAATATCAAAAATTAAAAGGCAAGCAGAAATTCAGGAAAAAAATTTGCAGCTAATATAGCAAAATATTAATATCCTTAGTAATAATAATAAAATCTCCATATGTAAACACTAGAAAATAACTCAATAGCTCAATGGGAAAATACTACAAAGTGGACACTACAGTTGGGAATTACAGTTGGCTAATAAACATGTGGAAAATGTTTATCCTCATTCATAAAACCCTCATTCAGGTTTTATGATTTAAGTTAGCAAAAACTAAAAAGTAGTTCTCAATTGTGGTTAAGAATACACTTGAGTTCAAATTTAAATTGGTACAGTCTTTTTTGAAAAGACTCGCAAGTTCACTCCTAGGACTGTTTCCTAAGGAGATGATTAAAAATATAAGAAAATAATTTAGATACCAAGATGGTCATTACAACATTATTTATAATATTGAAAATTAGATTTTTATATAAAATAGAATGGTTAAATACATTACAGTATGTCAGATGACAGAATAATATAGAGTTAATCATGTATAAAGACTTGATAATTCAAAAGACAATTTTATAAAAATTGAAATGTATATTATAATCTGAAATATATAAAATAACTCATAGAAAAATATTTGAAGATACATTAATTTCCTGTGGCTGCTGTTGTTACCACAAACTTGGTGGTTTAAAACAACAAACATTTATTCTCTCACAGTTCTGGAGGCCAGAAGTCTGAAATTAGTATCACTGAGCTGAAATCAAGGTGTTGGCAAAGGCTGTACTCCCTCTAGGGGAAAATCTGCTCCTTGTCTTTGCCACCTTCTCCAGGCTGCAGGCATTCCTTGGCTTGTGGCTGCATCACTTCAGTCTCAGTTACACTGCCATCTCCTCTTCTGTGTATAACCTCCCTCTGCCTCTCCTGCATAAGAACACTTGTGATTGCATTTAAGGCTTATCTGGGTAATTCAGAATAATCTCCTAAATTTAGCTTAATTTAACTTAATCACATCTATAAAGACCTTTTCCAAATAAAGTGGCATTTTCAGGTTCCAGGGGGACCTGATAACTCTGGGGGCAATTATTCAGCCTATTACAGAAGGTAATATATCAAAATTTTAATGGTTATTATCTCTGGGTGTTGTGATTATGGAGGATTTAAGTTTTATTTCTTATATCCTTCTGTCTTCCAAAAAGGCCCAGGGAAATAATATTAACTCCATGAGCTTCTCTTAAACTGTACCAGGTATGATTTAAACCCTTTTGAATTGTTTGACTATCAGGTCACTCTACTTGGAGTTTCAGAAGGGATTTAAAAACATTAAAAATCTCACTTTTTCCCCTTCAGTTTTATAATGGTTATTTGATTTAGAAGTATCTTACCAGACACTTAAACACAATTCCATTATTTTTTGTCCTTCCGTGGATTGCTTTTAAAATACTTTTAACCACTAAACTATATTTATTAATAATTAATTTTCCCATTTTAGTTAATGAAGGACATATATATATTTCAATGAGAATTTCTGACAGTTATAAAATAACCAAAATACAGAGGAATCTTGAGTCAATATAGAATTTCCATTGGGCTCTTTGAAATATTGAAAAAAGCTCATAGATTTTCACTATTACTCTCTTTGCAGGTAGTGGCTTTAATGGACATTTTTATTACTAAATATTATGAGAACTGTAGGTTGAGAACACCCTTAGAATTTATTTCTTATAATATTTTTAATAGATATTTTAATTTATTCTTCTCTTTCTTAGAGAAGTATAATATGACTGTTACCTACAAAATTAATCATTGAATCAGAAATTAAACTTGTAAGTTTCCTCATCTTTGATAAAATCATGTCTGCTTTTGTTACCATCCTTTAACTTTTGGACATCATTCGGTATTTCTGTTTTTATATTATTAGCTACCCCAATTTACCTTTCATCTTCAACTGACTATTTTGCTTTAACTGGCTTCTTTGGTTATTTATTTTTTTAGTCGAAGTATGGTCAGTTTACAATGTTGTATCAATTTCTGTATATAGCATAATGTTTCAGTCATGCATATATATACATATATTCCTTTTCATGTTCTTTTTCATTATAGATTACTATAAGATAATGAATATAGTTCCCTGTTCAATACAGTATGAACTTAAAAAAAATCTATATATAGTTAAACTGGCTTTTAACGTTAGAAAGAAGCAAGTGTTCCATTTCATCTTGATGGACAGATAGCAATATGGTGAAATTTTAAGATGTAAAGACAGGAGAGCTCAGCTGTATTTATAACCATAGATACAAATAGAATCTCACCCATTCATTTCTGCTCAGATTTGCTAGTTCTTGAGGGTATCTTCATTCACTTCCAGGATCATGCTGGAGTTGGGTACCCCAGGTTGCTGGAAAGTTGAAATTTTTCCCATCCAGCTGAAGATTTCTATCAGTAATATTGCAATAGTTGCTACTACTATGGAACCCTGTTATTCTCTATTCCTTTGAATTCCCCAAGTCCTTTCTTTAAGAAGTAAAGAAAATGAGGGTGAGCTTGACTGTTAGGTTTGAGACTGTATAAAAAATGGTTAGCTTGTGGGGTAGAGAGTGGATTTCAATTCTTTAGGTTATTTTGTTTTGTTAAAGGTCAAGGTAGCCTTTGATAAATAACATATAACAAATATAAAATAACAAATACATGTTATATTTTACAGTAGAATTAAAACTGGCAGGAAAACTTCCTGCCTCAAACAATGAGTATGGTATAACCAAGTTCATGATTTTATTTTTGAGGTCTCTTGTATGCTGCAGTATCTAGCTTCCCCTGATTTTATACATATTGGATAATATCTCCATAATTTATCCAGGATAGTGTTATTTCATCAATACTAGCTATTTTAAATGAACTAAATTGACTTTCCTTAGTTTGGTTATAAATATGTACCCTGATTGCCTGGGAATTTTAATTTTATTATTTTTAATGTTTGATTACAGTTAATTATGATCACTGCCTTTGACTGGAATCCATGTACTTGGGAAATACGCTTGCAAAATGACCACAAAACAATAGACTTTTGAGTAAATACATAATTTTGAAAATCTCAAAAAGCCTTACAAGAGATATTAGAATCTTGACAAGATTTGACAAGGATGCTTATTTTTAGTATGACCAGAAGGAAATAGAAGTGCAGAGGTCAGCCTTTATGTCCAAACTGTATCATCAGAGTTAGGATTAGAATTTGTTCACATAGAAGTGTTAGGATTTTTTTTTTTTTTCTGAGCCAGTATTTCTTCTACATATGGAAACATGCATGTTAATTATACCTCTTTTAACACCTAGGGGTCAAATGGATTGTAACAGCCTTTGGCCATTTGGTTTATAAACTTGAGAATCATTAAAATAGGTTTGGAGAATGATTTTTCTCTTGTAGGGTGAATTACGGCAAGATGAAAAGCCAGTCACAGCCTTGGAATTGCTGTTGAGTCAGGAACCTAGTTAATTTAAGAGAGAAGAAGCCACTGAAGTAGCATTCTGCTTTTTACTGCATCCTACTATAACGATATTGCTAGGCAAAGGAGAAACAAAAATATGCATATATATATATATATATATATGTATATTTCTTGATTTTTTTCCCCTGAGGAATTTTTCTTATAATTTTCTTGTGAAATTGGGAGGGATGCTGTCTTTTATTTTTACAAATGTGCCAAAAGAAAGGTTGCTATAGGAGACAGCTGAAATATCCATCAACTGGTGAATGTAGAAACCAATTGTGGAATATCCATAAAATGGAATAGCACTCAGCAATAGAAAGGATCAAACCATTGATTTATGCAACAACATGATGAATTTCAAATACATTATGCTAAGTGAAAGAAGCCAGATGCAAAGAGATTATATATAGTTTAATTCCATGATATGACATTCCAGAAAAAGAAAAAAAATACAGGGACAGAAATCACATCAGTGATTACCAGGGACTGGGGAGAAGGAGAAGGAACTGACTACAAAGACAGAAGGCAACTTTTTCAGATGATGGAAATGTATATCTTGATTGTGGTAGTAGTTATATGACCATAACATTTGTCAAAACACATTATTTAAAAAGAGTGAATTTTACTTTTTATAAATTGTGCTCCACTAAATGTGACCAAGAAAGAGTTATGGGATACTTAGTGGATCCTAAACAAATATTAATTTACTGGAATTAGATTAATATCTGCTACCTTCTAGCCACTAGCCCATTGTATCAAAGTTCTTAGCAACCAGCAACAGTAACTGACTTTGGCTGAACTTAACAGAATTTATTGAAAGGACATTGGATAGCTCAGAAAATTTACAGGAAGGGTGCAACGCAGGCTTGGAAAATGGGCAACAGCAAGAGAGGCTAGGGAGCACTCCAAACCAAGAATAACACGATAGAGCCTGTCTGGAGAGGACACTGCTGCCTCTGTCTCTGAACTCTGGATGCCACAACTTGCCCCACTGTCACCAAGGTTACTGGAAACTAGGTATCAATGTCATATTGCTGCCACTTCTGCCCCTGTACACTTGGTAATGATGCTGCAACTGTCTTAGCTGCCTGTATCTGTGCCCAGAATATATTCTCATTGGTCCCTGCTTCTTTACTGTCACAGCTTCAGAGTCAAGGTGTGGGGTAGAAGTACCTAGTTGACCAAGCCCAAGTCATAGGCTCTATTCTAGCTGCAAGGAAGGCTGGGAAAGTGAGTGCCTGGTATTTTCAGTTTCTGTAGTATCTTCCACCAAGACTCGTTAAGTTAGAAGGCAGTTCATATGCTGGGGGGAAAAGTTCATTATATCTATGCATCCATCAAAATACAACCTGAGTTTTAAACTTTACTTTCTGTAATCCTTATCCTACTAGTGAA
Organism: Camelus dromedarius; assembly: GCF_036321535.1. Taxonomy (NCBI): domain Eukaryota; kingdom Metazoa; phylum Chordata; class Mammalia; order Artiodactyla; family Camelidae; genus Camelus; species Camelus dromedarius. The sequence goes on from NC_087440.1 coordinate 19,889,539, forward strand.
TAGGCTAGCATTCTATTAATTTTTATTGTTGTTGATGCTGTTTATGAGTATGTCACAGTCAGTTTCATATATGATCTCTGATCTTTAGGCTGATTTTTGAGAGACGTTATTATTACTATTTTCTTTGAGCAGTTTTAGGTTTACAGCAGAATTGAGAGGAAGGTAGAAAGTTTTCCTATATGCATGAATAGCTGTCTGTTTTATTTAGGCTGATTTTTTTTCTTTTTTAATTTTATTTATTGGGGTAATGTTATCTTATAACATTATATAAGTTTCATGTTTATAACATTATATTTCAACTTCTGTATACACTACAACATGTTCACCACCAAAAGTTTAGTTCCCATCTGTTACCATACTGTTAACTCTCTTTACCCACTTGTCTCTCTCCCCTACCTCCCTTCCTCTCTGGTAACCACTACTCTGTTCTCCTATGTCTTTGTGTTTGTTTTGTTTATTCATTTATTTTTATTATTTGTTTTTTAAAAATTCTATATATGAGTGAAATCACGTGATATTTGTCTTTCTCCATCTGACTTCTTTCACTTAGCATAATACCCTCAAGTTCCATTCATATTGTCACGAATGACAAAATTTCATCTTTTTTATGGCTGAGTAGTATTTCATTGTATCACATCTTATTTATCTATTCATCTGTTGATGGGCACTTATGTTGTTTCCATATCTTGACTATTGTAAATAATGTTGCTATGAACATGGGGTGCATATATACTTGTGAATATTTTTTTTCATATTCTTCAGATAAATACTCAGAAGTAGAATAGCTAGATCATATGGTAGTTCTAGTCTTAATTTTTTGAGGACTCTCTATGTTGTTTTCCATCGTGGCTGCACCAATTTTCATTCTACCAACAATGTATGAATTTCCCCCTGTTCTCCACATCCTCACCAGTACTTGTTACTTCTTGCCTTTTTGATGGTATTGGCTCACTTTAATTTAAAGACTAGTTTCTCAATCTGCAAAGAATGACCAATAATATGTACTTTGAATTTGGTAAATCGTCAATAGATGTTGCTGAACAAATCCATGAAAGTTAGAAAAAGTATATTTTCTTATAACCAAAAAATATGCTTAAAATACAAAAATAAACAGTACACTAAAAGAATATACCATGATCAAGTGGAGGAATCTCAGGCTAGATCATCATTTGGGAGTGCATTAGTAGACTATCATATCAAAAGGTCAAATGAGAAAAATCTTGGACTTGTCTTCTCAGAATCTTCTAAATGACCACATACACTAGTAAGTAAGTATATCAGGGAAGCCAAAGAAAACATGATGGGGGTCAGGGAATAGACATTGTTTGGAAGAATGAGGCTGCAGAAATGAAAGGTGGGGAGGACAGTGAGAAACAGGAACTCGAGAAGCCTCTTGTCTTGCTTTCCTAAGAGGTGGTGCAGAGGTTAAGGAGCAGCATAAAATGCAGTGCAAATTTGGACGGCTTCTTGCTAGAAGGCAAAGAAGAGAGAATGTGGGGTTAAAAATGGATAATGATGTCTATCAACATTTAATTTGGCTCATATGAAATGAAGTGGAGGCACTTGACTAGGTGACATTCAGGATTTCTAATCAGCTGCACACTCCCCCCATGCAGCAAGAGAAGTGGCCTTGTTAAAAATCTTAGCACAGCAGAGAGGAGAGGGAGACAGACAGCAGCTTTTCACCCTTACTTGAGACCCTGCAAAAGCTGTTATTCACCGGATGTTCACTTCCTTCTCTTTCAGATCTGGTAAAGAATGAACACTTGGGTAGTTTGCTTCTTGCAGGTTTAGTTAGCAATCTGATTATCAAATAAAAAGATCTGGTAAAGAATGAACACTTGGGTAGTTTGCTTCTTGCAGGTTTAGTTAGCAATCTGATTATCAAATAACAGAATATCCATATGCACTGAAGCCAAGTTCTCAGCAGCTCGGTCTTGGATAGTCATCTGAGGAGAATGAATGAGTTAACAGGATTCCAGAGCAGTTACCAAATGGATAGAAGAGGTAGGAAAATTTGATATGAAGTGATCAAAAGAAACAATGACTGTTAAAAACAAAGCTGAAGAAGTGCATCATGACCACAATAATTATTTATTCACTCAATCATTCTAAAAGTCTTTACTGAATGCCCACCTACTCTGTTCTAGGCACTAGTCCTGTACAGAGGGCACAGTGGAGAAGGCAGACAGGCCTGTTCCCTGCCCTTGTGGAATTCACTGCCCACTGGGAAGTAGACACATTGAGTACAATCAAGAAATTCTGTGCACGTGTCTAACCCTTTCCTAACGTCATGTCCTGAGGGTGAAGCGCAATAAAAGCTCTGAAGATGGGGAGTTGTGGGGAACAGGAGAGTGAAGACAAAGAGAACATCAGATTTTTAGCCTGGAGACAGGAAAAAGACCATGGCTTTAGAGAAAATAAGAGAAATCCAAAATTGGCAAACTGTAATAAAGCTGGCAGAGATAAGAAATTCAGTGTTAGGCAATGTAATGCAAATATAAAGACACAAAGAAATAAAGAGTTGAATGTAAAAAAAAAAAAGGAAGTTAAAATACTAGAAAAGTATAGACACTAAGGTACAAAAATTATTTATTTGACATTTGTGAAGAAATTTCTAATCATAAATGCTGAGGGAAAAGTTGAAAGTAAAAATTATTGGTTAAACTCCATGAGTGATAGGAAAAAATGCTGTGTTAGATGAAGAAATTCTCAATAAGGTTAAGGCACTTTCTCAGAATCACAGAGCCAGTTGTGATGGAGCTGAGGTTTAGATCCGAGGTCAGTAGTCTATTTTCAGAGCCTAAGCTCTCAACCATTACACATTACTGCCTCTTAAATCAAAGAGAAGTATAATCCTGCACAATATCACTTAAAAATATTCTTGGCAGTCTTATTTCTTTTTTAAATGATGTATTTGTTGTTGGTTTCATGATAGTGGTCAAGTTTGTGCTTTTTACCTTATTGATGTTTTTCCATGTACAAATATATCATTTATGCAGTTTCTGAGGCTTTACCTTAATCCTGACTTAAGTGTTCCAAGTGTATATCAACAGACTGTTCACCAGCATTTGCCTTTTAAAAAGTAACAGCTTTATTGAGATATAATTTACCCATACAACACCCTTTTAAAGAGTACAGTTCACTTGATTTTTAGAATATTCACAAAGTTGTATGTCTATTTGCACTTATATTTTAATTTTCACCACTCAAGAAACCCTTTACCTATTAGCAGTCACTCCCCATTCCCTCCTATCATGAGCTCCTGGCAACACTAATTTACTTTCTGTTTCTATGAATTTACCTGTTTTGGAAATTTCATATAAATGAATTTATATATGGCCTTTGTGAATGACTTCTTTTATTAGCATAATGTTTCCAAAGTTCACCCACTTGTAGCATGTATCAGTACTTCACTCCTTTTTAAAAAAAAAACTGTAGCAAAACATACATAACGTAAAGTTTACCATCTTAACAATTTTTAAGTGTATAGTTCTGTGGCATTAAGTACATTCACATTGTTGTACTTGGTGCTTCATTCCTTTTTATTGCTGAATAATATTTCATTGTATGGGTATACCACATTTTGTTTATTCACTCATCACTTGGTGGACATTGGATTGTTTCTACTTCTTGGTTATTCTCAGTAATTCTGCTATGAACATTTGTGTACCAGAATTTACTTTTAACCTGACATATTTCAATCATGGTGAGGAAAAATGAACTTTGGAATTGTATTTTAGATAATATAAGGTAATGCTAATGTGTTCCTGGGCAATCACCTACTTCTCTCAGTCTGTGAGCAGGTGGTATTAGCCCCATTTTCCAGATGAGAAGACTGTAGAGCTCAAAGTATTGTTTTGAAAAGTATGTAAATAGTAACAGTTAAGCCAGCGAAAGTTAAATGATCTGGTCACATAGCAGGTGTTAGGGATAGAAATTGGCTTTCAGAGGGGAAGGGTAAACAGGAGGGATGCTTGGGCATCTGTAGATTGGAATTTGAAGTTCATCTTCAGGCTTCATCCAGTTTCCCTCCTCTTTCTGTTGTCATCCCTGTTCTCTCATGGCCAGAGCTTTCTTGCCCCCACCCCCAGCCCCCAATCACAGCAGTTCCACTTCCTCTCTTCCTCATTTTCCCTCGAGACTATCTCCTTAATATGATTAAAATCAGATTGTTTCACCCCACCTCAATGACCAATAAACCTATGTTGCTTAGTTTGTTTGCTTTTTTGGTAGCAGGAGGGGTATGTGCATGTGTTTATTTGTTAACCCAAATTAAGCTGTAAATGATGGAAATACTTGGTAATCTAAGGGAGAGATTTTGAGTCAGAGCAGTTTTTCTTAATTCATATCATTCAACCTATTTATGTAAAAAGACACTTCAAGTAGGGAAGGAAAAGAGAGGCATCTTCGGTTCTTATAACCCTTTAAGAAAGTGTCTCTACCTAAAAATCCCAGGAAGGAATGGAGGAACATAAGGCTCATAAAGGTGCTAGATGGTTCAATACAGAAGTAGAGAAAGAAGTCTCTTGGCTGAACCCCATATCCAGAGAAAACAATCATTTTAATGGAGAGTGTGTAGAAGGACTGTGGAGGAGGGGGCAGTTTTGAAATTTGGGTCATTTAAATAGAAGCAGAGCTAGATAAGGTCAGTCCCATCTCTGATGGAGAAAGAAGTTGGTCACTATATGTCACACCACTTCCTTCTTGGAAATAACCAATGGTAGTAATTTATACAATCACTTACTGTTTGTTTAATTACCATCACCACAACTATGATTATGCATTGTCAGATTATTGTTGTGTTTTATTAGAAAACTGTATGTAACTTTCATATTTAGGCATGTTGTGCGATTACTTTTAATAGAAAATGTTGCTGGTGGGTTAGAGTATTGATAGGCAGGTGAGACTTTGTGGTAAACTTTACATCACAGCATTTTTTTTGGCAGTCACTCAGTGAAGCAATGTACTAGGCCCTGAGGGTATTACAGTGAAGGCCAAGGTCCCAACCTAAAGAGGCTTATGATTAAGTGGGGGAATATCAAATCACCATAATAAACGGTACTAAGTATTCAGAGGTATAAGCAGGACACTTTGGGGACACTTGGCTCAGGATGAGAGTGGTGGGTGGAGATTTTCTGAGGGAAGTGACAGTTGAACTGTCTTGAATAATAAGTAGGAGCTGATTGGGCACAGAAATTGGAGGAGCTAAGGGATATTACAGGTAGAAGGAACAGCATGAGCACAGATAGAGGCTTCTCTGCCTGCATGTATTGCTAACTCAGGAAGGGACCAGTAAGCATCCATGGAATGGGAAAGGAGATAAAAAAAAAAAAATACACTTGATCCTGCTGACAAAGTGCATATGATTAACTTACTAAAGATGCATTTATTCTTTTGTGCCACCAGGGTGTTATTTAGCGAATTACCTGCCTCTTCCATTGTACAATATGGTACGCTAGTGGCTTAATAAAATTAATGTACTCCCAACAAGTGAACAATTTACTTTCTTCTTATAAAATCAGGGCTAGTAAATTGCTGTGTATTCTTTTAGTTGGTTATATAGGTTTTTTAAAAAGATTTTTTAAAAACAAAAATCCAAGGGCAATTTTATAGACAAGAAATCTTCACATAAAACGCTTAAATATTCCTAGTTGTCATAAAAATGTGAAAAATGTGTTTAATTGGTTATGATGGGCTTAATGCTTAAAATTAGTTTGAAAAGCTCCACTCAAACCTAAATGTCCAACAATAGGGGATTGGTTGAATAAATCATGGTATATAATCAGATACTATTCAGCTTTAAATATGAAGTTAAGGAAGAGTGTTACGATGCTCAACATGTTGTTAAATTTCAAAGACCGGTCTACAGAAGGATTAGTGAATAACATGGTATCACTTTTGCTGAAATGTATATTAACGGGTAAGCTCCAGGCCTTAGTACCCTGGGAACAAAATAGGTCCTTTTTATGTTCTCCAGATGACAATAACTCATCCTACCCTTCCCTTCCCAACCTGTCAGATTCTGGTGCATCCTGTAAAACTTCCCCAGTTATTTCTCAGAGTCCCGAATGTGGCATTGGCCACTACAAAGTGCCAGCTGTGTTACTCGTCTTTGGCTCACCCTTATTGATAGATGCTGCCCTCAATGAGCCTCATTCAATGTACTGCAGAGAACCTCAGGGCCCTCACAGAGAAGCTGCCTCTATCAGAGTGAGTCTATTAATGCTCTTAATTTTGGCGTGACTGAGAGGTGCTGGGTTCTGAACCAGGTGGGGAAAAATGCTTCTTCCATAGATCTGGGCTTTGTTACAAAACTCCACAGACCCCGTTAAGAAATTTTGCAGTTCCTCTAACTGCTGGTCTTCATCCTTTATTTACAAGGGTTCAGACATGGGAGATGAAAGTGGAAGTTAACGTGCTCCCCAGTCCAACCTGAGGCTTCCCCTGTTTTCACTCTCTGGGTGAACAGGAATGGCATCATCCTCTGCCTCCTTGCTCCAGCCAGAAACCTGAGAGGCATTCCAGGCTCCTCCCGTTCCTTCACACTCAGCCTCCAAATTTTCTTTATTCTTCTGTCTTTCAATCTTGGAAATTGGTTAATTCTTTTTGTCTCCACTGCCTCTTGGAGTTTGGCCCTTTATTTCTCATCTGGATTATGTTAATAGCCTCCTGATCATTCATGAAGCTTCTAGTCTTTCTTCTCCTCTAGGTTAGCGTCCACACCCCTTTAGTACGGAATACATAGCCCCTTATGGTCTAGCCCTGGTACAACTCCATCCTTTCTCCTGCCGCTCAGTCTTCCCTATAGAACCTTATTTAGTGTTTCCACTCTCTCAGACATCTGTGTCATTTTTTAAAAATTGTGGTAAAATATATGTAACATAAAATTTACCATTTTTAAGTGTACAATTCAGTGGCATTAAGTCCATGTACAGTGTTGTGTAACCGTCACTACTTTGTATTTCCAGAACTTTTTCATCATCTCAAACAAAACTTCTCTGTCTTTTTACATGCTGCTTCCTTTAAATAGAATGCCGTTTCCTGACTCTGACCCCTTTTCATCCTCAGAATCGCTCCAGACTTGAGTCTCACGCCACCTTGTCTGAGAAACGTTCCCCAATTCTTTCAGACTTGAGTTTGGCACTTGCTTTTTTGTCCTCCCATGCCACTCTGGACATACACCTATCATGAGACATCTGTGATATTGTGATTGTTGGCTTATGAGGCTCTTTTTCACTAGACCTTGAAGTCTTTGAATGAAGAGTCTTTTATCTCTGCATCCTTAGCTTTTAGCACTGTGCCTGCTGTGAATAAATGATTGGACTCAGCTTCCTATCAGCTATGCAAATTAACACTTGCTCACATGCTAGCATTGAATGAAAATCAGGTAGCAGGTCTAAAAGAAATTTCATAAATATAGGTTCTTTCTCTTTTCCATTAGCTATTCATGGAAATTTGTTTTTGAGGGCTGCTTTGAGTAGGTAATTTTTCAGGAAGTTGCACACAGTCTCCTATATTTATGATTTTAGTGAGTGATGGGTTGAATTAGGAGATACAGTAACTGGGTTGGCGGGGGGACAAGAATTGGGGGGAGAAAAAAATTTACAAAACGCTGAAAGTATGTGTGGTCTTCAGTATCCAGAATAATGAGTTTCCAGGACTGCTTTATTTGCCAGGTTATGAGGTACAAAAAGAAAGAAGGAAATGGATGTCTTATTTTGGTGCTATTGGATGGAAAATTGGAGAAAAGACATTAGAATGAATCAAGGTACTAAGCAGGGATTAAGGGCATGGCAATTTCTTTTTCCTTCTTTTCAGGTTTTTCCCCAAGAACAGGAAAATAGATGGGAACAATTCTTAAAAGACAGAACTGCTACTAAGTCTATTTTGGAGCTCCTAACTTCTCAGAGTAGTAGTTCAATGTTTCACTTCTGCTTATACCTCACCCTGATGTCAGATACTGAATTTGTCAAAAGGGGTGGAACAGAGGCTCTAAAATTCCTGGAATAAAAGTTAGATATGTGGATCTACCATCCAAGAACTTTTGTTTCACTTCTTTTTGCCTTAAATTAAGTGAAGTAAAATCTTAAGCATACCATTTAAAATCCTGTTCAGCCAGCTGCTAAACTAGAAAGGTCAATCTTCATCACTCCATTTACACTGAACAAACATATTTGTAGCAGCAAGAGAAGAAATCTGAATCAAGAAAAAAAAATGTAGTCCAGTAAAGTGACTCAGTTGTCTAATCAGGCATATGACTTGAACATAATTTGAAGGGTCATTGAAATTTCTTTTTTTAAAGGCTTGAAATCAGAAATTTGCAGTTGACACAATATGAATCATGCAGATCTGATTGAGGTTCCTAAATTTTCTTTCTTTCAACTCTTCAATTGTACTACTTCATTTTCTTTCCTGTTTGGAATCTAGTGTAAAAAGGAAGTGAGAATAATTTAAAGTGAAATTAGATGGTATATTTGCATATTGTAGAGCTAGTGGTATTTTGGATTTATACTTTATGAAATAAATGACTTAGCAGTAGTTTCTCACACATTTAGAAATTTCTGTTTCAACATATTGAAAAAGTAGTGGCTTGGTAGTGTGATTTACCTGTTTAGGACTTGTTAAGTCATTACTGTTACTTAGATTCCTTTTTTTTTTCCTTTTTAGCTCTCTAACTTAAATACTGATAAAACAACCTGATTGTCATTTTAAAAATACCCGCCTTTAAGAGTTTAGCCTAATTCATCCACTAGTAATTTAGGGGCGCGTTGTTCATTGATGTAACTGAATGTCCTTTTGCTCCCCAAACATGTCATTTAAAAAGTAAATAGCAACTCAATCAAAGGGTGTTCAACATGCATTCTTTTTTCTAGCATGCTTAGCAAAAGCATTTCGTTTAATGATGTTTTGTACTTTCTGAGCAAAGCCAATGCTGTAGTTTTATCTATCTATCTATCTATCTATCTATCTATCTATCTATCTATCTATCTATCTATCTAAAAGTATATATAATATAGAGGAAATGCAGAAAGAAAGAAAGCATGTAGGCACTTGTCTGCAGAGTACTATGGTGGAACTAATAATTTAAACATCTATTAGGACTTTCATATGATCAAATGATCCACAGTTATTTAAAGAAGAGTAATTCTGGAGATTTAGCCCTTAATGCGAGGGAACCTCATAGATCACAAATACAGAATATGTCTTGCACTGATGCTAATGGATTATTCTTGAACAGTTGGCCAGTGGGGAGTACTTTGGATCCTTTAAGTAAATGTTTGTTGACATGAACTGTGCACTATGAGAGGCTGAGGATGGGGAATTCTGAAGAAAGAAGGCTTCATGCAGAGACTTAGGAATGAAACCTGTCTGAAGGGATTTGACTTTCAGCTCAACATAAAAATGGTTAATACATGCAAAAATTATTGTGTGTTTAACTTGATGTAGATGTAATCATAATGACACTTTTTTTTTAATTTGAGAAGGTTGACTTGTTTTTTTTTTGACAATAAGCCAGATGAATATAGAATAAAAAGTTGATCTCTGTCCCATCCCTGACTTCAAGTCTCCCAGCTTGCTCTCTCAGAGGCAACTACTGATACTAGTTTCTTGTATATCTAGAAGTGTCAGTTTATTTGTGTTTATTTTAAAATTTTTAATAAAAATTTAAAGACTACTTTCCATTTACAGTTATTACAAAATATTGGCTATATTCCTTGTGTTGTACAGTACATCCTTGAGCCTATCTTTTATACCCAATAGTTTGTGCTCCCCACTCTCCCACCCCTATGTTACCCCCTCCCCTCTCTCCCCACTGGTAACCATTAGTTTGTCCTCTTTATCTGTGAGTCCACTTCTTTTTTGTATATTCACTAGTTTGTTATACTTTTTAGATTCCACATATAAGTGATATCATACAGTATTTGTTTTTCTCTGTCTGACTTATTTTGCTTAACATAATACCCTCCATGTTGCTGCAAAGGGCAAAATTTAGTTCTTTTTTATGGCTACCTAGTATTCCATTGAATATATATACCACATCTTCTTTATCCATTTATCTGTTGGTGGACACTTAGGTTACTTCCATATCTTGGCAATTGTAAATAATGCTGTTATGAACATTGGGGTGTATGTATCTTTTTGAATTAGTGTATTTGTTTCCTTTGGTTATATACCCAAGAGTAGAATGGCTGGGTCATATGGTAGGTTTTTTTTTTTTTTTTCCAGTTTTTGAGAAATCTCCATACTATTTTCCATAGTGGCTGCACCAATTTACATTCCCACTAACAGTGTACAAGGGTTACCTTTTCTCCATATCCTCGCCAACATTTGTTATCTGTTACTCTTTTCGATGATAGCCATTTGGACAGATGTGAGGTGATATCTCATTGTGGTTTTGATTTGCATTTCCCTAATGATCAGTGATGTTGAGCATCTTTTCATGTGCCTATCAGCCATCTGCATTTCCTCTTTGGAAAAATGTCTATTCAGTTTAGAAGTGTCAATTTAAAAGTTGTAGTCCCAATGTTTATCACAGTGCCAAACAGAAGCCAAGTTTTGTACTTCCAAATGGCAGGGGAACATGAGACAGCTTCAGAAGCGGCAGCCAACCTGGGATGTATACGTCTTCCTCAACTAGTATGTTGCTGGAAACACATATAAAAATCAAATGTGTGAACTTCCAGCATTAGACTCATATGTTTAAGGGAAGTTTAGGAGTGCTAAAACTACTGCAAAATCCTGAACTTTATGCTTACTTTTTAAGGCACAATCTTTGACAACCCCTTTTTACAGTTTAAAAAATTATCTATACATGTACTTTTTTTTTTTTTTTTTTTTTTGCAGTTGGGCATATAATTGACTGGCTTATGTCCATTAAGACTAAGCATGTACTGAAAAAGACTAAGGCTTTGATCTTTTCTTCAGTGGTTCTGCCTTTACAATACTATGCTGTTTATCATTATTCTCTACTCTTTTTTTTCTGATTTTCTTTGGAGAACTTTCTATGTATTTCATTATACTTCTTATTGAATGTAGCCAATGGTCACTAAAATAAGGGGGTGAGGAGAGGGATTAAATTAGTGAATGAGAAAATTTTAACCTTTTGAGACCATAGAAGGTGGTTATTATTGGGACAAATTTAAGGATACTTTGAAATTGAGAAGATAATTCTAGGTCAGAGTTTCCCATAATTACTGACCATGGAACATTTTAAAATGTAAAAATGAAATATAGGAGATGTATAATTAATGCATGGATTGAAATGTAGCAAAACTGTTTTACAGAGGAGTTAGCTACTGTAAGAAATGATCAGGATTGGAATCTTTTGCTTTTTTCTTTATTATAAATATGTAGGGTTTTAATTTTTAATGAAGCAAAATTTTTAATGAAGAACAAAATAATAAAAAATTGCAAGAGAAAATGTTTTATAGTTTTTTTGGCTTTAAAATACAACCCCAAAACCATATTAAAGTGAAAATAACATTTTTGTATTTTATACATATCCACTGTTTACTATGAGGAACCATGTTATTCAGTCTGATTCTCATGGCAGATAGAGCATCAAATCTATTCATTTATTTTGTTGGGAGTGTTTTTGTACAATAGAAGCCCATTTCAGAAAGGCTTTTTATAACAAAGGGAAGAACATGAAATGCAGGTTTGCAATCATCTGCTGCTCTTGAAGTAGGCAGCTCTGAAAATTATAAATTGTTCCATATTGGACAGCTGACTTTCCAGTATTTTAGAAACCAAATGCTATGATTATTATTTTCACATTGAGGGGATCCGCCTTTTTGCTTGCTTGCGTTATCATGTATGGATTATGAACTAACCTTAGGTCTATGGAGAACAACTAATAATGGTATAAATATTCAATATAATAAATATCACAAATAGGTGCTGAAATAAAATGACAGGATTCACAACATAAACCAGTATTTATTGAATTGACGATACATGTTCTGTGTAACTATTTATTGGAAAATACTCTGGGTAAATGACAGGTCAAACTTTCTTGGCATTGTCAGGTATTGTGCTATTGTACACCATTTCTTTTTATTTTTTTTACTTCTTAAAAATAAAGTTTTAAACTAAATTACAGTAATTTTAGTATACACACACATATATAGAAAAATACAAATAAGTATACAACTAGATGAGTTATTACAAGATAAATATATCCAGAAAGTAGCACCCAGATTAAGAAATAAAATACCACCAGCACCCCAGAAGCCTTCCTCATGACTCACCCTTCTCCCCCGTTACTAGCTTTTTTTGCCTACCAAAAGTAATCACCATCCTAATTACTAATAACACAGATTACTTTTGCCCATTTTATTATTATATTATTTATTCTTTCACATCTTTTTTTCTCAACAATAGTCAGCTTATCTATGTTGTTGTGTTTATCAGTAGTTCATCTTAATTACTGTGTAGTATTCTATTGTGTAAATATACCATAATTCTAAATCCATTTTGTTTTTTTATGAATTTTTGGGATGTTCTCAGTTTAGAGCTATTACAAATAATGCTGCTATGGATATACTTATACATTTTTTTGGGTGTGTATACATGATATATATATATGTATGTATGTATCTATCTATATATCTATCTTGGAGTGGAATTGCCAGATATTAATAGATAATCAACTTTAATAGATACTACCAAATAACTTTCCTATGTGGCTTTACAGCTTAACTTCTTTTCAGTGGTATATATATGTTACACTACATCCTCACCAACACATGTTACTATCTGTCTTTTATTTTAGTCGTTCTGGTAGGTGGGTGGTGGTATCTCATTTTGGTGTTAATTTGTATTTCTCTGATACCTAATAAAGTTGAGCATCTTTTCATATGTTTATCGATGGGTTTTTTGATATCCTTTTAGTGAAGCATCTGTTCAAGTACCTATTTTTATTTTTAAAAATAGCTTTATTGAGGCATAATACGCATACTACACTATTCACATATTTAAAAGTGTACAATTCAGTGGCTTTTAGTATATTCACAGAGTTGTACATCCATCACTACATCAACTTTAGGATGTTTTCATTATGCCAAGAAGAGATCTTGTACTCCTTAGCTATCACTACCCAACCCCTCCTTCCCAGCACATTCCTCCCTGCCCACACCCGGCCCATGGCAACCACTAATCTACTTTCTGTCTCTATAGATTTGCCTGTTCTGGACATTTCCTATAAATAGAATCATACAATATGAAATCCTTTGTGACTGGCTTCTTTCACTTAACATAATGATTTCAAGGCTTACCCGTATTTTAGCATGTGTCAGTACTTCATTTCTTTTTGTTGTTGAATAATGTTCCACTGTATGTATATGCCACATTTTATTTACACATTCATCAGGTGACGGCCATTTTGATTGTTTCCACCTTTTGGCTATTATGAATAATTCTGCTATGAACATTCGTACTTAAGTTTTTGTGTGCCAACATATATTTTTATTTCTCTTAGGGTTGTGCATTATTTCTTAAAGATTTGCATACAGTAATAACTCTGTAAAGGTGTTTAATGTTTCACTTAGACATATATTTAAAATAAACTTAAAATAAATATTTCTAACATCTTTTATGTTGAGCAGACATTTTTGTGGAATACCATTGTTCCAAGAAACAATTTGAGAAAGATTTGTAAGTGGTCATGGTCTTTGGTAATGATGGGATGTGAGGACAAGAAAGGTGTGAGCCAGGAATCAGTGAGTACTAAGAACTAAATATTGGATTCTCATTTCACAGAAGATATTTTAGTTTGGATTTCATTGTTGAAGGAACCATAGTCAATACTATGTGTTATTAGCTCTTCTTGGAAGGGTATAGAGGGCAGGTGAGGGTTTTATAAGAGTCCAGAAGATCTAAGAAACAGCCTTTTGAAACAATGAAGAAAGAGCTATGTGATTTACAGCATTTTTCTGTGAGGTATTCAGGACTCTCTGTCTTTCAAAGTTGTCATAACTTTATAGAATTTCTCTCATACAGAGCCTTTCTGTAATGCATTAGAGTATGAATTATGAGACCAAATAGAAAAACATTAGATAGTGGTTGCAATAAAGGCTTTATCCATAAAGTGTTGCCTGTTTTGCAATGAAAACAGTTCACTAAAACTTAATTAGCAGTATATACCACGCAGTTTTCACTAAGAAGCATCTTATAAATGTGCTCTGATTATAAACCATAAAAACTGTTGTACACTAATGAGTAGGATTAAAACCCAAATTAAACTCAAAGAAAAAGCTTTGGTTCCCCCAAGTAACCAAACATATAAGCAGATAAAGAAGTAACATGGTAATTAGGGAAAACTAAAAACTTGTGTACTGTATTGGTTGGTCTGTTCTTAACACGTGTTCTAAGTCATGTTAAAAGACAAAGTTATTTCAGATTAAGTTCACATCAGAGTGGAAGTTCAATTCCATTCTCATTGTGCAAAACCATAATGTATTCATTTTCTACATGGTAATAGAGCATTAAATTTGAAGTTGCTATTTACATATGGTAAACTCCTTTAGTAGGATATATTTTTTCTAATAAAGATGATTAAAATGAAAGACAAGGGGCCAATTATATTTTATTAGTGGCCAAATGTGTTCACTAAATTACATGTGTTAAATCTTGAACTTTCTCATTCAGTTTGGCAGAATTATCCTTGGTAACCATGTGTCCCTGCTGCTTATTAAACATAATTGGGCTGCTAGTGCATAACCTGAGCTGTAACTGTAAAAAATATGCTAACAAATTCCAGGCTCTTCAGTAGTGACTCCTAGGGTTGGGTTTCTTAGAGCTGGAGTCCTGTTCAGATAACTTGTACACTCAAATGGATTTTGCTCCCCCATTTCCTGGTTTGTAGTATATGTTTCATCTACATTTCCATTTACTTTTTCCTGCCAACCCTTGTTCTAAACTCTTACTGACACCAGCAGTTAAGCCCTGGTAGTTTTACTGATATATAAGAACACCACATTTATGAAACTCTTGTTCAAGCAAATACAGTAGTGAAAAGTAATACACTAATTGAAACAACGATTTTAAAGAGAGACTGGATTTTAGAGCGTTAAGTGTTAATGGGCACACAAGGTGATGGTGCCATAACTGATGATCATTTCTCAGTCCCACTTCAGCCTACGGTGAGTAGCTGGTGCATTCAGTTCTGTACAGCTTTGCTATCTTCCAGCTCTCTGATGGCCTGGAGCTTTAGGACCTCAGGACAAATGTTTGTAGGAGGCCTTTATTGGTAGGTCTGTCAACCAGAATCAGTAGTGAAGCAGCAAAAACAGAGAAGTAGACTGCTTCAGTTTATATCCTCGTGGGATTCTATTCCAGACATTTTTATTGTAAATCTTAGTAAACTGAAAAGAGTAAGAGCTTGCTGCCTCCAGAACAACTTATCAGGAAAGATTCAATAATACGTCTGTGATGGTGTGACTCAGTTCAGGTTTCAACCAGAACTGTTTTTCCTGTTGCCTTCCATACCAGTCCTACACCAAAGACCAGCTTTCTTTGCAGCCTGCCGCAGTAAGGGGACAAGCATAGGCTTCCTCAGTCTTCTCACAGTTTGGAAGGCTTGGCTGTCATATGAACTTGACTCACTCTGTTGCACATTCTCCCTTCTGAAAGCATTTTGTTTGGAGAAAATGAATGTAATGTCTTAAATTAACAATGGAATATTTATGACTTGTGCAAACATTCAAATGTCAGTTGCTTATGGGAAGATGTGTTTGAAATAGGTATATGCTAAACAGTGGCTGGGTTTTCAAGCTAGTCCACAGAAACCATTTAGCTCAGGATGTCCCTGTGAAGAGAAGTTGTTATCATGTAAGATCCTTTAGGGTGCCTGAACCATCAGGTCCTCTGGGCCCAATACACTTGATGGCTTAAAGCCTTGCGTCACACGAAGTCCCATGAGTGAAGCAGGTGGAGACTAAGCTCATTCCTTCTTCTGCTCACTGATTCATTGCCAGGGTTTTCTCTCTCCTGTGTCTTGTCCCTGCCCACTGTCCATGTCTAGTTGGATAAGAGATAGGCAGTGAGCAGCTGGCCCAATAGCTGATAGAATCAGAGGCTGAGTAGGCCTTATTTATTTACACATTTTTCACCCCAGAGGGCTTTTACTTAAAAGAGAAATATCTATAAAAACAATATAGATATCCTCAACTTCCAAAGCTCTTGTTCTTAAATAGAAGCTATGTATTTTGGTTTGGTTTGGTTTTGCTTTTTTTTTTTTAAGGAGAAGAAAAGAGAAGAGAAGCCCTGTAATGAAGTGTGAAGATCACTGGCCTGGGTATCAGTACAGCTAGTTCTTAATTCTGGCTTTGCTCTTCACATTGGGAGCTTGTGCCAACCCCTTAACCTTTGTTTGCTCATGTGGAAGAGGCAGAGACATGGAGGGAAAATCTAAAGACTCTTCCAGATCCAAAATACTATGATTGTAGGAGCCCAACATATTCTATACTCTCCTAGAGTTGTAAAGCTTTAGTGAAATGTCATTGCAGAACCTGATGGTGGCCAGTGAAGCCTGAGGAGGAAGAAAAAGAAGGAGTCTTACTCAGAAGAGTGAGACCCTGGCAAACCAAGATTATAATTGTGATGATGGAGCCTCATGACCTAGGTCTGGTTCCAGCTTTACTACTAACTGATCATGAGACTTTGGGCTCTTGAACTCTTTGGGTCTGTTTTTCCCCTCTATAAAGTGTAGATGGTTGCATGAGGTGGCTTCTAGATTATCCTTCAGCTCTCAGGTTCTACTGATGTCTTTAAGAAAATAGGTATTGAGTGATACCATAATATCTAAATTATTCAGTCTTCTTTGCTTAACTCCTGGTGGAAAGAAAATTGCTGCACAGAGGCAGACAAAATACAAAATTATGAATGCCCACTGTATTAGACACTAATATGCGCTGGGGGACTTTCATAGTCATGTATAGTAGCTGGCTCTGGTTTTTAGCTTTAAGAGTTCTGTATTTCCATTTCTCATTTATAATCAAGAAAAAGAGCTTCAGGCCAGAGTAATACTGTCTACTATCCAGTACTGCAGTTGGATTCCTCTAGAGTACTTTGTTGGGAAATAGGTTTCTTTGTCTCTAGAATTGGTTTTTTCAGTTAATAATTTTCGAATAATAACTAATAATAATATCTTGCTTATTTGCTAATAATTATCTAATATCTTGCTTATTAATGGAACCCTTGGAAAGGTGCTTTAAGTAGCAAAATATTTATTTTAGCTCATGGTTCTTTATTTTTTTTATGGTTAATGAAAGATACATGAAATTTTTTTGTCCATTTGTAAAACTGAAGTATAATCAGTTTATAATGTTGTATCAATATCTGGTGTACAGCATAATGTTTCAGTAACACATATACATACATATATTCCTCTTCATATTCTTTTTCATTATACATTACTCAAGATATTGGATATAGTTGTGCTATACAGTATAAATTTTTATTATTATTTATCTATCCTACATAAAGTAGTTGGCATCTGCAAATCTTGAGCTCCCAATTTATCCCTTCCCAGCCCCTTTCCCCACTGGTAATTGTAAGTTTGTTTTCTGTCTGTGAGTCTGTTTCTGTTTTGTAAATAAGATCATTTGTGTCTTTTTTTTTAGATTCCACATATAAATGGTATCATGTGGTATTTTTCTTTCTCTTTCTGGCTTACTTCACTTAGAATGACATTCTCCAGGTCCATCCATGTTGCTGCAAATGACATTATTTTATTATTTTTTATGGCTGAGTAGTATTCCATTGTGTAAATATACTACAACTTCTTTATCCAGTCATCTGTTGATGGACATTTAGGTTGTTTCCATGTCTTGGCTATTATAAATGGTGCTGCTATGAACATTGGGGTGCAGGTGTCTTTTTGAATTAAGGTTCCTTCTGGATATATGCCCAGGAGTGGGATTGCTTGATCATATGGAATTTCTACTTTTAGTTTTTTGAGGAATCTCCATACTGTCTTCTGTAATGGCTGCGCCAAGCTACATTCCCACCAACAGTGTAGGAGGGTTCCCTTTTCTCCATACCCTCTCCAACATTTATCGTTCATGGACTTTTGAATGATGGCCATTCTGACTGGTGTGAGGTGATACCTCATTGTAGTTTTGATTTGCATTTCTCTGATAATTAGTAATATTGAGCATTTATTTATGTGCCTATTGGCCATTTGTATGTCTTCATTGAAGAATTGCTTGTTTAGGTCTTTTGTCCATTTTTGGATTGTTTGTTTGTTTTTTTGTTATTAAGTTGTATGAGCTGTTATATATGCTGGAAATTAAGCCCTTATCAGTCACATCATTTGCAAGTATTTTCTTCCAGTTGGTAGATTGTCTTTTTGTTATGGTTTCATTTGCTGTGCAAAAGCTTATAAGTTTAATTAAGTCCCTTTTGTTTATTTTTGCTTTTATTTCTATTGCCCAGGTAGACTGCTCTAGGAGAACATTGCTAGGATTTATGTCAGAAAATGTTTGCTTATGTTTTCTTCTAAGACTTTTATGGTATCTTGTCTTATATTTAAGTCTTTAAGCCATTTTGAGTTTATTTTTGTGTATGGTGTGAGAGTGTTCTAACTTCATTGATTTCCATGCAGCTGTCCAGTTTTCTCAACACTGTTTGCTGAAAAGACTGTCTTTTCTCCACTGTATATTTTTGTCTCCTTTGTTGAGGATTAATTGACCATAAGTGCTCTCTATTCTGTTCCAGTGATCCGTATGTCTGTTTTTGTGCCAATACGACACTATTTTGACTACTGTAGCTCTGCAGTATTGTCTAAAGTCTTGGAGAGTTATTCCTCAGCTTTGTTCTTTTTCTTCAGTAATGCTTTGGCAATTCTGGATCTTTTGTGATTCCATATACATTTTAGGATTATTTGTTCTAATTCTGTGAAAAATGTTCTGTGTAATTTGATTGGGATCACATTAAATCTGTAGATTGCTATGGGTAGTATGGCCATTTAAACAATTTTAATTCTTTCACTCCAAGAGCATGGGACATCTTTCCATTTCTTTAAGTCATCTTCAGTTTCATTACTAAGTGTTTTGTAGTTCTCTGTGTATAAGTCTTTCACCTCCTTGATCAGATTTATTCCTATGTATTTTATTTTATTTTATTTTATTTTGATGCAATTTTGAAGGAGATTGTTTCTTTCCTTTTCTAATATTTCATTGTTAGTGTAAAGAAATGCAACTGATTTCTGTATGTTAATCTTGTATCCTGCTACTTCGTCGAATTCTTTTATCAGCTCTAGTAGTTTTTGTGTGGAGCCTTTAGGGTTTTGTATAGATAGTATCATGTCATCTGTATATAGTGACAATTTTACGTCTTCTCTTCCAATTTGGATCCCTTTTTCTTGTTTGATTTCTATGGTTAGGACTTCCAATACTATGTTGAATAGAAGTGGTGAGAGTGGGCATCCTTGTCTTGTTCCAGATTTTAGTGGGAAGGCTTTTCACCATTGGGTATTATGCTGGCTGTGAGTTTGTCATAAATAGCTGTTTTATGTTGAGATATAGGCCCTCTATACCCACTTTGGTAAGAGTTTTTTTTTTTTTTATCATATATGGGTGTTGAATTTTATCAAATGCTTTTTCTGCATTTATTGAGATGGTCATGTGATTTTTGTCCTTTCTTTTGTTGATGTGGTGTATCATGTTGATTGATTTGCATATGTTGAACCATCTTTGTGTCCCTGGGATGAATCCAACTTGATCATAATGTATGATCTTTTTTATTTCTTGTTGGATTATTTGCTAATATTTTGTTGAGAATTTTTGCATCTAGGTTCATCAGCAATATTGGCATGTAATATTTTTTTGGTAGTTTCTTTGTCAGGTTTTGGTATCAGGGTGATGGTGGCTTTACAGAATGAATTTGGGAGTGTTCCTTCCTCTTCAGTCTTTTGGAGGAGTTTGAGAAGGATCAGTATGGGTTTTTCTTTGTATATTTGGTAGACTTCCCCAGTGAAGCTGCCTGGTCCTGGACTTTTGTTTGCAGGAGGTTTTTTTTTATTGCTGAATCTATTTCACGTCTAGTGATTGATCTGTTCAAATTATCTATTTCTTTTTGATTCAGTTTTAGTAGATGTAGGTTTCTAAAAACTTGTCCATTTCTTCTAGGTTGTCCAATTTGTTACCATATAGTTGGTCATAGTTTTCTCTCTTTTATATATATATATATATATTTCTGTGGTGTTGGTTGAATTTCTCCATTTTCATTTCTTATTTTGTTTACTTGTGTCCTCTCTCTTTTCTTCTTGGTAAGTCTGGCCAGAGGTTTGTCAATTTAGTTTACTCTTTCAAATAAGAAAAAAACTTGGTTTGACTGATTTTTTTCTGTTGTTTTTTTAATCTCTATTTATTTCCTCCCTGATCTTTATTATTTCTTTCCTTCTGCTGACTTTAGGTTTTGTTTGGTCTTCTTTTTCTGATTCCTTTAATTGGTATGTTAGGTTGTTTATTTGAGGTTGTTCTTGTTTTTTGAGAAAGGCCTTTATCTCTGTGGACTTCTATCTTAGGACTGATTTTGCTGCATCCTATAGATTCTGTATTTTTATTGTTTGTCTCAAGGTATTTTAAAATTTCTTCTTTGATTTTGATTTCATCGTTGATGCATTGGTTTTTTAGTAGCATGTTGTTTAGTCTCTGTGCATTTTTTTTCTTATTTCTTTTCGCCCACTGTGGTTGATTTCTAGTTTCATGCTATTGTCACAGTATGTTTGTAGACAGCTGATTTCTTAGTCCCAGTGTGAACAGTCTGTACTTGTGGTACTTTAAGAAAGCTAGATATAAGTAAATCTCCTAAGTGCTCATCAATGAATTCAACAGGGAGGTCAAATAAGGAGATGTTTCAGACTATGTGAAGATGGCAGAATATTTTTCTAATCTCCACTGTTTGGAGTGCACTGTGTGTGGCACATTCTTTGTGTTCAGGCAGGGAACCTACTTGCCTATTATCTTGGAGCTGAGTTTTCTCTTTCTGGATTTGGAACACAATATTTACCTTTTAAGGAAGAAGTACAGAATTTGCCCAGTTGTATCCCAGTACACCTTCTCCTAATTTAAATAGACAAAATAATTCTTATTACCCCAGTTATCCTTTTATATTTATCATCCTCCCCAAACTTACTCCAGGGGCTCCATTTCTTAAAGTTACCAGTTTAGAGTTATTATGTGAATGATAGATTTTAAAGAATTTTTCTGACCTCCACATTGTGGAGATAAACATTTTTTGTCCCCTATAGAGATTATAGTAATTATGATATAACTATGTGGAGTCTTCATAATTTGGTCTTTTGTAGTTTATGCTGATTTCTAATGAATATATGTGTAAAATTCTTAATTGTGAACATCTAAGAGAAGCACGGTTATATGAACCATGGGTTCACTGAAACCAAGTTATGCCAGCTTAATCCCACTTCTTTGAAAGGTTTAGTAGATTGACAGATCTACAATAAGCAAAATTTAGCCTAAACTCAGTAGGACATTTGACCACAAGTCATAATATTTTTGAAGGCCAGATGGAAAAATATGGACTAATTGCTAATATGATTAAGTGGATTAGTATTAATGAATAGGTGGAGGAAATTTTCTGTTGTCATAGCTCTAGGATTCTCTGTTTAGAACTTCTTGACCAACATTTTTATTGGTTCTTCAGATGAAGCCTTGTATAGAAGGAATGCTTATTGATTTTGTGAATGACATAGTATGAGAAAAGATAATGAATACATTTGATGACGTAGGAAGATATGGAAAAGGTCACCACAGACAAAGAAAGCTGGCCTAATTTAATGATGACATTAAATAGATTGAGAATAGGGCCTTGGGGGAAGAGTATAGCTCAATGGTAGAGTACATGCTTAGCATGCATAAGGTTCTGGGTTTAGTCTCCAGTACCTCCTCCATTAAAATAACTAACTAACTAAATAAATAATAACCTAATTACCTATCCCCCCAAAATAGAAAATAAAATAAATAAAATTTAAAAACTTAAAAAGGAATAGGGCCTTGCACATGGAGGAAACAGAAAACCCTATACAAATGAGCCTAGAATGTAATAGTCTTACTTAAGTGTAGCAGGCATGAAAATGACCTAGAGGTTTAATAGAGGTCATATTCAGCATTCATCAGTCCTATATTGTGGTGACCAAGTAAAGCTGGTGTGGTCTTCGGAAGACTGTGTTACCAGAAGTCTAACAATAGTTCAGTGTAAATGATGCTCCCACTCTGCTCTGCAGCTTCCACATTACAAGAAGAATTCAATGTGAGTACAGGAGGAGAGTTTTGAGGAGAAAAACTAGGATTGTTTAGAACCTAGAAACTGAATCAAGACAGAAAGTCAAAGGAACCACATGTTATCATTCCTTTCGAAAGTTCTATAGTTTTGCTTTCCACATTTAAGTGTTTTTTTTCCCCCTTTCCATTAGTGTTACTTGGCTGTATGGTCTGGATCTAATTTGCCATGTACATAGCCAATTATCCCAGCACCTTTTATTGAATAGTCTATTTCCCCCTTCAACTTGGAATGCCATCACTGTTCAGTGTCAAGTTTCTGTATATGCACTTGACTGTCTCTAAGTTCTCTGTCTGTCCCTTCGCTAACATCTCATGATTTTAATTGTTTTATTTTACCATTTTCTTCAAAATTATCATGGCTGTTCTTGGGTTTTTATTCTTCTATGTGAATTTTAGAATGAACTTGTTAATTTCCATAAAAATTCCCTATAGGCTTTTTACTGGAATTATGTGTGTGTGTGTGTTTTTATGGAGTTGTTTGAGGAGAATTGATAAAATTATTCCATCAAGTATCCCTATTTATGAGCATAATGTATTTCTCTATTTAGTTCCTTTTTGAGTTTTTAATACAGTTTTATACTTATACTTTTTATACTGGCAGACTCTTACACAATAACTTGTTGAATTTATTTCCAATTACCTTATAGTGTTTATTGCTATTGTACTTGATTTTTAATTCCATTTTTGAATTGGTTAGTGCTGTTCTATAAGAACACTATCAATTTTTGTAAGTTGATCTTATATCCAGCATTCTGCTGAATTTTCTTTATTAATTCTAATTGTAGATTCCCTTGGATTTTTCTTATAAAAGTAATGATAACATGCAAATAATGACAGTTTTGATACTTCCTTTTTAATTTTTTATCGTGTATTTTTTTTCTTACTTCATTGTATTTTCTGGGACCTCCAAAACAATGTTTACTAGAGGTGATGATAGTACCCATCATTATTTCATTCTTGAATATCCCTTTTTACCCTTTTAGTTGCATTTTTACAGTGTTTGATAGTTCTAATGTTTAATAATTTCTATTTTGATTTCAGCCCTATGAGTTATTTTTGAGTACGTTTTAAATTTTCTAAACATATGATTGCTTGTTTTTTTATTTTTTTTGCTGTTGATTTCTGATGATCTGTATTGCGCTTAAAGAATATGATTAGTATGAGATTTATTTCTAGACATTAGTTGATGCTACCTTTGAGACCTAATACTTAGTCAATATTATAAATGTCTTATGTATGCTTAAAACCAGTGTATATTCTTTTTCTGTTTGGTGCAGGGTTTTATATCTATGTGTTTATGTATTTGTGTGTATATATATATATATATAATCAAACCTAGTATTGTGTTAAATTTGCTGTATCCTTTGGGAATTTTTGTCTGCTTGGTCTGTCAGTTTCTGATACGACTGTTAAAATCTCCCTCCATAATTGTAGTTTTGTCAGTTTCTCCTTGTTCATTGCATCTGTTTTAGCTTCCTATAGAATTGAGAGCCTATATTATTAGTTGTACAAATTCGTTGTGTCTTCTTTGTACAGTGTTCTTTTTATCATTAGGTTGTCTTTTTTATTCTTTTGTTTTGTTTTGTTTTATATTTTAAGTTCTATTTTGTCTGTTAATGTTGCTTTGCTAGCTTTCCTTTGTTTAATATTTACTTGATGTATTTTTTTGACCATTTATTTTCAAAATTTCTGGATCATTTTGCTTTAGATGTGTCTCTAGTTGGATTTGTTAACTAGTCTGATAGATGAGTGTGTAAGTATGTGTAGAGAGAGAGGGAATTGAACTCATTTTTTGCCATTTTATTATTTTCTCTTGACTTTCTTCATTCTTTTGTATTGCTTTTGTCATTTAGCTTGATAAAATCATCAGTATCTTTTTGTTGTTATTGTTCCTCCACTGATTTTAGAAGCCATAGGTGGTGATTCTGTTCTTGTAATGGTTATTCCTAAGTTTTTAACTGTAACACATATCTACAGAATTTTGTATCAGAGATTAAAAGGATCTTAGTATAATTGAACATCCCCATCTTTCTTTCTGGTTCCACTTTTAAAAACTGCTTTATTGAGATATGATTTTCATACTTTACAGTTCACACATTTTAAGTGTACACTTAAATGGCTTTTACTTTATTCACAGGGTTGTGCAGCCATCTCCACAATATAATTTTATAACACTTCTGTCTCCCTTTAAAGAAATCATGTAACCATAAACAGTGTCTGGACACTTCCCATCCCCTCCCCTTCCCCCCAGTTCTAGGCAACCACTAATTCACTGTTGGTCTTTTTAGATTTGCCTGTTCTGAACATTTCTTATATAAATGGAATTATACAGTTGGTTTTGTTTATTACTGGCTTCTTTCACTTAGTATAATATTTTTCAAAGGTGCATTTATGTTACCACTTTTAATCATGAAAAATTAGTTATTTTATTTATAGTCTATAATTAGGTACATTTGATAATATATTTTATCAGTTTGTGAAAACATCAGCATATTTTATTTCCTTCTTTGGGCTCATCTTTCTGAAGTACATCCTAAAATGTGAAAATCTGTTAGTGAAGAACTCGAGTCATTGTAGATATTAAAATGTCGTTATTTTGCCCTCATTCTTTATGATATCTTAACTGGGCATTGAATCCTGGCTTGACAGTTCTTTTCTCTTAACATTTTGAAATAAAACTCCATTATCTTCAAGGCATCTGTTATTTCTGATGAATTGTCTGCTGTCAGTCTAATTGTTATTTTTTGGTAGGTAATATTTTTTATGGCACCTTGATATTCTGCAGTTTTACAGTGATAGGTCTGTGTGGATTTATTTGTATTTATCCTGCTTGGTACTGAGACTGTACTTTGAGTGTCTGTTTTATGGCTGTTTTTCCTTTCTTTATCCCTTTGAGGATCCTAAACATATTTATTTTAAGGTCATTTCAGGTTGTTCTAATATTTTCATTTTGTCTGGGGTGAATCAGTAGTTGATTGGGTTGGTAATTGTGGTATCAGTTTTCTTCATGTTTCTTGGAATTTTGGTTTGAGAGCTTAACTTGAGTGAGAGTTATTACCCATCTCACCTTAACCCAATCCTGCCTAGCAGTTTTGTGGTTGCCTCCATCTGGTTCCTCTAAGTAATGTGAGATTCCTGATCTTCATAATGGTGATAATACACATCCAGCCAGTGGCTGGCTTGGATCCTGCCTCTTTTGGTGTACAGTTTTACATAAACTGCTTTTTTCAGTCTCATCTCTGGAGTTCTGCCCACTCCCTAGTTTTAAGCAATGATCTTGGCTCCAGTTCCATACCTTAAGTGAGGCACTTTTAATTCTCATTAACCTACAGAAGCTGAATTCCTGGCCCTCTTTGCTTGTTTCCAGACCTGGAGCCCATTAGGTCTTACTCACTGCTTTGTATTTCTGTTCCATTTATAGTCCTTGGAAATATTTATTGTAACTAATTTATTACAATAGAATTCATATAATTTATTGTCATCGTCTTACATATGGCTATGGCATATATGATAGATGGAATAACTCAGCATTTGTTGCAACCTCCTTATAGGATGTCTTCCTTTGCTACACGGACTGCAAAGTAAAAGTATAACATAGGCTTCTTTATATCTAGGGTTCCTGATGTGATTAAAATTGCACTAGTGCTGTTCACTTCTATGAGACTTGAATTCAGAACTGAGTTCAGTTCATAGGGTGTAATAGATGTAGCATCAATTTTGCTGGAGCAGATCCAGTGGCTTAAAGTTTGTGGCTATTTCTGGCCCCCAACTTGCATCCCTGGGCTGTGTTCCCTAGAGTCAGTGTTTCTGACAGCAACTTCCTGGTCTCTAGCTGAAGTTAAGACATTGTGTTCTTAGAGCCAACAATCACATTTGTGGTTGCCTGATTCCTGGACTGTAGCTAAGGAGGTATGATCTGGTCCAGCACTTGGCACAGTGATGCCCTGCTTTCTTAACTTTCTGCTAGTGGCAAAGGTGGCAGTTCTCCTGGCAGGTCAGTTCTGTGTGGATTCTGAGGCTTGTTCCTTAAGGTTTAGTATAGAATCTGCTCTTCCAACCCTCCCAAATTATTTTGATAGCATCTAAATGTTAGTACCTAAGTATTAAATCTGATTCTGCTTAAAATACTAAAGATTTTCATACCTATAACTGAACCCTGACTAATGTAGCAGTTAGGATTTTACACATTTTACTTTTTGTTTTTTTGTGTATCACTGCTATGTGAGTAGTGAAGGAAGAGGGGGAAACGATCTGGCCTCAAAGTGTGAACTTACACAGCCATCTTATCCAAACTCTCTGTCACTTATATTCTTTTTCAATTTCAAGTAATTTCTTTTAGGTCTTCCACATGTAAAAATCTGTTGATTTGTAAACTTGTCTGAGCTGTAACATTTTAAAACTGAAATAAAATAGTATACATTACCCTTAAGAAGAAAGAAGACAGTATGTATTTAAGATTCCAATGCAGACTATTTGGCCTGAAGAAATTTAGAAGATGTAACACATTTTTCTACCACTGCAAGGTAATGAAAAGTTATGCTCTTTGAAGACTGTGATGAATTAATATGACCAAAAAGTAGAAAACACCAAACAGCTATAAATAAATCTCAGTCTCCCTCTTTTTCTTTCTACTTTTTATATTTTGTCATAGCCAGTTTGCTAGTAATGTACCTAGGGAAATAAAACTCTTCTCTAGGATTTATAGAATAAAAATAAATATTCACTCTAGCCGTCTTTGTGAAAGGGTTCTGGGATTTCTGACATTTTGTTTTTATTAAAATGTTATTTGCATTTGATAGGAAATGTTCTACTTCATAATTTTCTTGGCATGACTTTATGGTCACCCACAACTTACCTGTATCAGGTTTGCATTTTAAATAATACTGTGACTCCAGTCAGGAAATAAGCTGAAAAGTCTTGAATATGTTATGCTTCATCTGCAAACTTGTCTCATTGTTTGCTTTCATTTGCAATTATTTAAAAAATTATACCAGAGTCACAGCACAGAGAAATGTTTATAATACAGTGAAATATAAAACAATTAGTTCTTAAA
This sequence comes from Camelus dromedarius, assembly GCF_036321535.1. NCBI lineage: Eukaryota > Metazoa > Chordata > Mammalia > Artiodactyla > Camelidae > Camelus > Camelus dromedarius. The sequence continues at coordinate 19,916,902 of NC_087440.1, forward strand.
CATGTGTCTACATTATAATTACAACTTTGAAAAATTATTTATACATAGAAATAAAGACTGGAAAGACATGAAAAAATTGGAAAGAGCTGATGCTTTCTCAGAGGAAATAGAACCAGTTGGGCTTGTTTTGTTCATAGTAGGCTTGTTTTGATTCCTAGATTCTGGAATCTGTCTATCCACTCCTTCATTTGTGAAAACTAAGAAAACATTTCTCTCTAGGCTTCTGGCACCACTCTTGTTTTTTCTAAGTTGTAAAAAATTATTGAGAGTGGTTGTGTGAACATCACATCTGTACATTTTTTCACTGAGATGTCGTTTATTTAGACTTGGGGACTCAGGCTCATTTAGCCACCATCACCCCTGTTCTGGAGTTGAAATAGCCTCTTAGCTGGTCTGCTTACTTTTCATGCTTATTCCTCAATACAAGTCTCTTTTCCAGAGTCGCCAGAGTGATAGTTTCAAAGTATGAGTTGTCTGCTCTGCTCTACCATCCCAGTGGTTTTCCATCTCCTGCAGAGCCTTCCATGTTCCGGTCATCTTCAGACCTCATTTCTTGTTGCTTGTTCCCTTGCTCCCTCCATTCTAGCCACAGTAGCCTTCTTGCTGTTTCTCACGTAGGCATCCTCCTAACTCAGGGCCTTTGCATTTGTTGTTGCTTCAAGCCTGCAGTCTCTTTCCCCGATGGCCCACACCCTCATCTCAGTCCCATCTTTGATCAAATGCCATCTCAGAAAGGCCTTCAGTAATTGTCTACATAGTATCTTTCTATCCTCTTACCCTGCTTTATTTTTCTTTAAAGTATAACCACTACTGAATATTGCATTCTATATTTGTTTGTTGTCTGTCTCCTCCACTAGAATGTTAAGAACCATGAAAGTGAAGATTTTGTCTGCTTTGTTCACCATTACATGCTCAGTGCCTCAAACAGAGCCTGGGACACAGTAGGTGCTCATTAAATGAATTAATTACAGCGGTCTCTTATATGTATAATGAGTTTGCTTCTTCTGTTTGTTTCATTTCTTTCTAGTCAAGGTTTTTTGTTTTTTTTTAATCCTTGCCAAGGAGAATTTCAATCTACTTGATAAAGAGGCAAAACAGGAACTGAGTGCTTCCTTTTTTCTCTGCCTCATACAGTGGTCCTTTCCTTCCCTTATTCCCCCTTAAATACCACAACAAAAGTTAAAGGAATAACAAATTCATTTTATGACATCTACAATTATAAAGATACATAAAGCCAGTCTTGGGGGAATGTATGCTTTACAGTTAGATCTTAATTTTTACCTCACTTTATTCATTTTTAAGAATATTCTCTGGATAGGTGAAATAATGACCTAATACAAGTTAGAACATTTGAAGAACTATATAATCTGTGTCTTTGTACTTTGGGATAAATACAAAAAGAATTCTTCAAAAGGTAAATTTGTGTGATTCTGTATTAAAACTTTCCAAGTAAATTGAATTGGCTACTGAAAAATCAAACAATTCTTTTTTAAGTAGGAAATGTTAGAAAAAAAATCCAAACACTTGGAAAAGTCTTAACATAGTAAAACAATAATGAAAAATTATACTGATGGTTCCCCTAGATAAAAACAACTCAACTGACAACTCAACTTATTCCCCCCTACTTTCTGTGCATCTAAGAACTCTTATTGCCTCCATATTTTTCATGAGCATTATTATCTCATTTTGGGCCTGCCTTCACCTTTCAGATACTTTTTATAAATATTTGCCAGTCTTTTGTATATTTCACTTGGTCATGTGATTTTTTTCTTCTGTCTTTTGAACACATCCTTTTAAAGTTTGAGGCTTCACAGGGTTTCTTGACTATACACATTGGATTGACTAGAGATCTCTCCGTTTTCTTCTTTTAATGATTAGTTAAAATTTTGATTTTGTTTTAGACTTCTAGGATTTCAGTCTTTTTCATAATCTCTGAGCATTGTCTTTTATCTGATTTTTCTCTGAACTTTTTGTAATCTACTTTCTTAAACTTTAATATGTTTGTCTGGTATGACTAGAGTTATCTTTGTGTGTGTGTGAGTAGATACTTAAATTTTACATAAGTGGCTTCTTTGAAGATTTTGGTCATTTTCACATCACCAGCCTATTTCTTATTTGTCAGAATTAACCCCTGTTTAGAAATTCTCTTTTTTCTTTATTTTTTCATTGTAATTTTCTCTAAAAGCATATTTTAAAATTAGGTGGGTTTAGATTCCTCATGGAGATAGTTAAGAATAACTTTTTGATGCTCCTTTGAAAAGTGGATAGCACTGTCTTGGCAACCCAATAAAGTTTAGAGATTTTATGACTAACAATTGAGGAGTTAAGAACATTAGACCAGATAGCTTTTTGGATAGACACAAAGTTTGGATAACTATGAAGATAAAACCTGGCTTGGATTCATCCTTTGGTCAGTAGAGGTCATCTGTGCCAAAGAAACAAAGCCTTACTTACTTACTTACTTACTTACTTACTTACTTACTTACTTACTTACTTACTTACTGGTAGTGATATTACTGAGAAGTCTGTAGAATGGAAGTAAGAATTTCTTTTCAATGTTAACACCAACTGGTTTATGCCAGGCTGGTTTCTGCTTGCCTGGATCAGAATTGTAAGTAAATCTATAAATCTTTGTACCCTATGCTTTGAAGTGCTAATAATGAAAAGCTACACAAGAGATGCTACGTTCTCTCCCTTTTAGTTTATCCTGAGTGGATCCATACAACTGTAAAGCAGGTGCTCTCCTATAACTTTGCTAACTATTCAAAGTTTGGGAGAAATGTGTACCTTCTGTAGTGCTAAGCTTACAAATTTCCAAACAGGCTTCGTAATTCTAACAGATCATACATATTATGGAAAAATTTCTTCTAGAGTCATTTTCTAGAACTTTGAATAAGATTCACTTTGCCTGGACTGCATCAGATTTATCCTTTCTTTCTTGAATTTCCCACAGTAACCCGAGAACAGCATTCCCTTTGTGGATCGTAGATAGACCTCACTTGGAACTACCTTGCAGTAGTGAGACTGAAGTATAATCTGTGGAAGAACAGGTAGAAAGAAATAGAGTCAGGGTCCTGGGGGAAGGATCTAATCTACATTGTCCGCATGGAAAAGAATGCTATTAAGATGAAGCAGAGCTGTTGTGGTCCAGTGGACAAGTCCTTTTGCCTCCAGGGTTCGACAGAGGTATCAGTCTCTCATGGACCTCAGGCTACAGAGGGGCCCAGATGTGGTAATAGTGACAGGCGGTAGCAACGGGCTAAGGCATGATGGTTTTACAAGATAGAGGATGGTTCTGGTAGTAGTAGCCCATTGGACTACTAACACCACCTCCATTCTCAAAAAAACAAACAACAAAAAACACCATCTCCCTTCTCCAAAAGTGTCATTGGCTATAAGAAGGGTGATCTTATCAATCATCAAGCAAGGCTTTGGCCATCCCAGCATCTTTCAAGGGGAACAGCAGGGTTTATGTGGGAGAGAGCAATGAGTAAGGGATATCTTAGCTGACATTATAGATATTAACATTTATTGAAGATCTTTGGTTGAGCTCCCTAAGCTCGAGTTCCTTAGAAAACACCTATTATTAAAATTTGTTGAGTCATTTGCTTTGCCCATGGTTTATTTGTTCTTTGCCAGAAGTCAACCATGGGAAGGGTCCTAGACACTAACCTGGGGAAATGCTGCAAGTTAAAGCTTCTAGACTGACTTTTCTGCTAGAGGAAGCATAGTCCTGTGAAAATTTGGGAGGAAAATGTTCTTCCTTCCGTTCTGGGCTCTAGTTAGGTCTATTTTTGTGGTGTGGACTGTTGTGAGGAGCTTTATTCTGAAAGCTTATCCTGCAGAATCTCTTGATGTCCTTGGAAATGACTTTAAGCTGTCTTTCCTTGTTTGGAGTTAATGTGATATTGAAGCGGAAATTGAGTTATATTATCATCTGGGGACTACAGAGAATCTCTAAAGATTACTTTCACTTTTTGTTTATTTTAAATTAAAAAAAAATGCCTTTGAGGTATGGATGGCAAGGTAAAGACACAATTACAGGAATTGCTGTCACTCCTCACTGGATTCTTCAGTCACAACATAAAGTTGTTGCTATAGTTCCATAGCCCTGGGGATAATGTCTGTGATTCCTTTGCTTATTACATTTTTGGGACAATGCTTCTCGTACTTGTAGAGTCTGACTTATGGTAAATCAAAATGGTCAGGTTCCAGGTTTATGAAATGTTGATTAAAGTGCACAAAAATTGGGTTTTGACTTCAGAGACAAAATTCCTTTTTACTAGGTGGAGTTTCTTGAACTGATTTTTAAAAATGGCATATAAGTAGAGATCTTGTTATTCATTTTAGATTGGGGAAAAATAAGAGCATCTTGCACGTTTTTCCAATTGCCATTTATCCTTAAGGGCTGTTTGGATTAAGGTTGGCGTATAGTCTCAGTTGTTGTGCTTATCTTTTTCAAGGTAAAATTTGTTTGAGATTTTATAATGTGGAAATTTTTTTCCCAATACTGTTGACTTTTATCTCTGTTAAAATGTTAGACCTCGATTAACAGTCTGCTTCTAGCTGCTGTTTGGTTAACATTATTTCCCTTCTCCAAAAGTAACCCATTATGTATGTCTTCTATCCCCATTGATACCCAGAGACTTCTTACCACATTATTCTATGTTACCCTTTTCCTTCTTTTCCCCAGCTACCCCAGTCTCCCTCTGGTGCAGATACAAAAAAATTCAGTCTTAAGTTAATTCCATTTGATTGCTATTACCCTCAGTGAAAAATAAGAATGGTTTTGAGGGGTAGGAGAGGTCTGAGGGATAGTTATATTATTTGTTGTACAACTATTTTCTTTTAAATTCTTGTTGAATAATGATACCAGTTTACTTAAGTAAGCACATATCTAGGACTCCCCTAACCTACTCAATGATGAATGCCAATGTTGAAAGCCTAATGATTTCTGCCTACTATATGTCTTAATCAGCTTCATAATCCTGTTCCTTTTTCAATGGTGCTTCTTTCTGAAACTTAATTTCTTAACTCTTTAGTACTAAATAATATGGACATAAAAATAGTTACCGTTCTTGGATATTTTTTGATGATTAGCTTTTTTTCCTCAGGAGAATCTTTAAAATATGACTGCCATGATCCCATAAGTATGTTGTGGTTAACATTTTTACCTTTTTCTTGGCACAGCTGCTGAAGACATTGATTAAAAATGGAAATGTAAGTAAAAATGGAGGCAGAGTGGAAAAGCCAGATTCCTCCAGCTGCCTCCTTCATAGTACTAAAAGTTTTTCCCTTACAGAACAGTAACACCTGACTTACTTTTATTAATGGATATCATTGAGGGAAAAGAAAGCCAACAACAATGAAATTGAGGTTGTTCAGTAGTCATGAAAATGAGGGGTGGTGATGGTTAGTCAGTGCTTTCCAGTTTCTGGAATGAACACTGAACACTTCAGATTAAGATTTGGGTATTTCTCTCTTATGACTTTCATAATGAAAAAGCATTTATTAAATGACTGTATGTGAAACATATAGTCTGTTGTGTACTGTATGGAAAGAGTGCTTCTCTCTGGGTGTTTGTGATTTAAAGTGAACAATCATGAAATGAACTCTCATTAGGATCAAACAGATACTGAAAGTGCGTATAATGCATGAATGCAGTAGTCCCCAGTGATTGGTATGAGGGAAGCTTGTTTGTTTAGTTTAACAGTCCAGTGGCTGGATGTTCCCTTCACTTCCAGTTACTTGGAAACATTTTTCTGAAGAAGACTGATTTCCAAAGTGATTTAAGTGATGGCAGGTTGAAGGACTGGTCAACTGAGAGTAGGAGGGACATAGTGTATGAGACAGCCAAGAGATGAGGAGAGAATTATGATGGGCTGGTGAAGAGAATGGAGATTAGATATATTCTAATGAGAAAAGGGTCTGTAGGAGAGTAGGAAGAGATGAGGGTCCTTGAAGTGCAGTGACAGGAATATGAAATTCAGATTAAGGCATTGGTTCCTGGTCAATAGGATAATGTGGTGTTCCTGCAAAAGTTAATGAAAGGATGGATCGTGCCAGTGTAGAGGGGAAAGAAGCTGTATTGTTTTTGAGACTCCCACATTTTATTAGGAGCTGTATGATACTTACTTAAATATGTCATAATCTCTAGAACTGTGGCATTTGGTCTCAGCATGCTCTAATACAGATCACATACCAACTTAGATGATTTTAAAGATTCATTGCATTTATTTATGCATTTTAGTTTTTTATCATGAAGTTTAACATAACTGCTGTGGTAAAGAAGAAGGTTAAATCAAAATTTGTAAAGTAAAACCCTGCCATAAGGGAATGCCATTATCTCCAACACTCAGCCTAGATTTCAATGTCAGTTGGAGCCCTACTCCTTGAATTTTTTTTAAACTGACCGAGCTGGATTGTGTCATTTTAATATGGTAACATATATATCAGATAAAAGGACAAAATGATCCTGGTGCTGATAATCACTCGGGAGAAGGTTCAGAGAAGTGAACTTTTAATGAGACTTTGGTGTACTTATGATACATTTGTCCCACAAAATCATTGAAGTTGCTGACCTGACTTATATTGGTTTTCTGATAGCATCTGATTACAACTCTGTGGGAATTTCTTTAAGTGAAAGGTAATTTATGGAACTTACTGATAAGTCCACTTACATTTAAAAAAGCTTTCTATTGCTTTCAGATACTCTCAGGAAAGGCCAAGATGTCCTAGGCTTCACTGTTAATGTTGCGCTTACCCTGTAGTCAGTCGCAGCAGTGTAGCAGTGAGTCAATTCTAAATGACCGCAAAAGGAGGAGGACTGCTGTGGTGAGATTGGTGCCAGGTGCTTTATTCCGTGATCTTCGACACACGAAAGAGGTCATAAAAATAATGGTGGAATTTTGAAGACTGATGAGAAAGAGTGAGATTTTATCATCTTCATGTTCTTCCTTTTTTTTCTTTATAAAAGATTTTATTTCATCCGAATGTCAAGTCAAAAGTAGTTAGTATTCATCAGACCACCCTTCTGCCTTCTAATGTCTAAGAATTTCAGAATCTCAGAAGTTATAGCTGAAGCCTTACCCTCAATTTCAAAGGCCCCTAGGTAAAGTAAAGGAATTTAAAAATCAGCTTAACCTCAGCATTTTGAAAGAAACTGGAACAAATCATCTTATCATCTAGCTTGGTATCACTTATAAGAGCACAAGGTACTAGGGCAATAATCAAAACGACTGTGTGAAAATCAGTCATGTCAGATCCATTTCCTGTTCTATAACAGAATGGAAGACCCATAGACAAGGATGAAATAGTTGTTCTTCCTTAATTTCAGTAAGCTTTTGATTCTGACTCATGAGACATTTTCATTGACAGACTAGAAAGTACCCTTTCATGAGTGTAAGCAACTTCATAGGAAAAAAGACTACAATAAAAACAAAAGTTTGCTTAGATTTTTCCAAATTAATTGCTCTCCTTTGTCACTGGGTGTATTTTTAATTGCTGTGTCAAATTCTGTCTTATTGATACATCATAATTTTTATAACCATTCTCCTCCTGAGGGAAACTTGGGTGATTTCTAGTTTTTCATTATTCTAAATAGCACCCCTAAGAACATCTCTGCATAGATTACAGTTGTCCCTCGGTATCCACAGGGGATTGGTTCCAGGACCCCTGCAGGTGCGCAACTACCTTGTATAAAATGGCGTGCACAGGGAACTATATTCAGTATCTTGTAGCTTACAGTGAAAAAGAATCTGAAAACGAATATATGTATATTTATGTATGACTGATGCATTGTGCTGCACACCAGAAATTGATACAACATTGTAAACTGATTATACTTCAATAAGGAAAAAAGAAAAAAAAAATGGTGTGGTACAGTCAACCCTCTGTATCTTCGGGTTTCGTATCTGGGGATACTGACGACCAACTGTATTTTTCTTCCTTCTTCCCTTTTTCCTTCCTTCCCTCTTTCTTTCCTTCCTTCTTTCTTTTTTAATAGTACTGTATATTTCTTTGTATACCCTATTTTGCCATGTGGAATTATTGTGTCAAAAAATATGAACAATTTTATAGTTCCTGTTACATTTTACTGATTATTTCTCAGACAGATTGAATCTACTAATAATGTCACTAAGTCAAAGTATAGCATGCTCAACATCCAATTTTATAATTTGTTTTTGTTAGTTAAGCAGTAGTACTTTAAACCTATTTTAATTAGCATTTTATTTCTAATGGTGTATTTTCTCATGTACTTAACTTTCGCATTTGTATTTTCTTTTTCAAAAATTTTTTCTCTCCTTTGACCATTAATGAATGATTGTTTTAGGTATTGTCCTTATATTATTTTATACTCCTTTAACATTTTTGGACAACAAACTTTTATCGCTTTTTTCCAATTTGTTGTATTCCTCTTTGTATTTCTTTATTACAGTTTAGTAAACTGATATTTTTATTGCTTTTGCTCTGGGATATTTTCTTAATAACCACAAAAGATTAATTTTCTGGTTTATTTTCTTTATTATTCAAAAAATACTCAATAATACAAATATACAGATATTCTAGGTAAGTTAAGTCTCCAAATAAAATTTTTGTACTAATATTTGGTTATTCCAACACTTCTTAAAAGTGGTGATTTTTTTTCCTCCAACACAAGTTGCTATTGATTTCTCACTTGTTATATATTAAATAAATAATACCAAATAAACATATCTATCCCATTCCGTAGGTCACTTATTCTCAAGTCTGTGTCATGTCATTTTTTCCTTTTTTTCTTTTCTTTTTCTAAATTTATGTCATGTCATTTTGATTAATGTCCACATTATTATATCCATAAATAATTCTTACCATCTTATTTTCCATATTTCATCAGGCTAGTAATCACTGAAAATGCAAAAGATTTTAACTGGTATTAAGTTAAACTTATTTTTAATTTAGGAGTTTTATTATTTTTGCAGTGCTTAGTCTGTTTCTCACTCTATACTTTCTTTATGTATAATCTTACCTTAGGTGTCAACTTCCACTACCACTCAAGATGCTGATGACTGCCAAATCTATAAGTTGATTGAGTTCAGGGTGTGCCCCTAAGCACAAGACGTGTATACTCAAACTCAACACATCCAAATTGAACTAATCACCACACCTCCAAAACCTGCTGCTCTGACATAATCCCTATTTTGAGGGACTGTCTAAATTGTCCGTTCAGTTACCTAAGCCAAACCTATTGTTTATCATATAATCCTTCTTCTTTTCCACCTCTCCAACAATCTGTTACCACATTCTGTCAGTTTGAAATCTCTCTTAAATCTGACCCTTCCTTCCCATCTCCTCTGCACCTGTCTTATTTCAGGTCTTCTTTATTTTTGCCTGAGCTACAGTGGCCTCTTACCTAGCCTTTTTGCCTCTAGACAGCTCTTTCCTAATTAACCTGCACAACGATTCCAGAGAGATCTTTCCAAAACTCAGTATGCTTATGTCATTATTTTTCTTGGAATCCTTTAATGGTTTCATTATTGTCAGAATAAAGCCGCAAATCCTTAGCATGATCTATAGGTCTCTTTATGATCTGGGCCCTCTGCACCTGTCCATATTATGTCCTGACCTTCCCTGACAGGTGTTCTATGCTCCAGCCATACTGAACTATGTGTACATCTCTGGACCATTGCTACTTGATGTTTGCACATTCTCTTCCCTTGAGAAATGCTCCCTTTTCTTTACTTAATCATTTCCTCTGAGAAGCTCGCTCATTCATTTAGTAAATATTTTTTTACTCCTTTCTATGTGCTAGAAACTGTTTTAGATGCCAGAGAAAGTAATAAATAAAGCAGACAAGAATCTCTGCCCCAACAGGGCTTTATATTCTGGTAGAACTCAGGACTGGGTTAGGCACCTTTGTCCTCTCATAATATCTTACTCTTTTTTTTTTTTTTTTTAATTCAACATGAAGTAGGCAAGGTTAGTCTCTGTGGTATTAGCTTTCCTACCAAGGGCCTTTCTTCTCATATCCTTCCCAGGAGATGGCATCATGGCTAATACATCAATTGCACTGTCTCTCATCCATTATCAAAAATGGTTCTCTTGAAAGGAACTGAAACTTATTCCTTTGACAGAAGGTAAAAATGAGAGTTGGAAGTATTATCCCTCCAGGGATATTCCAAAAGGCAAGAGAAACCTTACTCTTGTATCAAATTGCCTAAAATCAAGTTTAAATTTTGGAGCAATCTGCATTTTCTGATACTCTTAAAAACTTAAAGAAAGAAAGGAAGGAAGGAAGGAAGGAAGAAAGGAAGGAAGGAAGGAAGGAAGGAAGGAAGAAAGAAAGAAAGAAAGAAAGAAAGAAAGAAAGAAAGAAAGAAAGAAAGAAAGAAAGAAAGAAAGAAAGAAAGAAAGAAAGAAAAAAGAAAGGAAGGAAGGAAAGGAAGGAAGGAAGGAAGGAAGAAAGGAAGGAAAGAAAGAAAGGAAAGAAAGAAAGGAAGGAAAGGAAGAAAGAAGAAAGGAAGAAAGAAGAAAGGAAGAAAGAAGAAAGAAAGAAAGAAAGAAAGAAAAAGGCATTCTGAAATAGAGCCAGTTAGGTTATGGTGGGTAGTCACTGAGTCTGAAGTCAGCAGCCTTCAGTTTTTAACATAGTGACTGCTTTCATGTGGAACCTTGAGCCCATTCATACTACTTATTTATCCCTAGTTGTCAGCAAGGGAGAAGAATGCTGTTTATTTCCATTTCTTGAATCTTAGGAAGATTGGTGAGCCATTTTGGAGGAAAAGTGCCATATAAATCTGATAAATGATCATAAATCAACAATAATAATTTAAAACTATTCTTAGAGGACGGACTCTATACAATGTCTCTGTTAACACCTTTGTGAATCCCATTGGGGATCTGGTTGAATCTGAGTTTGTGACTGCCTGGTTTATGAAGATTTTCTGCATGGAGCTTGAGTTTGAATTGGATTTTGAATGAGAGAAGTAAATAATCTGATTAATTGAGGTAAGAATTCAGTGCAGTGAAAAATATCAGGGTAGGGACTGAAGAAAAGATAGGTTCATAGAAAAATGAGCATGGGGAGGGCAAGAAAGTAATTGAGTATAGGGACAAAATATTATAGAAATAGTAAATGAGGTGCCTATGATAAAATAATAAAGAATATTAAGCAAGGTTGGCCTTGTAGTGGTCAGAGGAGACCATCAACATGTTCTGGAGTTTTAGGAGCACCAGAAAGATACCTCCCTCTGCCTTAAAGTATATTTTCCATTTACTAGTGAAAGCTGAACATTCTTAAAAAAATGTCTCTGGCCTTGTGCAATACAAGTATGTGTAGAAAGAGAAACACCTTATACTCCCTGTTAACTAACTTGGTCTGCTTTGAAATTTGGCTTAGGGTAGATAGACCCTGCCCTTGGGTGTTGTACTAATATGAAGTTACTTGGGGCCTATTTAAGAAGTTTAGGAACCAAAATTTTCATAGTTGCTTCTTTAATTTCTTCCTCATAGTTTCATTCTAAATCACAGATGGAGAATTACTAGAATATACACATCCTCCTCAATCACTGCCCCTAGAGAGCTTCATTAAAAATGTGTGAGGTATTTGTTTCTGTAAAGAACAGTGACAAAAAGTGAAATGGAATCCAGATTATCCCATTTTTATTCCTTCCTCTAATTCCTCAAAGCAAACCTCTAAAGCTGTATATGAGAAAGAGGGAGAAAGGTATATTAGTGATTGAAAGCTGCTGTTATATTTAGAAATGCTTTTTAATTTTAATGTTTGGGACATAAGTATCTTGGACAAGGGAAGAAGTCCACGTGCCTGCTGGATCCCTGACTATACCTACACCATCTTCTTTTCCACCTTTCCTGGCCCTACCAAGTCCCTAACCTTTATAAAATACTAAGGCCCTGCTGGACCATCTCTGCAGAGTTGTGTACAGAGAAGTGCAGTCCAACAACCATAAGGAATTTAAAAGCGATCTCAGTCTTGACTTGCTTCTCTCAAAGAATGTTAAATAAAGTCTAGTTATGCTTCTTGCAATCCTCTTTATTCTTTTCTCCACTTCTTTCACCTTAAGGCTGCTCAGACATCCTGCCGTCGCTGAAAGACTGAGCTCTTTCTAGTACCTCAACATGATTTTTTTTTCTTGTTCTCATCTACTTTCCCGACTCTTTATTAGATGGGCAGACTTACTCTTTCTGGCTTCTTTAATTATTTTCTCTATTCCTTGCTCACTACTTCACATTCTCTACAACAAAGGTGAGTCCAGAAGCTGACAAAGCAAGCAGGGATTCTTCCTTCTTTCCTCTCTAATCTTAGCCTTCTCTGTTCATTCTCTTGATTCTGAATCACTGTAAGTCCTGGGAAACTGGGCAGTACAAAACAGAACTTTCCTTAGTGGGCTGTGAAGGTTTTGGAGGCAAGTTGAGGGGGTGAAACAAAATTCATTTTAGTTACCTCCTCCTTTTCCCAGGATGTGTGCATTTAGACTTTAATAAATCTTATGGTTGCATAAGGTTGCTTTGAGGATCCAGGAATTTATTTTCTAAGCCCAAGGGAGGAAGAATGCAGATAGAAAAGGAGAGAGCAGTAACCAGCAGTAGGGGAAGTGTAAAGGAGATAGTGCTGACCTGTTCTCCCTCTCTCCCAGCCCTAGCCAGTTGCAAGCAGAAAGTTTCTTCTTTAAGCCTTTAGCTGGTTAATGAAGATCTATTGCAGTGGCAACATCGTGTCTAACTGGCATATTCAGATCTTCTGCCTGTTGTGGCCTCATCATCAGAGTGTCGGCTCTGCCAGTTGTTAAGCAAAAGAAATATATCCTGAAACATCCTTCCATATCCCCCAATAAATCATCTTTCCTTCTCTTCCCTATCCCCACTACTCCCCCTGGTTAGCACATGAGCCACTGTCATACTGAAGAAGGCTAGCAGTCAGATTGGGGTGATGGGAGAGGGCCTGAATTGTCAGCAAGCAATAACTTAGACTCCAGTTCTTATATTAGCTGCTTTGATCAGTCATCTACTTATTAGCATAATTCAGAGAAGGGAAGACCCTGTCTTGCTGTACTGGTGTACCTTTTCATCCTGATGATTGCCTTAGAACCTCCATCTGCTCCTTATTCAATTGACTCTAAATTTTAAGTCTCCTGAAATTGCACCTACCTTCACAGCAGTTTTTTTCCTACAACTGTTTAGAACTCAGCTTTCCTCTGATCTTGTTTCTCTGATCTGAATCCACCTGCTTCCTATCCTTTGAGAAATTCTCAAAATTTGTGATCTGCTTAGCTCTCTTTCTTGCTTTCACTGAAATTCTGAATTTGTTCTTTTAAAGTATTTTCTTTCATCTCATTGGATTTAGGATAGGAAGGGGTTTAGACTTATATAAAGTCTATCATCTCAATCCAGTGTTAGTTTTTATTATTTTACATAAATATCTGTAGTTTTGTTTAATATCACCCTTCTGTGTATGATTGACTCAAAACATTATTAAAAATCTGAACATTTTTCATAGTGTTCTTTGCTAAGAAGCAACAAATTTCTAGTTCAAGCATATTAAAAAGTATAGAATATGTTAAGTTGATTTTGTAAGTCAATCCCAGATTTAAGAGAGTAAAATGCAGTGTGACATAAATGTGAGTAGTGCCGATGACTGCTGTTTTCATGGAGATAAGATTTGGCATTGAAAACAAACTTTATTACTGGTTTATATTACACGTGACATGTGGACAGTTTTAATAGATCTCTGTTTATGAAAAGAGTTCATTATATTTGTGTAATTTGACTTATGTTCTAAAAAATCAGAAGATTTGGCAACGTCAGGTCCACCTTGCCGCATGGCAGTGAATGACTGGAGCTGAGCAGTGGCCGCCCTTAGCTAGTAGTTCACCACAGTCTTCATCATCTCTTATTGTGTCTTAAACTAGTCTGCTTCCATCTTTATTATTTCTTTCCTGGTCTTGTGGGCATTTGAGTTTGTAACCCCTGCTGTTTGTAGTCTTTATAACCATTATTTTAAATTATTATGAAATATCCATAGAGTAGGTGTACTATAATTATCAATTTCCTTTTTTTAATAAGTGTATATAATTCTGATTTTTAACTTTGTAAACATATTTTTTTTCACATTGGCATTATACCCTAGACAAATGGCAGAAAAATGAGAACACTTATATGGCTCTTAACAAACATGCAAAGTACCTCCTCAATAAAAAGTAGCTAATATTGGAGTTAGAAAGAGGAAACAGTAGAGAAATCAGAAGAAAGGCTGACTTCCTACCTACAGGGTCTTATCATGTCCTTGTTGGGATCACAGCCATTTAGGTCTGGTTTTTACTTTGGTTGATCCAATTAGTAATCAAAAGATGGCTTGATGAACATAGAATCAGAATAAAGGACACCAAGTAGTCCTGAAAGTAGATTTCATTATACCTCAGTGAGGACTGGGGTGTTAAACTTGCTTTATAATACCACACATCTGTTTCTCAAAATCATAATGCCTGCTGAGTCAGTAGCTGTTTCCCTTGGACACTGCGTGGTAAATACTGCCAAATTCTTCTTCTTTACAACACCTTCCCCCTTTCTTAAAAAACCCACTTATACTGCCATTGTCTTTTATAATATTCTTCTTGCATACAAAGAAACAGTAACATGAGATTAAAGCTTTATTTTATATAAATGATTTTCACTGAGATATCTAATCACCTTATTGGTGTTGGCGTAGTGGAACCCAAATGGCCTTTTTATGATGGACAATATTTACAGAGAACTAATGCCATCCATTATATGTTTACCCTTTCTAGATTTACGTTCAGCTTTATCTTCCAAACTCTGGGTAGTCTTTGTTCGTAGGTGCTGATTAAACTGGCATTTGTTTAATACATCATAGTTCCCCAAATAAATTTCACATATATTATTTTATCCCCTTCAATCTCTGTGTCAGTCCTCTGAGAGAGGGTGTCATGATCCTCGTTTTTAAAAATGGAGAAGAAGCTGATGATCAGAGCATGCATGTGACTTGCTTAAGGTTAAAAATCTAGTATATAATGGGGTTGGGAATTAAACTGAGATTTTTCTGGCTTCAAGCCCCTATTTCCAAAATAAGCAGTAGTCTAAAATCCAAGAGATCAAGTAGAAGCAGGCAATGGCCTCAGTGTTCAGAAACTAGAAGAAGACATGATCCTAAAGTGCAGGTTGTTCATTCGAGGGTCAGTTGTGCTCCTGCTGTGACAGAAGGGTCCTCTGGGAATAAGTGGTGCAGAACTCTACATGAGGGGTTCTGAGGGAGGTGGTTGCAGCCTGTTTGTGAGAGTCCTGCAAATTAGGTACCCCCTGGTCCTTTTGGGGCAGCTACAGGGCAAAAGTTGAGATTTTTTTAAAGAATCATTCCTGTAAAGACTCTCTTCTCATCTAACTAGACACAAAGATACTAGTGAAGCTTAACTTGTCCTTGAAGCATTTTCATTTTAATAGAGGATTTAGAGATAAGACAGCAGGGAAAAATCAGAGAGGGTGAGATGGTAGATAGGGGATTCCTTGCTCATTAAATGTGTTTTTCATTATTTTTAAAAAACACTGAAAAGATTGTAATGAATGTTTTTATTGAAGTACAGTCAATTACAATGTGTCAGTCTCTGTTGTACAGCACAATGTCCCAGTCATGCATATACATACTTATATTCATTTTCATGTTTTTTTCCATTAAAGGTTATTACAAGATATTGAACATAGTTCCCTGTGCTGTACAAAAGAAACTTTTTAAAAAAAATCTATTTTTGTATATAGTGGCTAACATTTGTAAATCTCAAACTCCCAAATTTATCCCCTCCCACCCCTTTCCCTGTAACAATCTTAACCATAAGATTGTTTACTAAGTCTGTGAGTCTGTTTCTGTTTTGTAGGTAAGTTCTTAAGTGTCCCTTTTTTTTTTTTTTTTTAGATTCCACATATGAATGATATCATATGATATTTTTCTTTCTGTTTCTGGCTTACTTTGCTTAGAATGATGATCTCTAGGTCCATCCATGTTGCTGCAAATAGCATTATTTTATTCTTTTTTATGGCAGAGCAGTATTCCATTGTATAAATATACCACAACTTCTTTATCTAGTCATCTGTCGATGGACATTTTAGGTTGCTTCCATGTCTTGGCTGTTGTAAATAGTGCTGCTATGAACACTGAGGTGCACATATCTTTTTGCATGGAGTTCCCTCTGGGTATATACGCAGAAGTAGGATTGCTGGGTCATATGGTAAGTCTGTTGTTAGTTTTTTGAGGAATCTCCATACTGTTTTCCATAGTGGCTGCACCAAACTGCATTCCTACCAGCAGTGCAGGAGGGTTCCCTTTTCTCCACACCCTCTCCAGCATTTAATGTTCATGGATTTTTGAATGATGGCCATTCTGACTGGTGTGAGGTGATAGCTCATTGTAGTTTTGAGCATTGTTTTGATATTAAGCATGTTTTCATGTGTCTATTGGCCATTCATATGTCATCATTGGAGAAATGCTTGTTTAGGTCTTCTGCCCATCTTTGGATTGGGTTGTTTATTTTTTTGTTATTAAGTTGTATGAGCTGTTTCTGGAAAGTAAACCTTTGTCAGTCACATCATTTGCAAATATTTTCTCCCATTCTGTAGGTTGTCATTTTGTTTTGCTTATGGTTTCCTTTGCTGTGCAAAAGCATATGAGTTCAATTAGGTCCCATTTGTTTATTTTTGCTCTTATTTCCATTGCCTGGGTAGACTGCTCTAGGAGAACGTTGCTAAGATTTATGTCAGAGAATGTTTTGCCTATGTTTTCTTCTAGTAGATTTATTGTGTCTTGTCTTATATTTAAGTCTTTAAGCCATTTTGAGTTTATTTTTGTGTATGGAATGAGGGAGTGTTCTAACTTCATTAACTTACATGCTGCTATCCAGTTTCCCTGACACCACTTATGAAGAGACTGCCTTTTCTCCACTGTACATTTTTGCCTTCTTTGTTGAAGATTAATTGACCATAGGTCTGTGGACTTTATGAATTTTAAAATTATGAACAATATGCCTTATATAAGGAAATATAAGGAGTTTTTATATTCCCTTTAGGCTTTTATTCTCTTAAAATGATGTCTTAAAACCATACAGTAGGAAGATTTTTGTATAAAACTAATTTTATTACAAGTTCACTGTAATTCCTATACACTTCAGCATTACAGCAAAACTTTTAAATATAAAAGTGAGATATATTTCTGTCTCCAAGAACTTCTGGCATTTTCATATAAAAAGGAAGAAGTGTTCAACAAGTCATTTTTCTGGCATATGGATTTCCTCCTGTTGACTCTTGAAATATCAATTGGTGAATATATTTCCTACCTTATTATTGTAACCCAAATGACTAAGAATGGAGGGAGCTCTGAAGTACCATCCATTTCTTTTGTAGAGATTAGAAACAAGAAGCCTATTGTCCTGCTTCTTCAAAGGCTTCAGAATGAGTGATTAAGAGCAACTCTAAAGAAAATTGGAACCAACTCCTGTAGGCCTAGTGACCTTTAGATTTACAAAAAAGCTGAAAGAAATCATATGTCTTTATTGAGTGGTAAGGATTCAAAATCTTTCAAATGTAT
This sequence comes from Camelus dromedarius, assembly GCF_036321535.1. NCBI lineage: Eukaryota > Metazoa > Chordata > Mammalia > Artiodactyla > Camelidae > Camelus > Camelus dromedarius. Next base: position 19,934,486 of record NC_087440.1, read on the forward strand.
TGGTACATTTTAGCTGAATTAGTGTATGTTCAGAACATACATAAATCATAATTATAACTCCACTAATCTTTATTGCAGCAAAATACTCATTCTAATCTTGGTGGTTGAAACCTTTGTAGGCATGGAAAATTGTTTTACATGAAGTCTGAAATGATTACTAGAGTAATATATGCTTTAGCTAGTGCTAATAGGTATACCACTACTCTGCAACTCTTGTTTGGTTTTGGTAAAAATTTGAGACTACCTTCCACCCTATGGAACTTTACCATATGCAGGTTATTCTAAGGGAAAAAACCTCCATGTGATTTGAAAATGCTAACAAGTGCATTTCCAAAAGCTTCTAAGACAAACAGACATGTCTTCATAAATAAGAGTTATCCTATGGACATTAAAAGTTCTCTATATTTTTAGATCTAGAAATCTTCTTTTTATTAGTCTTTTTTAGCCTTAGGATTACTATCATGAAGGGATGCATACTCAGTCAGTATCTCAAGGATACTGCTAGCAGCTGCACAAAAATATTCTTAGGGACTTTGTTTATAGACAGGATGAAACATGAAAATCAAGAGAGATAGATTGATCAAGCCCTTGCAGGACCAATTTATCACTCTGCAGTACCTTTGGCAATTGCTGAAAATGCATGCTGGCAGAAAGTTTTTTAATTACCCAAACCATCAGATCATTTGCTTGGTTCTTTTAGAGTCAGTGAAATATATGAGTGGGTAATGGAGTCTGTCCAGGAAAAAATGAGCCAAGCACTGTGCCTGGCTCTGTCCCTGTTACAGATAGAAGGCCAGATGAGTAGGAGCAGTGGCCAGTCATCAGGCTCATATATGTAGAAACACATACACACATACACATGTATATATACATATATATATACACACACACACATATATATTACATATATATGTGTACACGAGAGTTAAAATAAGAAAGAAAAGATATCTTATAGTACATAGAGAAACCTTATATATATATAAGAAAAAAGCCTTCATCTATTTGGAGAAAAACAGCAATCCCTGTTGCACCCCAGGGTACTGGTAGAAACTAACTGTGGCTGAGGAAAAAATAAAGTAAAATACTCTTCACCTGGGGAGGGAAATAAAGGGAAACCACCTGGGGTCCAGACCATTGAAGGTCTCCTACATGGTTTATTCCATAAAAAAGATTATGAGACACACAAAAAAGCAGGAAAAAACCAGCCTGCTATCAAGAGACAAGGTAGTCAACAGAACAAGACTTAGAGATGACCCAAATGTTGGAATATTATACAGGGAATTTATAATAAATTATGATTAGTATGTTAAAGGATCCAGTGGAAAAGATGGACAGTATTCCTAAACAGGTAGAGAGTTTCAGCAAAGAGATGGAAACTGTAAGAAAGAATCAAATGGCAATGGTAGACATATAAAACACTGTGATAGTAATAAAGAATGCCTTTCATGAACTCATCAGTAGACTTGCCAGAGCTGAGAAAAAAAATCAGTGAACTTGAAGATGATCAATAGAAATTACCCAAACCAAAAGCACAAAGAGAAAAAGAATGGGAAAAAAATGCCCCAAAATAGAACAGAGCATCCTAGAGCTCAGTGACAATATCAAATGGTCTGACACTCTAACGTATGTGTAATTGGAATCCCAGAAGAAACAGACAGAAAGAATGAGCAGAAGAGATCACAGAAGACATATGACTGAAAGTTTTCAAAAAATAATGAAATGAAGGACCTTAAACCACAGATCCAAAAGACTCAGAGAATACCAAGTAGGATAAGTGACACACACAGTACACACATCCTACCTGGGCATATTATGTTCAGTTCTTTTAAAACCAAAAATAAAGCGAAAATCTTGAAGGCAGTCGATGCAAAAAGGCACATTACATACAGAATAACAAAGATATTAAGTATAGCAAACTTCTTGTCAGAAACTGGGCAAGCCAGAAGACAATGAGTGACATCTGTAAAGTGCTGAAAGAAAATAAAAAAACTGTCAGTCGGAATAGACTTCAAGTGAAAAACTGTCACAAAAAATAAAAAAGGCTATTATATAATGATAAAGGGTCAGTTCACTAGGAAGATAGAACAATTGTTTATGCCCCTAACATCAGAGCACCTAAATACATAAATCAAGCACTGACAGAACTGAAGGAGAAATAGACAGCAATACAATAATAGTAGAAGACTTCAATACTCTACTTTCAACAATGATAGAACATTCAGATGGGAAATTGATAAAGAAATGCTGGACTTGGATTATATTTTAAACAAAATGGAACTAACAGGCATATACAAAACATTTAGTCCAACAACAGCAGAATGCACATTCTTTTCAAGGGCACACAGAACTTTCTCCAGAATATATCACATGTTAGACAACAAATGAAGTCTTTAAAAATATAAGATTGGAAATCATACCAGATATTTGTTTGGATCACAGTGGAATGAAACTAGAAATCAATAGCAGAAAGAAACGAAAATTCAGTTACGTGTAAATTAAACAACACACTCTTGAACAACCATTGGGTAGAGAAAATAAAAAAGGAAATTAGAAAATACCTCAATACAAATGAAAACAAAACACAAAATACTAAAACTGATAGGATGCAGCAAAAGCAGTACTAAGAGGGAAGTAAACTGTAATAAATGCCTACATTAAAAAAGAAGAAAGATCTCAAACAACCTAACTTTACACCTGAAGGAGCTAGAAAAAGTTCAACAGACTAAAGTCAAAGTTAGCAGAAGGAAGAAAGTTATACAGACTAGAACAGAAATAAATGAAATAGAAAGCAGAAAAATAAATGAAACCAAGATTTGTTTTTTTTTTAAAAGATAAACAGAATTGACAAATCCTTAGCTAGACTGAGAAAAAAAGGGAAAAGACTCAATTAGTAAAAATCAGAAATGAAAGAGGAGACATTACAACTGGTGCCACAGAAATAAAGAGGACCATAAGAGATCACTATAAAAAATTATATGCCAAAAAACTGGATAACCTAAAATGATTGGATAAATTCCAAGAAACATACAACTTACCAAGACTAAAAAAGTCTGAGCAAATCTGTAACTAGTATGGAGATTGAATCAGTAATCAAAAACCTCCCAACAAAGAAAAGCCCAGGATCAGATGGCTTCACTGGTGAATTCTACCAAATATTTAAAGGAGAATTAATGCCAATCTTTCTCAAACTCTTCTAAACAATTGAAAAGGAGGGAATATCTCCAAGCTCATTTTATGAAGTCAGCATTTCCCTGACACCAAAGACAAAGACACCACAAGAAAAGAAAACAACAAGCCAATATCCCTGATGAATACAGATGCAAAAATCTTCATCAAAATACCAGTAAACTAACTCCAACAGAACATTAAAAGGATCATACAGCATGAACAAGTGGAATTTGTCCCTGGAATGCAAGGATGTTTCAACATACAAAAATCAGTTAATGTAATGCAACACATTAACAAAATACAGGATAAAAATCATATGATCATTTCATAGATGTAGGAAAAGCATTTGACAAAATTCAACATCCTTATCTTAAACTATACACAAATACAACACAAAGTGGATTAAAGACTTAAATGTAAGACCTAAAAATGCAAAACTCCTAGGAGAAGACATAGGGAAAAAGTTTCATAACATTGTCTTGACAATGACGTCATGGATATGATGCAGTGACTTCATGGATATGACACCTAAAGCACAAGCAGCAAAAACAAAATAGACAAGTGAGACTGTATCAAACTGAAAAAAAGCTTCTACACAGCAAAGGGAACAACATTGTGAAAAGACAATTTATGGAATGGCAGAAAATATTTGCAAACCGTGTATATGAGAAGTTAATCTCTAAAATATGTAAAAAAAAAAAACTCCTACAACTTAATAGTGAAAAAACTAAACCCAATTAAAAATTATTTAGGGACTTACACAGACATTTCTCCAAAGAAGACGTACAGATGCTTAACAGGTATATGAACAGATGTTCAACGTCAGTAATCATCAGGGAAATGCAAATCAAAACCACTATGAGAGATCACTTTACACCTGTCAAGATGGCTATTATAAAAAGGAAAAAAAAAGGTAACAAGTGTTGGTGAGAATGTGGCGAAGTTGGAATCACTGTGCACTGTTGATCTGGATGCAAAATGGTGCAGTCACTACAGAAAACTGTACAGTTTCTTTGAAAAGTTAGAAACAGAACTACTGAATGATTCAACAGCCCCAGTTCTGGGTATTTATTCAGAAGAATTGAAATCAGGATCTCAAAGAGATATTAGAATTCCTGTGTTAATTACAGCACTGTTTCCAATAACCATAATATGGAAACAATCTAAATATTCATCAATAGATGATAGAGACAATACATTTTATACATACAGGGGGTTATTACTCAGACTTTAAAAAGGAGGAGATTCTGTGATATGCAACAATATGGATGAATCTTGAAGACATTATGCCAAGTGAAATAAGCTAGTCACAGAAAGATAAATACTGCATGATTCCACTCATATGAGATATCTAAAATAGTAAAATTCATAGAAACAAAGTGCGGAATGATGGTTACCAGTGGGTGGGAGGAAAGGGGATTTGGGGAGTTACTAATCAGTAGGCATACAGTTGCATTAAGCAAGATGAATAAGTTGTCGGGATCTGCTGTACAACATAGCACCTCTAGTCAACAATACTGCACTGTACACTTAAAAACTTGTTGAGGCTATATCTCATGTTCCATGTTCTTAACACAATAAAATAAAAGTTAAAAAAGGAAAAAATGGTAACATTTTGTTATGTGTATTTTACCACAGTAAAAGAAAAAAGGAGAAATCAAGCTTTTTCAAGAATAGGCAGGATGGAAGGAATGAAAAAAAACACCCCATCAGTAAGAAGTCCACAAGTGATAAATGCTGAAGAGGGTAAAGAGAAAAGGGAACCCTCCTACACTGTTAGTGGGAAGGTAATTTGGTGCAGCCACTATGGAAAACAGTATGGAAATTCGTTAAAAAAAAAATTTGAAAATAGACTTACCCTATGATCCAGCAATCCCACTCCTGGGCATATATCTGGAGGAAACTCTATTTCTAAAAGATACATTTACCTCGGTGTTCATAGCAGCACTATTTACAATAGTCTAGACATAGAGGCAACCTAAATGTCCATCAACAGATTAATGGGTAAAGAAGATGTGGAGGGTGTGTGTATGTATGTGTATGTGTGTGTGTGTGTGTGTGTGTGTATGTATATATATGATAGAGTACTATTCAGCCACAAAAAATGAAATAATGCCATTTGCAGCAACATGGATGGACCTAGAGATTGTCATACTAAGATATCATATCATATGTACTGAAATAACTCAAAGACAAATATCATATGATATCACCTATATGTGGAATCTTAAAAAAATGGCACAAATGAACTTACTTGCAAAATAGAAACAGACTCACAGGCACAGAAAACAAACGTATGGTTACCAAAGGGGAATGGTGGGGTGAGGGATAAATTAGGAGTCTGGAATTTGCAGATACTAACTACTATATATAAAATAGATAAACAACAAATTTATACTGTATAGCACAGGGAACTGTATTCAATATCTTGTAGTAACCTATAATGACAAAGAATATGAAAAGGAATATAGGTATGTGTATGCATGACTGAACTATTATGCTGTACACCAGAAATTGACACAAGATTGTAAACTAACTATACTTCAATAAAATAAAATAAAATAGATCAACAACAGGGTCCTACTGTTTAGCACAGGGAACTGTGTTCAATATCTTGTAATAACTTATAATGATAAAGAATATGAAAAAGAATATAAAGAAATCATAGTTAATGTGATTAGACAAAGTTCAAGCCGTATCATCAGAGTTTAGAAGTTAAAATTATTCAGGGAGTATAATCATTAAAGATAATAAAATATAGGAATTACAACAACAAAATTAATAACAATAGTAGCTAACATTTATTTAGTATATGTTACAGACCAGACACTATGATGAATGCATTATATGCGGCATTGACAACTTTTTTGTAATGAATAGTAAACAGTTTTGACTTTGCAGACCATATAAAAATTCTTTTGCATATTACTCTTTATTTTTTGTTTGTTGATGATTTTTTTGTTTTTACATACTTCTAAAAATGTAAAAACTATTCTTAGCTTGAGGACTATACAAAAGCAGTCTGCAGGCTGGATTTGACCTGTCCCTATAATTTGCCTATGCCTGGTTTTGACTTTGAGTTTTTGACCTCAGCACATATGACTACTTAATAAAATTCAAATCAATATATATCCCTGAAAAGTTTGTAGAAAAGACCAAAGGCAAATGTAAATTTAGAATTAATTGTCATATTTCCATGACTTTTGTTGCTGTAGAAAGGATAATATAGCATTAATGAAATAATTTAAATCATTCACCACCCTAGCACTATAGCCAAGTCCACAGTACATTCCAGTCCTGGCCTTCATGAAGCATATTTTAAGGATACTAATTTTTAAATGTATTTTCAGCATGTAAAAATAACTTTGGCATTCCTATTTTTAAAATCTTACCATTTTTTATAATCTAATAGAATGTTAAAAAATGTATCAGTTGGATTCCAATCATGCAGCTTCATCAGAGCTGTCGCCTTTTTTTCCCTTCTCTAATCACGTAATATTTAGCTTTTTTCAGCTAATGACTACAAGGCAAGAGAGAGAATAGTGTTCCAAAGAGGAGAGGCATGTAAAAAAGAGTACCTGAGGATTGAGAATGACAAAAAGGTGGGAATGGGGTAGGATAGAATTGTCAAAACAGTGCATTTCATACCTAAAAGATTAGTTTGTTTCAGATTTTGTTCAAACTTCTGGCCTTCAGCGTCACCCTTGTTTTTGGTTTTATTTGTAAGAGTTACTTGCAGCTTCTTTATTATTTCTCCGAAGACTGGTGCTGTTTTTACCTTATTGCTACTCTTGCTTTTCTTTGCCTCCCTGTCCGCAGCAATTTTCTCTAGCTGTGGCAAGGTTGTAACTCCCTTCCTTTCTTAGATCTTTTCGTTTGCCCACTGCCCTGCCCAAGTACTTTAACTATTCTATGCATGAAAATACATTTTTTTTTAAAAGAAACAAAAACTCCTCCATTATATTGTGGTCTGGGACCCTTGGGAGTCCCCAGACCCTTTTAGATAGTCTTTGGAGTCACAACTATCTTCATAATAATGCTAAGAATTATTTACCTTTCTAACTCTGTTGAATTAATACGTATTTTACAAGTTTATCAGTTTTAATTTCTAATATGGTAGATAGTAATAGATATTCCATATAAACAAAAGCACTTTAAATCCTTAATCATTTGTAGCAGTGTAAAGGGATCCTCAGACCAAAAAGTTTGAGGATGGGTGGTATATCCTGTCATATCAGCAAACATTGATTAAGCACCTGTGTGTTTTCAGTCAGAGTTCTGGTCCCTTAGAATAAGTGACAGAACTTTCCCTCAAAGATCTCACTATTTAAATAGGGAGAGGTTAGTTAAAGGGTAGAAACTTTCATCTGTAAGATAAGTAAGGTCTGAGGATCTAATGTAAAACATGGTGACTGTAGTTGATAACACTATTGTGTAATTGAAATTTGCTAAGAAAGTAGAAATGACCTCTCTCACACACACACACAAAATGAGGTGATGAATGTGTTAATGAAAAAATTCCTCCCATTTAGTTAGTTATGTTTATGTGTATCAAATCAACCCTATGTACTGTTTAAATATCTTAGAATTTTACATATCAGTTATACCTCAGTAAAGCTGAAATTTTTTTTTCAAAAAACTCACAGTTTAGTAGAGAAGGCAGACTCCTAAAAGAATAAATATAGTTGGAAGCAGTAAGTGCAGAGATATCACATATCATGGAGATTCAGAGAGAAGGATACTTAACTGATTGTGATTCTGGTAGAAGGGATCAGTTAGAAGTTAGAACCATACCTGTTAAGCCTTCCTAGAGGAGTTGACCCATGAACTATTGATTTTAAAAATCAGAATGAGTTAGCTTGGTGAAGGACTGTGATAGGCTTTCACAAGGAAGCAGCAGGAGCCAAGGAATGGAAACAAATAGTGCAGTGTGTGCAGGCAAACACAGCCAGGCTGTGTTATTGTGGATGGGTGGGTCTCGGGGAGGAGTGGAGCCGAGGCTGGAGGCCAGAGAGCTCTTATTGAGAGCCCTTTTTGGCCTGTTAGGAGTCTGGACTCCATCTTTAGAAGGAAAGGACCTTTCCCCCCCTTTTTAAAATAGCGCATATTCTGTTTTAATGCTTCTTTTTATATGTGAAGAATTTGGTTTATTAAAATAATTTTAGCTGATGTAGGGAAAAGGGAACACATGTGCGAACGTAAATTGATGCAGCCAGTATGGAAAACAGTATGGAAGTCTCTCAAAAAACTAAAAATAGAACTGCCATATGACCCAGCAGTTCCACACCTGGATATATATCCAAAAGAAACAAAAACACTAATTTGAAAAGATACATTAAGTCTCAATGTTCATAGCACCATTATTTACAATTGCCAAGATATGGAAGTAAACCTAAGTGTCCATCGACAGATGAATGGCTAAAGAATATGTGCTATATATGCTTATATACACACACACACAATGAAATACTATTCAACCATAAAAAAGAATGAAATTTTGCCATTTGCAGCAACATGGATGGACTTGGAGAGGGTATTATGCTAAGTGAAATAAATCAGACAAGAAAGACAAATACTGTATGATATCATTGTATCTTGAATCTAAAAAATGCAACAAACTAGTGCATATAACAAAAAAGAAACAGACTCACAAATATAGGGAACAAATTAGTGGTTACCAGTGGGGAAAGATAAGGCAGGGCAAGATAAGGGTAGGAGAAAAAAAAGTGCAAACTTACGTATAAAATAAGCTACAAGGATATATTATACAACACAGGGAATATAGCCAATATTTTATAATAATTTTAAGTAGAACTTAACCTTTAATTGTGAATCACCATATTGTACACCTGTTACTTATATAATACTCTATATCAACTATACTTAATTAAAAATTTTTTAAAAAATTAAAGTAAGAAATAAAAATAAAAGATAATATTAGATAATTATGAAGTGTCAGGTTAAATTCTAAATGTTTCATGTATATCACCACTTTACAAACATTCTCATTTGATTTATGAAAAAATGAAAGCTCAGAGAGGTTAAGGCTACATAGCTGTCTAGAAGGTGAAGTGATATTTAAGTCCAAGCAACCTTGCTCCAGAATCAGCACTCTTCACTGGTATGTTATAGCACCTCTTGCACAGAAGAAAAGGAGAAAGGTTAAAGATCTGAGAGGTGAACAGCTAGTTACAAAACTGTTCTCAAAAATAAGAAGTAGCTCTGTGAATGTGCTAAAAACTACTACAATGTGCAATTTGAAGGGGGTGAAATTTCTGGATGTGTGGGTTATATCTCAATAAAGGCAGATCCTTATGTTAAGAAGCATACAACTTTTATAGATACAACTCAGATAGTAACAGTAAGTCTCTGGCTTATATTCTAACAATAAAGCCCTTCGATTAACATTTGTTGATAGATGTTTAGGAAATGGGATCTCAGTAGGCTTTGTGAGAATAACCCGTTGGGAGCTTCAAATGCAGGTATGAGGCATTATGTGTAAATTGGGTCACAGTCCCTAGTTGGTTATATGTGGAAATTCAAAGATATCTGCAGTGAATGTGTATAAAATAAGCTTGTTCCATATTGTGACTTGACTTTGTCTTTACTTTCCTGCCACTGAGCTTCCAGTGCATGCTTTGCTTTGTGTTGCCTGATTATGGATTTATGTTTTTGCTTTAAAATCAAGTACTTAATGTCTTTTAATGTTTGCTTGTAACTACTGGTTTCTCATAGACTCTGTAAATACCTTGGGGAAAAAAGGTGGATAAATAAGCTTTAGTACATGGTTGTTTTACTCCTAATTGAAAAACATTTTTGCAAGTTTATGGTCTTTCTTAGGAAAACATTTAACTTTATTTGTCTGTGAAACAAATTTAACCATAACTTTAAAAACAGTAATAAGCTTCTTTAATAGGAAGGAATTCTGTGGTAAATATTCACCATCCACCATCCATTTAGTTCTAATGGGCAATAATGATGATGTGTTTTCTTGTTAAAGCTAATGAATGTAAAAAGTTTTTTCAATTTTTTAAAAGGCTAAATTGAGAATTGCTAGAGCAAAGCAGGACATCCAGGAAAGAATGACAGGCAACAAATAAATAGTGGAAGAATGAACCAATTGCCAAAATCTCAACTCAGTAATAAATGACAAAACTTGTCAGCAAATCTGCATCATTTTTTTTGCAGCCATTTAAATTTAACTCTGACAGTTTCTTATAACTAGCTCATTTGTTTTTTAAGACATTTTGCTTTCCAGACCTTTGAAATAATCTGATAGGCTCCTGACTACTGTGTACGGTACTAATATGAATGTTTTAGCAACGTTCTTCATAATAGCCAAAAAATGGAAACAACCCACACATCCATCAGTGGAGAAACTGGGTATATAAAATGTGGTATATCCATACAATGGAGTATTATTTGGCTATAAAAAGAAATATACATTGCAACATGGATAAACCTTGAGAACATCATGATAAATGAGAGAAACTAGTCACAAAAGACTACACAATGTATGATTCCATTTGTATGAAATATCCAGTATAGGCAAATCCATGGAGACAGAAAGTAGATTAATGGTTGTCTAGGGCTGAAGGAGAGTGGGGTTGGGAAATGGGTAGTGACTGCTGATGAGTGTGGGGCTTCTTTGGGGGATGATGAAAATGTTCTAAAATTGTGGCAAAGGTTGCACAACCCTGTGTACATACTAGAACCCACCAAATTATATATACTTTAAATGAGAGAATTAGTGTGAGTTGCATCTAAAAGCTGTTTGATCTATTTATCTGTATCTTAGCAATTAGGGTAACTTGAATACTGAAAAGTTTGAAAATGCATGTTGTGAAGGGAGGAAGAAAGCCAAACACTATGTAGTAGAGAATATATCTAATCAAAATTATTCCATTAAACTGCTTCACAATTTGAATAGAAGGACTTTTTTTCCCCTTGGAAGTTGAAAATCCTCTGTCTCTTATGGTCATTTTATTAATATTTAATTCCTATTTTCTTTTTCTGGAGAAACTTTGGATTCTGACAGGTCTATATTGATCTGACAAGGTCTTGGAGACTAGCATTGTTGCAGCTAATGAGCCAAGTGGACACCCAAGGTGGCTGTGTTCCCAAGGTTATACTTACATCAGGGCAAATGGCGTAAGGACAATGCATCCAATGTATCAGCCACAAAGAGGTTTTTCTTCCTTATTGACCTCATGTGTTTTCTTGTCCTCTCTGGGTCTCTCTTTCTTGGACAACAGAAGGAAAATCTCCCAACCATAAGTGCTGGGATTCTTTTCTATCCCTCTCCCAGTATCCCAGGGTATGAGGATAGACACAGCTTTTGTCCCCAAGCCATCATCTCTTTTTGTCCATTTCCATTCTTCATTTCTTTTAGTTCTCCAAGCCTTGGACCAAAAGGTTGTGACTAGTGACCTTTTCTGATTTGTTCACTTTTTCAGGCACACACAGTGGACAGCTGGGAGCACAGCCAGTTTTTTGTCCTATTGCTCATCTAAGTGATCCCCAAGTGAACCCTTATGTCAACTCTTACCAGCCATTTGATTAGTGGGGTGGGAAGGCTGTGGACTGGAAAACCTTTTGAGCTCTTACAAAGTTATCTTTGAATTCTTACTCTTTTACGGAATGAAAATTTGCTTGGGAGTTTCTGAAAAGACTCTCATCTTCAAACAAGCAAGCAAGCAAATAAATAAAAACTACATTTCATTCCAAGCTAGGTCAATTTCTTTCTTTCCTTGTCCTGTCAAAGAGTAGTCTGTTTATGAGATCTTCATTTTCTTACCCTGATTTCTCCATCGCTCTTTCAGTTTAGCTTTCATTTCTGTTGATTTGCCAGATCTGTTTACCAGAAATAACATCCTTGTAAATGGAAGGCTTTTTCTTCATGCCAAAACCCTTAGTCCTCATTCTACTTGACTTTAATGATAATACTACTGACCACTCCCTTCTGCTCGGAACTCTCTTTTCCTTTGACTAGAACTCAACTGGTGCTTATTGGATTCAGTAACATTTGCTCATACTGAAACATCCAGGCTTACTTCATACCTTTCAGCTGATCCATCTTTCTTTCTTGCAGTGCACTATGTATTTCTCTCATCCCCTCAAAGAGTGTTTCCTCAAGGCTCTACATGTTGGTATTTGACCAACTGCATCTGATTTATATTTGGACCTTGTGGTCCAAGTTAGTGGATGTGTTCAGGTGGTGAAAGGTATCTGCAAAGAATGCCAAGTAGACTGCTACCTGCCCTTATGTGAAATGTGGCAATCACTATAAAAATCAATTAACAAGGCTTTTCAACAAGTCAATACTGTGGAACATTTTAGTCCTTCAGTACCTTAAGCCATAGTTGTCTAGACTTCAGAGAGGTAAGAATCACTAAGGATGATGGTTTGAAATGAAATAGATTTCTGGCCCTCCTCCAAACCTGTGATTCATGCTCTCTTGAAGTAGGGCCCAGGAATCTGCATTTTTAAAAAAGCATCCAAATGATTCTGATGCAGTTGTTCCATTCATCATTCTCAGGAGAAACAATGCCACAGTCCCCTTTCCTTTAGTTATAGGCTACATCCCTAGAGAATAAGAGAAACTAATGATAATCTGCAAAATATATGGTATAAGTTGCCTAGAATCTGGAATATGTCTATTTCTGAAGTGACAACAGTACTGACCACCTTATGTTTGTTCATCCTCACCCTGGGAACAAATATATTCATTGCCATTTTTTATAGTGAAGATATAAAGGATGCAGGCATAACAGTTCTATCAGTCTATTTCCATCTTCGCAGGAGTTTCAGAATCATCTGTAAGAGGCCTGGAATCCAGAAGCACCCAAGGGATTTAGCAACAAGAAATATATAGTAAGTAGGCTAGTTAATGAGGTTATGGTGTTAGTGTTGTTTCACATTGTTCAAGATACTCCACTGTGTCTTCATTTGAGGGGAAACATGTTTATTCTACAACATTCTGACTTGATTTGGTTCAATTCCATACTTTCTCTGTGCTCCCTTGCCTGGGGGAAAGCCCAACAGAGTCATATGAATTACTGCCCAGTCACAATGCTGGCTTCTCCAGCTTGACATTGCAAAGCCTGAATGACTAGTTTATTTATAGCTGCAGGAGCTAGCTGTCTTGTTGTGGTCCTCTAACCTACACATAGGAAGAATCCAGAAAAATCAGGATTTTTCCCTACCGCAACTTCTTTGGGAGGTAGAATCTTAACCTCAGAAGTCAAGCGTCCTGTGGCTCACATCTGCCTTAGGAGATACCAGCGCCTCACATGGTGTCTCACTGACATAGTTGTTGCTTTCTTTTGTTACAGGAGACCTTGGGAGTGGTGTGAGGTCACTAAGATTAATAACATAGGAGTGGTTTCTAGTTCAGAGGAGCATCTTGTCAACAACAGCTTATATTTTTAAAGGTTGTACTAGGAGAAAGTATATTGTATTCATAGAGTATGTGCTTCATTATTAGTGACTTTAATGCATCTGTGTGTGCTTTGATGTACCCTAATTATTTCTAGTACTTTGGATTCCATTTGCTGCTAGGTGACAATGTGGATGTTTGGGATGCAAAATAGTAATTACAGAGATATGAGATATAGTCAGGGTGACTGGATAAAGAAGATGTGGTATATTTATACAATGGAATACTATTCAGTCATAAAAACGACAACGTAACGCCATTTGCAGCAACATGGATGTCTCTGGAGAATGTCATTCTAAGTGAAGGAAGCCAGACAGAGAAAGAAAAATACCATATGAGATCGCTCATATGTGGACTCTAAAAAAACAAACAAACAAACAAAAAACAAAACAAATACAAAACAGAAACAGACTCATAGACATAGAATAGAAACTTGTGGTTGCCAAGGGGGAGGACGATGTGAAGGGACAGACTGGGAGTTCAAAATTTGTAGATATTGACAGGCATATGCAGAATAGATAAACAAGATTATAATGTATAGCACAGGGAAATATATACAAGATCTTGTGGTAGCTCATGGTGAAAAAGAAAGTGACAATGAATATATGTATGTTCATGTATAACTGAAAAATTGTGCTCTACACTGGAATTTGACACAACATTGTAAAATGACTATAACTTAATTTAAAAATGTAAAAAAATATATATATAGTCAGGGTGACTGGATTTCAGCTCTAGTGAATAAAATTTAAACTTTTCCCCTCAGTCCTCCATCTTTTACAATGAAAGCCTTTGTATATACTCTAATGTTGTATTCCTAGTGTGGCTAGACTCAGAGTTTAGGGTTTTTTTCAGTGTTAAATACTCTAAATTAAATCACCAAGACACAAAACCAGCAACGACTGCTTAATCAGAATGGTTTGGTTAAACTCACACAAGGTTATCTTTTTAAATGTTGGGGAACTCTGTGATTCTTTATAGAGAACTCAGGGTTGTTTAGATGTGTTTCTAATTCCGGAGGTAGTTTTATGGCTGCTTCCATGGCAAGCCTGAAACCATCCCAGAGCTGGTCTCTCTGTGGTAGTTGCAAGTAGACAACAAAAGATAATGCTTTTGTATCTTGGATACAGGTAAGCCTTGGCAACAAACAATCTCCGTCTCTCCTAAGGAAGTCAGGCTACTAAGCCAATTTTGTGGAAAGTAGAAAAGAATGATAGTATGAGTCAAAATAGGGGCTAAGAATCCCAGCTTTGCTTCTTCAGCCCACCTCTAGAGCTCAGGATTGCACTTGCCTTTAACAGTGTCTTTTTTTTCCTCACAGTCACGTGATGGGAATTAATGTGGGTCTGAGAAATTACACTGGCCTCCCAAGAAGGGTTACGGTAGAGGGCCTTGGTCTGGTACTCAGAATGTGGTCAACGGATCCGCAGCACCAGTGTCACCGGAGAGCTAGTTATGTTCCATAATCTCAAGCCCCTTCTCCGACCCACTGAATCAGAACCTGTATTTTAAAGAGAACCCCAGGTGATTTGTATGCATGTTAAAGTTTGAGAAGCACTGGCATAGGAAATTATAGCTAGTATTTATTTTCCTAGTCATGAGCACACTATTTCCTAACCTCTTTTGATCATTAAAATGTCTGTGATCTTGCCAGAACTTACTAGAACTATGACATATTGATGTGAGGGAAGTGTTTATATGTGGGGGTGATTGGCTTCCATACAGAAGCCATACAACACCCAGCATAAACATTTTCTGATGATATTGCCCTTAATCAGGGAACCCGAAGGATAATGTCATGTTTTTGATATCTGACTCCTGCCCTGCTCTGCTTTGATAGATACATCGAGAAGATGGAAAGCAGTTCACAGCTCCTCATCTGCAAAGCAAACACTTTCACTATAAGTAGTAAACAGTTGATTTTAGAAACTCAAAAGATAATTTTTATATAAAGCTTTGTTTTGTAAAAAATGTAGGCAGTGAAGTGTGGAGTGGCATCTCCCTTTAAGACACAATTGTGACAGGGTCTCTTTAGGGGGCATCACAAGTGTCAAATGACCATCGGTGAGGAAATGGTGCATTTGCAGTTGGGGTTCACAGTTGTCCAGCTCTTTGAGTAAAGGGGGAACCAAGGCTCTGGCAGAAGCCAACTCCTGTATTGTTTTTCTGCTACTGTCTCCTTTTATAGAGAATATACATTCTGTTCAGTGAAGAATCAAGTGACCAGAGAGAGACACACATTGGCATTTAAACTTAGACTTTTTATTTTGTTTGTTTGTTACTCTGAACTTTTGGGAGGGTGACATTTCTGTTTTGGCTGTTTCAAGCATCTGGCTCCTCCCTGAGACCAGGGTCAGTCCAGGTCTGTGCTGCTGCAAATCCTTTCTCCTGTGCTTTGAGAAGATGACATTTTGCATCAGGATGCAATACACATGTCATTCAAAGGCCATTCCGCAGCTCCTGGAGCACAAGGACTCACTGAGTTTGCCATGATTGCATGCAATTATTTGAAAAGTCAAATGCCTATATGAAACAGTCTGTTAGGTTTTTGGGGGAAAACAAGTACAAGCTGAAATCAGTTGTTTGGGAGGAATATTTGACAAGGTTTCTCTGAAGTTGGGTAAACATAATTTGTTCATGTACCCATCTGGGCACTCAGTAGCAGTCCTTCTGTCCACAGAAGGACTTTGCACACATCAGACAAGTTACTAGTCTGAATCTCCAGGATATAGATAGACCATTTCCATATTTCCATGTGTATTTGTTTGTATACTCTCTTGTATGTTATCTCTATATATAGTGTTGAAGGCAGAGCCTCCCCCAGGCTACCTTGCTTTCTTCAGAGAGCCTCCCTGTAATTGGCACTGGCAGCACCTTCTGCTTCTTCTGAGGTTAGCACAGGTGTAAGGCTAATGGGTGCTCTGCTTCTTGTCTGCTTGACCTGGACACTTTCATAGCCATGTCATTCTAGTAGTTCGAATGTGACCTTGAGGAAGTCTTAAGGCCCAGTCTCCTCCGGAGAGCATGGTTGTGGAGGAAACAGACACTTACAATTTGTCACTAAGCCTGTAGTTCCCACCAGGTGAGGGCAGCTACTCCTTTTCTCTCCGTAAGTTTACTGTATTCTCACTCATCCACCCTGGCAAAGTGGATTTTACCATCAGAAGTATCAGTTTGTTTACTTTAGAGAACAAAGTGGTTTTGTTAGACTTCTTTCACTAGCTTTTGTGGTAAGGGGGGAAAAAAACCTGTGTTCTGTAAACTCAAATGATAGTATTAGGATTTTGCATACTTTTACATGATTTGATTAACTATTATCAAGTCTACGAATAAACTCTTCTTGACACCCGTCCTTGATTTCTTGGCAGTTGATTCACTACCATGTTTTTTGCACTTTCCAAAGCAGACGCCACACTTTGTGATCTGAAGCAACAAAGTCACTCACTATTATCCCTCCTTGCTGCCTCTTTTCTTGTTTCTGGCATTTCCAGTGAGTAGCAGACCTGTGTACAGCTGGAATACACAGTGGTGACTGTCTTAAGCATATGTTTGTGGTTTATGAAACAGGTTGGCCAAGGACTGCCCTTTGGAAAACTCTCGTCAATAAAATTTATTTCAATGAGACATATCACTTGATCAGTTCACTGGGGAATTTGCTTCAGTATTTTAAAAGTGTTTATATGGGAGAAGTGCTGCATATGTGGTCAAATAGATCAGCTTGAGTTGGAATGCTGGATGTGATTTACTCCCATATTTGTGGAGGGCATATAGGACAGCCTTTCTGGAGTGTTTTGAATCAAGGTACACTATCAAGGCCAGGCTGTACCCAGTCAGGGCTGCCTTTGAGTGCAACATACAGTTGGAGGGGCTAGGGCAAGGAGAAGAATATGAAGGGGCAGTTCCTTTATTACTGGGTTTCCAGTTAGCTCTGCCAGGAGGAACAGGGTAACTGAACTCTGGGAAAGCTCCATTGCCTTGCTGCAGGTGAGTGTATTTGGAGAAGAGCCAGAGAATTCAGTGAAGGTCAGAAAATGTGAGCCAGAGAGAAGATGAGTTACAGGTGAATCAGAGCCTGGTTCAGCAACATCTGACAGGGGCTTCCTCTTGACTGTGAAGCTCAGGGGTCATTCTTAAAGTCATTGTAAACAGTTGGGGGAAACTGAATCCTCTGGGGATGCTTGTTATACATACAGACTCCTAGGCCTGTCTCTCAGAGATTGATTCAGTAGGTCTGAGGTTGGCTTCTGGAATCTGGGTTTACCAGTGCTCCAGGTGAGTCTTATGATTGGGTAATTTTGGGAAACACTGTGCTAGACAACTAGACAACTTTTATTTTGTTATATGGGACTCTGTGTTGGCTGGCTCCTCAGGGACCCAGCAAGTGACAAGCAGTGCATCATGGTAATACTAAGTCTATGGATGTCATAATTCCATTGATGCTTTCCAAAGAGGCCATTTCAATGTGTCCCTCAATGAATTTTCCTAAGACTGTTTATCAGCCCACTTGAAATTTGTTTGATGAACTTAATCTGATTAAAGACAGGAAAAATGGCTTCTCTGAACACATTGGCCCTTCGTCTTCCAAAACGTCTTTCATAATATTCATGTCCATATATCAGCAACTCAGAGTGAATATTAGCTGTGAAATGAAACAGGAATCATAGGCTTTGGATTTACATTATAGACATAAAACTTCCGAATATGTGTAGCCTAAAAATAATTTGTGCTGTGGTCAAAAGAAAATGTTCAATAGAATGGAAAATAAGCCTCTTGGAGTTCTGTGCACTGATGGTGGATAACTTGTGAGTTGTAGGAACTTGATCAACACTGGATAATTTCCAACACACTGATAAGTGGGAATTTTGTGGCTCAGTCAATGTTTGTTTCTTAGTAGTAGCTGGCTATAGGTGTCTGAAAAAAACTTGAGCTAGCCTTAGCAGAAAGAGGGGTTTATTGTAAGGATATACGGATTCAGAGACCCAAGAATCAGAGAGCAGCTGGGCCTCCGAGAGATGCTGGAACTAGGGAGGAAAATAGGAAGCCAGCACTGACCTAAGAGGTTTTGGTGCTCCCTCTTCCTCTGCTTTTGTTTGCACATCTGCTTCCTTCTTATCTATGTACAGTGTACAGACCTGATTTCCCTGCACTGCTGTCCACTTGGTAGAAAAATGACTGCCTGATAGTACCCAAGTTACTGTGTTACCCATGTTTCAGTTCCAGCCTCACAGAGACCTGCCTTGATTTTCTCATGGTTCTTCTTCCTAACTCTCAGGAGAGGAAATCTGGCCTGGCTTGAGTCAGTGTGCATCCCTGTGCTTATGGTTAATACAAGGTAGGCAGAGTCCATATGTCTTGGGAAATATGAAGTGTGAAAATGTGATCCTTAAAAAAGGGGAATCCTTGTGAGATGATCTGCTCACTCCAAAATACAACTACTGCCATGTGTGTTGTTGAATATTTCTGTGATTTTCTTTCCCCTTGGTGGGGCTGGATTATACTGCTCCATTAAGACATCAGCATGGCTGCAGTGTTTTAGCACCTCGGTATTGCTTCTCTTCTGTGCTTTTGCATGCGCTAACAGATTTAGTCATTCCTCTCTCTTTGCACTGACTGACCCCCTATTCATGTTCAAGTTTCAGATTAAATGACCCTTTTCAGGAATAGAACTCATTAGTCAGTTTTCCTTGCTTCTATATGTCCCTCCTTTCCCCTATTCCTGATAAAATCAACTTTTGGGGGCCCGAAGGGGGAAAGGCAAGAGAGTTTAGAAAATGTGCGTATCCTTGAAAATGAGCCCTAGGCCCTGTACTCCCTACCTAATTTATACAAGCTTCTGTGCTAACAAAAGAGCAAGACAGGGGCTAGAAAAAATACACCATTACTATAATACAGAGCAAACTAGAAGTCCCAGAGGAACAGTGTAGGAGGAGATAACATTAGGGTATGGGGGCGATGAAAGACTTTCTGAAGGAGATTTCACTTGAGACAGGGCTTGAAATACTGGTTGACTTTCTGGGCGTTGAAATGGCAGAAGAGAGGGGATTCTAGGTAACAAAGGTCAGACTAAATAGGAGCATGGAAGTAGCAAAATTCAAGGTGTGCAGTGCTCATTTCACTGGAACAGAGCATAAAGGTGCATTAGGAAAATTAATCTAGAAAGGGTCACTTATAAAGGGTATCCTCCCTTGAGCAGAGTAAAGAAATCACACTTAATTCCATTGGCAATGGGGAGTCATTGACAGATTTTGGGCAGAGGAATTGCATCATTAGAATGTAAGCTCTGTAAGGTCAAAAAACCTGTATATCTTTCTCTGAAGCTTTAGAGTCTAGCATAGCATGATACAGAGTGTGTGCTTAACAAGTATGTGTGACTCCATGGATGATCAGAACCATATTTTAGCAACATTCATCTAGCAGTACCAAATAGAATGAGTTATAGGGGAAGACTGGGAACTGCAAGACCAATTTGGAGGTGGATACAGTAGTTTGGATGAGAATTAATGAAGTCCTTACAGCTAGAACAGGAGGGATGGAGGCTGCCTGTAAGATACTGCGGAAGTAGAATCTGAAGGGCCAAACATGCCAGAGGGAGGAGACCTTTCAGTCAAGGGACTGGATTCCAAAAAGAGATTGAGGACCACACAAAACCTACAAATTACTGCTTTATGAGAGAAAAATATGAAATATTTCACCCCCCTGACTTTTTAAATTGAAAGTTGAGAACATTAAACCTACATCAATCAAAAGTGATTTTTTAAAATACGTACTTCAAGGTCTGCTTCTCTCCCATCCTGGTGTCATCATACAATGAGGCTCTCTGCAGATGTTCCATATAGGATGTCAGGCCCAAACTGTACCCTAAAATTCTTTGATATGTGGGTCCTCTTTCGTATTTGCCTCTCCTTCTCTTGACTGAGGGGGAAGAGAGAGGAGAGGAGGGGCTCAGGCAGCACACTGTTCTCAAGAAAAACAGAACAAAAACCGTCAGCTAAAAGAGAAAACTTCCTGTGGGCAGAAGGAAATTAAGATAAAAGTTGGAACTGGCCTAGGGTTTCCCTTCTCCAAGAGCGGCAACAAGGTTTATGGGGAAAATGAGTATATTTAATGAAACAAACTCCATGTTTATAAGGGTGATATTGGAAACCTCCTAAAGATAACCTGCTGGAACTTAGCACGTTAGGGCTCTTTCAGTCACTGATTCCCATTTTCCTTGTCATAAAACCTTGTTCACATTCATGTGCTGTGATTTATCTTCTTCCAAAGCTGCTTGTGTTTAGAAAAGAGGAGCTAAATTAGTCAGAAAAGCATTCATTATGGACTGTACTGTGGGCCTACACCAGGTACTGGTGATGAGGAGCCTTATAAGTTGTTTAAGTTTCTTCCACTTGAGGAATTTATAATCCTGGTTTAGGATGCAGAAAAAAAATGAAATAAATAATAATATAAAGCACATACTCAGTGCCAAACAAGCCTGATTTCATAAATGAATCAAAACCACCAGTCAGGTACACTGCACCACTTAAGTGGATTTAATTTATCCTTTTTTTCTCCTTACGGAAAGCACTTAAGGATTTCCTAAAGATCTCATTGAGAGAGAAAATCATGTCTGACAAATTAAATAGAACACAATTATTAATAGCTTACAGTTGCTATATATTGATCTCAAATGCTTGGTACTTGAGTAATGAAACAGGTTCTTTGATTTATGTGTAACTCCACTGCCAAGTGTTTCCATAGTTACAGTGCTCTTTGTGCAAGGTTCCCGAGCTGGTTGTGTTAGTCTCAAATTGCCCGTTTTCTCGGATTGCATATTTGCAGTCATTAGCAATGGAAAGAATTTAGTAGTTGTGGTAAGGATTCATAATGCTCTTTTTAAAAATTCAAAACAAGGAAGGTAGAGTGATTAAAATACGGCACTTTCTTTGAAAATGAATACAATAAGACTTAATTTAAAGACACATATCTTCAGGGGGAAATTGCAGTTAATTCATCTCTCTGGTAATTCAGAGAAATCTTCCGCTGCATTTTGTCTTTGGTAGAAAAGTATCTTGAGCTGGCTGAGCTAAATATTGAGCTGACTGTTGTGGCTAAATATTATATTTGCTGATAAATAGTTACATGTCAAAATGCAAAATCTGGCTATTGTACATGTAATTAAAGTTGGTAACATGTGGGGCATCTAAAGAGCAGTACTCACTAGGTATTTTATTTATATCATCTCAGTAATTTTACAGGTAAACCTTCTGAAGTTCTAAGATGAGTTAACTTGTTTCTGGCCTTGCAGCTCATAAGTGGGATCTAAAATTATACTCTGATGTGTTTGATAGTCACCGATACCACAGATTTTCAGGTTCCTGGTACTGTCATAGTCTGCCTCTGGCTTTAACTCCAAAATAGCCAAGTTTAACATGGAAACTGGAACAGGAGTTCCCTAAATCACAAATTTAGTTCAGGTGAAGTGAGTGATGGAGGTGAGTGTGCATGTGATTGTGTGTACGTGGAAACACACACTTGTGCATACACTGCTGAGGGGCAGTGTTGGAGGTCTTTACTGTCTGTGCTCTCTCTTTAAGATAAAGGGAGGGAAGGTGGAAGACAAAATTTTATTAGGCTCTTAGGCCTAACAACTACTTTTTCATCTCTCCGGCCCTGTAACATGCACTGCTGCAGTTTCAACTTACTTGGCTGCATGCACTGTGGACATCCTCCAATGAAATTGTTGGCTATTCCTTACCTCCCAATTGCTCTGACTGCTGAAAACCATCTCAGTAAAATACCACCTGTTAGGAAGTGATCAACTTTTTTAAAGGACCAAAAAGCATGCCTGTTTATCTCCTGGGATCTCTGGAATTGACAAAGAGTAGTCAGTTCCATATTATACATACACTTTAAACCATTTTAATAGCTTTTTATAGGCTTTCTTCTTTCTTCTTTTACATAAAAGAATGGACCCAGAGAGAAAAATTTCAAAGCATATCTGAGATTGGGAAGTAGGTTAGTGCTGAGGGCAAAAATAAATGTGGGAAATATGGGTAGGTCTGGAGACCCAGAGTCACTGCCTTTCTGTCCCTTGTTGATATGTTCTTTCTATTATAATCAGACAGCCAGCTTTTACTTTCTCTAGAATCCTGTCTCTGAGTTTTTAGGGTAAATCTATAAAAATAGGATTAATATGAAAGTTTATCTGCAATACCAAGTATCCATTTGTTTTATACCCTAAGAAATTTCTTGAATAAGCCAATTTGACTGGTTCAGGAGAAAACCCCTACTGAGTGGGAGGCTTAATGGTCAAGGGGATAGGACCTTGAAGTCAGATTGAACAGGATTCAAATCCCATCTCTGACATAACTGGTGTATGACTTTGGGGAAGCTAGTGAACCTTTCTAAACCTCAGGTTTCTCTTGTCTCCTGGAGTTTCTATGACAATGAAAGGAGATCATACATGTAAAGTGCCTATCATAGTGCCTGGCATGTGATGTGGAATGAATAAATGGTCTCTGTTAGAGTCATTTTCCCACCTAACTGTGGTCCTCAGTATGTATCACATAAGTTTTGAGGAAAAGAAGAAGATAACAGGCTAGGGGGGATGACCTGGAACAGTTGATATCACTCAGAGGTGCACAAGTAGAATCAAAATTTGTGGAAGAAGTATCAGGGCATCACTTCTCTCTTTCAAGCCTTAATATTGAACCAAAAAATACTTAAGTGAGGGAGTATTATACTTATCCTGAAGTGGCCTCAAAATTATTAAATTCTTACCACATATTCACGATTCCATTTATATGAAATGTCCAGAATAGGCAAACCTATAGAGACAGAAAGTAGTTGAGGAGTTGTTTAGAGCTAGTGGGTAGACTTAGAGGGAAGTGGGGAATGGAAGCTAATGGGCACAGGGTTTTAGGGTGATGAAGATGTCCTAAAATTGATTATGGTGATGACTGCACAACTCTCTAACTACACTAAAAACCATTGAATTGTATTCTTTAAAAAAGTGAATTGTATGGTATGCAAATTATATCTCAATGAAGTTGTTTAGGAAATTGTTGAATTCTTGCCTGTATTGTTAGGTAGAATGTAACTTCAGATGAGGAATTTGAGAGAAAGCAACTTGCACAGGTCATACAGGTAGTACATAGTGAGCCAGAGTTCAATGTGACTCCAAAACCTGCACTTAAAAAAGTGTGTGTGTGTGTGTGTGTATAGAAATGTTTTAGGTTTACAGCAAAGTTGAACAAAAGATGCATAGTTCCCCTGTACTGCCTCCCCTATGCATGTGCAGCCTACCCATCAGAGTGGGTACATTTTTTAAAATTAATGAACCTGCAGTGACACATGATTATCACTCAAAGTCCATAGTTTATATTAGGGTTCACTCTCAGTATTGCATATTCTGTGCGTTTGGACAAATGTATAAGGACGTGTCCACCTTTGTATTACCATACATAGTCATATCACTGCCCTGAAGATCCTCTGTGCTCCACCTAAAAACTCAGACTTTAAACTAATGTACTAGGTTGTTCCTTAATGTTTCATATATTCAAAAGAGCCTGTCCTGACTGCTTTCCCCTCTGAATTAATAGTGTAGGTTGGCTTCATGCTCTTAATTTTTTTTAATCTTAAATGTTTTTCATTAGTGTATTATTGTTTTCTGTGAATCCTGCTTACCTGATTTGATTTTAAAACCTGTGAGGGTGGGGACTAGCTCTTTATCTCTTTCTAACCCTGACCCTGTGTGGCCCCTTATGTTATCAATACTGTGAATGATGATTTTGTGCAGTGAATGGAATTCCTCTCCATAGTAGCACTCTATGAAGACCAATAGCCCTTTCATAATACAAATGTTCCTTAAAAGATATAATTACTGCTTTTTAAATGACATCCTTCCTCACCCCCATCAGTTCTGCCTCTTAAATATCTTCACAGAAGTGTTCTATCAATAGGCTCCCCCCGTAAAAATTGTGGTGAAGTACACATAAAATTTACCATTGTAATCATTTTTAAATGTACAACTGAGTGACACTAAGTACATTTACAGTGTTGTGCAACAACCACCACTATCTAGAAATTTCATCACCCCAAAAGGATACCCCACATTCATTAAGCAGTCACTCCTGCTCTCTCCTAGCCAGGCAACCACTAATCTGCTTTCTGGATCTATTCTGGATATTTAATATAACAGAATCATACAATATGTAACCTTTGGTGTCTGGCATCTTTCACTTTGCATAAAGTTTTCAAGGTTCATCCACGTTGTATGTATTAGTACTTTGTTCCTTTCTATAGCCAAGTAATATTCCATTGTTTGAATATACCACATTTTTGTTTATCCATTCATCTGTTGATAAACATTTGGATCATTTCCACATTTTGGCTCTTGTGGCTAGAGCTGCTAGGAGCATTCATGGACAAGTATTTGTTTGAATACCTCTTTTGGTTCATTTGCATATACACGAGGAGTGGAATTGCTGTGTTATATGGTACTTTTATATTTAGCTTATTGAGGAACCTTCAGTATCTCTTTTGTAATGTTACAGATTGTGTGTAGCATGTAAAGTATTAATACTTGTATTGCAAATTAAACACCTCCTTGTGTCTTTGTCTCTGTCTGTCTCTCTCTTTCTGTCTCTCCCCTAGAGCTAACTGGTCAACAGGCCCTCTCAATTCTATCTCTGAAACCTCTTTTCTCAGCTTCACTTAAGCCATCAAATTCTTTTTTTTTTAACTTTTTTAAATTGAGTTATAGTCATTTTACGATCTTTTGTCAAATTCCAGTGTAGAGCACAATTTTTCATGTTATACATGAACATACATATATTCATTGTCACATTTTTCTTCTCTGTGAGCTACCACAAGATCTTATATATATTTCCCTGTGCCATACAGTATAATCTTGTTTATCTATTCTGCATATGCCTGTCAGTATCTACAAATTCTGAAATCCCAGTCTGTCCCTTCCCACCCCCCACCCCCTTGGCAACCACAAGTTTGTATTCTATGTCTCATCAAATTCTTAATATATCTTACCAAACCACTTGCTGATTATGCGACTTGAAAAGTTATGTATCCTCCTTGTCTCAGTTTCATTATTGATAAAATGGGGAATAATCTCTACATAGACTTATTATAATAACTGAGGTAAAACGTATAAAGCTCTTAGCTTTATACTGTCACATAACAACTCAATAAATGGTAGCTGTTATTAATAGTCTTCTAACTTCTCTTTCTTCCTCAAGTTTGGTTTCTTCAGATCCATTAGCCACATTGCTGCTAGAATAATTTTCCTAAAATGCAAATTTGATCGTCTTGCTTCCCTACTTTTTTTCAGCTTTATTGAGGTGTAGTTGATGAGTGTTACTTTATGTCCTTTATAACTCTCTAGGTCTACAAGATAAAGTCCGGGCTCCTCAGTTTGATTCAAAACCCTGTTATTTGGCTCCTCCTGCCCTATGTGGACCTTTATATTATCAAGACCAGTGTCTGCACACCCACCATCCACAGGGTTGCCATAGCATCGGTCATTTGTTTAGTCTTCAATTTATTTTTTACTTGATGTTGTATCTTGGCCTCTGAGGAGTTTCCTTATTTTCTTGAAAACTTGTCTATGTGTTTAAAAGAATCTTTGCTACATTTTATTCTGAGTTTCGTTAAGATTTATTGGAGGAAGTTTTCAGGTTACCTGGTCCACCCTATTGTCATAAATAAAAAATCCTTCTTATAGTTCTAATCTCATCTTCTGTCTTTCCCCTTTGCCTTCATACAGGACTCCTCTAGTGCTAAAACTGAGGTCGGCTCAATGAGCATTCTACAGGCTACAGTGTTTATTTGGAAGACTTGTTTACTTTAAAAAATTCATAACAAATCAATGGCTGAAGTTGTTAAATAATAATCTATATAAATGCCAGCTGCTAAGTGAAGTTTGTGCATATGGGAACATTTCCCATTGGCTGTATTAGATTTCCAAAGGTAAATGTCTTTGTACTCAGATCACAGGCATTTATGTATCCTGATCCCTGGATGTGGTTTACACATGCTGCTTCCTCAGATTGTGTCCTGTCTCACAATCTTTTAGCAGAATTATAAATATAATTCCCATGTGAGTAATGGCCTCTGAGTTTTGTTACTCAGGGAAGTATTCTTAGAGTTGCTGTCGGTTATTCACTAGAGACATAACAACAATTAAAATAATGTATTACATTTCTGTTGTTCTTTTAAAAAACTTTATTGAGATATAACACAGATACAATTCACCCGTTTAAAGTGTACCATTCGGTGGCTTTTAGTATAGTCGCTGAATTGTGCAGCCATCACCACAATTAATTTTAGAATATTTTTATATCCTACAAATGAATCCTTGTACCTATTTTTAGTTACTTCCCAGTTTCCTCTTCCCTCAGCCTGGCAACCGCTAATCTACTTCCTGTCTCTATGAATTTGCCTATTCTGGACATTTCATGTAAATGAATTCATGCACAACGTGGCCTTCTGTGCCTGCCTTCTTTTACTTAGCATATTTGTAACATGTATCAGTACTTCATTTCTGAGGCTGAATAGTATTCCATTGATGGATAGCCCATATATTGTTTATCTTTTTATTAGTCGATGGCTATTCAAGTTGTTTTTACTTTTTAGCCATTATGAATAATGCTGCTATGAACATTTGTGTACAGGTTTTTGTGTGGATGTATACTTTCATTTCTCTTGTGTATATACGTAGGAGTGGAGTTGCTGGGCCATATGATGCCTCTATGTTTAACCATTTGAAGAACTGCCAGTCTGTTTTTTCATAGTTCTTTAGAAAAATAATATTTACATCTACTGTTTATATCTTTATAATGTCTTAGATTTTTAGAAGAATTGTCCTCCTCTCCATTCTAGAAATGAGAAAATCAGGGCACAGGAAATTGAACTTGTTTGTTGAAGGTCACACCACTAATAAGAGGCATGTCTTCTAACACCTGTAGTGGCCATCTTTCCCTTGGAGCTTCTCAGCTGCCATCTGTATCTACTTGCAAATATAGGGTAGGGGAAATAGATCTGGAGAGCAGTGCATTAAAAATATTAAAAAATATAAATCTCATAAGTTAATGTGATCTTAGTTGTGTCAGTAGAAACATCCAAATAGATATCTGAAACTAGGGAGGATATCATCCTTCTGTTCTTAGCACTTACCTATCCCGTGGCTAAAATGTTAGTTTCCATCTGGGGTGATGTACTTTAAGATAGGCACTGTCAAGCTGAAGTTTGTTCAGAGAAGAGGAGCCAATGAAAGGATTAAACACTATGATACAGGAATAAAGGCTGTATTCTCCAGTGATTAGCCTGCAGAAGAGAGAAGACTTACAAGAATGTGATAGCTTCTTCCAGATTAGAAGGTCTATCATGTGGATCATGTAGGAAAAAAAGGTTTAGAACTGTGCTGTCTTGCCCCAGAGGGAAGAAGCAGGAAGTTTCAAGGAGATAGATTTATTCCAACATTTATGTCTGAATTCATATCAGAATAATTTCTGACAGTTGGAGTTAGTTGAAAATGAATTGGGCGGCCTTGGGAGTTTACGTAATTCTCTATCAACAATAGTATCCAAACCGGAGCAAGATGACTGCCAGTAGGAAATTCTGTAATGGTGACTCAGCATCCTCTGGGTTGTATTAGATGGTTTTTGAGGTTCCTTTCAACCACGAGAAACTGGTTCTTAGAAATCTAGAGAAAACAAAGGTAGAGGTTAACTGCAGCCTGGAAAATGGTGGGCATGTATAAGGTAAAGATGAATATATTATCGTCCTCTTGAAATTTGGTAGCCAAATCATAAAATTTTAGAGCATTGAGGGACCTCATTGATCACTTTGTCTATGCCCCCTCATTATATGGATGGGGAAATAGATACAGAGATTATTCACCTTGTCCAAGGTCAAATACCCAGTTACTGGCAGAGTCTAGACTAGAATCTTTGTTGTTTTAAAACAAATAAAATAATTATTCATTTTAACAATTAAGACAAAACACAAATAACTTAGTTAATAAAAATGCTGACAGATCCAACACTAGGTTATGACCGGATCCTTCATGTTTTATTAATGAAAGCTCAGTATGTTCAGGATGTCTTTCTAACCTTTTGAGGACAAGATCAAAGAATGTGAATGGCAAACTTTACCACAAAACTCACCCTGGTGCTGCTATCAGAGAGAAGATGTTGAATTGAATGAACGATTGATTTGACACAGTATGGTCCTTTAAACTGTGTTCTATGTCTTTATGTTTTTCTGTCTTTGCCTTTATCATTGTTTTTGAGTGTTCTATTATTTTTATAGTTTGATCCTACTGATTTTGTTTTATTTCAGGTTCACCTTTATCTCAGTGTCTTGAATGTTTAACACACACAACAAATGCATTAAACAGCAAAGTATTCAAGACTTCTAACATTGATAACAGTATAAACAATAAAGCATCCAAGAACAGTGAAATACAAACAATGAGAAAAAGAAATCCTGGGCTCAGGTGAAGCTCCGCTGGGAGCATGTCAGCCAGTCTGAGGCCTGTGCAGGGCGACTGAGGTGGTTAGGTTGCACTGACGTGCCCGACTGGATAGCCAGCGGTTCTGTCCCCACAATGGAGGCTTGTAGCATGAAAGTATTAACACCATTAGTAACCATGTAAGACTGGCATGAGAAATGAAATCTAATCTTGATCATTGTTTTGAATATTCTAAGAAGAGTTTATCAAATAAATGTTCTTCCTTAAAATGGAAGCTATTTAGGGTACTGGGGGCATCTTGCTTCCCTTCTGCTCTTCTCTGTGGGATCACATGTCTTAATCTTCCCCATAACATCGTAAAGAGAATATTAGGATAGTTTGCATATTTCCAGTTCTCTTTTCAGTTTTGTTATCAATATCCTGTGATACTTGTAGATGTCCACTGAGGCCCAAAGGCAAAAAAAAGGGTATTTAAATCTGTCTTTTGAAGTATATAGTTAGAAAGTGTTTGTGAAGCCTGTCATGAATTATGAGCATGTTCAGTGAGTCACTGATGAAGTATCCTCAGCCACAAAATCCTGTGAAATTTAGTTTCATAATTGCATCACACTCCTTTGGAACCATTGTTGGAGTCAGAATTCACTAGGGAAAACACTAACTTAATTGCCAAACTTTATCTTTCCTTCTTTCAGCACACCTGCAAAGTGCTTATCATAATGGGAATTATGCTTGTTCCAAGGAGAAGCTATCCTTGTGAATTAACCAATTAGCCAGTGTTCCATATCTTATCTTTCATTCCCATGCCTATGAATTTTTTTCCTCCAAGTACCGACACTTATTTGTGAGCTTGTAAATTGAAATGTATGTATTCCTTCGCTTGACATCTCATCACTGCATAATATGACCTTCAGCTATGCTTTTAGGAAGTGATTATTTATGCCTGGGTAAAAAAAAAAAAAAAGGAATCTGCAGGCTGTGTGTGGAAACTGATTTTTTAAAAGAAATTTTAAAGATACCTCCCATCTTAATAGTGTTTTTTTGCATATGAAACAACTTAATCTTCAGCAGAAATAAAAGATCACTGGAATGGGATTTATATGAAGCCTGATTCTGAAAAGTCAGCACATTTGGCTGTCAATCATGGACAAAATTGCCAGAGACAAAGCACTGATCCCTCCAGGGCAGAGGACTGGTTGCCACACAGCAAGAATCCTGGTTGACCCAGCAGAGTATGGTGTATGGGGTGAGGGGATCTCACTACCAGAAAAATCACCTGTGAGTGCTTTTTAAAAGTGCATTTGTTTGGTTTTGCCATTTTAGACTTAGTCTTGATTGGTGGATAGAGTGTATTTGAAGGAGATTGGCTGCAGTCTTGAAACTCACTTTTCTTGTCCATGTTCTGATGTGGGCAAGTGGAAAGGGGGCCCTTGATCTTGTTTTATAGAGTTAATATGAGCAAGAGAAAAATTGCATGAAACTTTGATCAGTCTTAAGAATGACCATTTATGAAAATAAATTGCTTTGTTGTCCCTAAAGTACCAAGAAAATTAGAGAGCTCATGGGAAAAGCAGATTTCAGAGTAATTTCAATGCCTATCACCATTTTGCGGATCGTGAAAAGCCTTAGGGTATTGATGGTGTTGTTTTGGGTTCACTTCCCTCCCTCGTTGTCCTCTGAGGCTGTGTATATGCAGCAGATGGACCAGATTGTGGCACAGCTGACCCATTAATTTTGACCATATTCGTTATTGGAAACTTTCATTGGTTGTGTAGCAATTCGTATCAGCCACTAAGATGGCCAAAATTAATGGATTTTTCAATGCCTTACAAGCCATTCAATTATGGCACAAAAACAAAGACAAAATGTCAGTTCAGAATTTTATTTGAGGGGAGATATAAATCAGTTTGAGCAATAATTTTTAAATAATTTTAAATCAGTTTGCTAATAATTTTTTATTAATCCTCTGAGTTCCTAAGCACAAAGAATCTCAAAGAATTTTAGTAAATGTGAAATATATTATAAGTAAAGGAATGGACCATAGTTCATTTTTGTATGTGAAAGAATATAACTAGTTACTTCTTTGTGTTTATTATTACTGGATCATTGCTGGATTCCACCTAACAGTCTCTTTGTTTCCTGGAACAGATGATCTCAGGCCCCTTAAAGAATCACAGTACTGATTTGCTTTTTGTTGTGTAGAATAGTGAACTTTGCAATAACACATACTTTTCCAAGTTTGTAGCTGAGGATTTTAAGCAGTCAGTAAAGGCAGAAAATTAAAGGAGAGAAAATCCAGAGCAAGCTGTTCAAAACTAATCAGTAGGAAATTATGTAAACTTAATTAACTAGGGCATCAAGGGAAGGGCTGTTGGAGTATAATGAAATATTTTTGAAATGAGGCAAAGCAGCCAAACTAAAACAGGGTTAGTTGAAGTGTTTCCAAAAGGAAGGGAGGGAATATCCTCTCTGCATAAGGAGCACTGCTTGACCTTGTGTCTTATTTTTGGCTGTGAAATTCTGTGCCAGGATTCTAAGGAAGGTATGGATGTAGGAGAGTCTGGACCTGAGTGAACTGAAAAAGAAAGGAGAGAGATGGGGAGTTCTGGCTTGTACTTTTTTTAGTATATGTGCTGCTGAAGCGAGCACGTGGCTTGTACTTTTTATTGAATGATGTACATATAGTAAAACGGATTTTGAAATACAGACATTATGGTGCAGCTGTAAACCTCTAACCTTCCATTTACAACTAAGCCAGAATGATTAGCCAGGGTTTAGGAGAGATCTGTTTGCCTCAGGTCTAGGTAGACCAGATGGAGAAAGACTGAAGGTTCTGTCTACTGCTCAGATTCAGTTAAGTTTTTTAAAATGTTTATTGAACACTTTTTCTGGTTAGAAATGATGTACTAATGCCGCATGGGATAAATGCTGAGTAAGGGATTCATTCCATTACCCTTTAAGAGCTTACTGTCTGTTACGGAGGATGAGATAGTACACAGTGTACCAGGCAGGCACAATGATACTCCTGTGTCGGAAGACTTCTACGTGTTTATCTCTAGTCCTGTCTTCTTTCTTGAGCCCCAGATCTGAATAGTCCACTGTCTGTTGACCTCTCCCATCAACTTTTCCCCCCAGTTTTTAAAATTGTAGTTAAATATACACAACATAAAATTTATCATCTCAACCATTTTTAAGTGTTCTACAGTTTAGTGATATTAAATACATTCATAATATTGTACAACCATCACCACCATCCATCTCCATACCTCCTCTCATCTTGCAAAACTGAAACCCTGTACCCACTAAACAGTAACTTTCTATTCTTTCCTACCCCCCAGCCCTGACAACTACCATTCTGCTTTGTGTCTCTATGAATTTGACTGCTCTCAGTACCTCAAATAAGTGGAATCAGACAGTATTAGTCTTTTTGTGACTGGCTTATTTCACTTAGCAGAGTGTCCTCGTGTTCATCCATGTTGTAGAATGTGTCAGTTTCCTTCCCTGCTAAGAGTGAATAATATTCATTGTGTGTATAAACACATTTTACATATCCATTCATCTGTCGACCCTGTCAACTTTTGAACCGAGAAAGAAATGTGAGCTTTCATTTTCTGATTACTTCAAAGGTAGAGTTAGAAACTTATGCACACATAAACACAAACGGATTGTTTCCTCAATGCTCTCATTTTTGGGGGGAGCAAATGTAGAATTTAGAATCCGTGGGAAATGATATTTATTAAATGTATATATGATCCCACATGCACATAAACCCTTTATGAAGATGGCAAATTGTCTAAAATACAGTACTATCAAATTTGGGGAAATAAAGAATGCATATATGAATTATTAATTTGAAGATTAGGTTTGGAAACTTGTATAAATAAATAAATTTTATAAATAAATAAAAATTTTATTTTGTTATTTATTTGTGACCTCGGTAACATGCTGTTGTGGACTGCATGCTTGTGTCCTCCCCAAATTCTTATGTTGAAAGGTAATCCCCAGTGTGATGGTATTTAAAGGTGGGGCCTTTGGGAAGTGATTAGGTCACGAAGGTGGAATCTTCATTAATGAGATTAATGCTCTTAAATCAAACAAACCCCAGGGAGTTCCCTTGCCCCTTCTGTCATATGAGGACAGAGAGAGAAGACAGTAGTCTGTGACCCAGGAATCAGGCCCTCACCAGACACTAAATCTGCTGGTGCCTTGCTCTTGGACTTCCTAGCCTCCAAGAACTGTGAGAAATAAAATTTTATTGTTTATAAACTACTCAGTTAATGATATTTTGTTATAGCAGTCTGAACAGACTAAGACACATGCTTTACATTTTTAAAATTATGGTAAAACATACAATAAAATGTAAGATTTTAATCATTTTTAGGTGTACAGCTCAGTGGCATTAAGTACATTTACATTGTTGTGCTAACATTACCACCATCCATCTTCAGAACTTCTTTACTTTCTCAAATTGACACTCTGTACACATTAAATAATAATTCTCCGTTCTACTTTCTGTCTCTATGAATTTGACTACTTTAAGTACCTTGTATAAGTGGAATCATATAATATTTGTCCTTTGTGATTGCTTGTTTCACTTAGCATAATGTCTTAAGGGTTCATCCATGTTGTAGCATGTGTCAGAATGATAGTCCCTTGTATGGATACACCACATTTTGTATATCCATTCATCTGTTGATGAACATTTGAGTTGTTTCCACCTTTTGACTGTTTTGAATAAATGCTGCTATGAATATAGGTATACAAATGTCTGCTCAAGTCTCCGGTTTTAATTCTTTTGGATGTATATCCAGAAGTAGAATTGCTGGATCACATGGCAATTCTATGTTTAACTTTTTTAGGAACTGCTATACTGTTTTTCACAATGGCTACCTATTTTATGTTCCCATGATCAATGTGAGGGGTTCCAGTTTCTCCATATTCTTGCCACTGCTTTTTATTTTCTGATTTTTGAATTACAGCCATTCTGATGAGTGTGAAGTAGTATCTCATGGAGGTTTTGATTTGCATTTCCCTAATGATTTGTATTGCTGGGCATCTTTTCATGTGCTCATTGGCCATCTGTTTACTTTCTTTGGAGAAATGTCTGTTCAGGTCTTTTTCCCATTTTTTAATTGGGTTATTTTTTGTTGTTGAGTTTTAGGAGTTTTTTTTTTTTTTATATATATTCTGGATATTAATCCTTTATCAGACATGATTTGCAAATATTTTCTCCCATTTTGTGGGTTACCTTTTCAATCTGTTGATAGTTTCTTTTGATGCACAAACGTTTTTAATTTTGATGAAGTCAAAATTTGTTTTTGCTTTTATTGCCTGGGCTTTTGGTGTCATATCCAAGAAATCATTACCAAGTCCGTTATCATGAAGCTTTCCTCCTGTTTCCCTCTAAGAGTTTCATGGTTTTAGCTCTTACAGCTTAGGTGTTTGATCAATTTTGAATTATTTTTTGTAGATGGTATAAGATAAGAGTCGAATGTCATTCTTTTGTACAGAAATATCTCAACATCATTTGTTAAAAACCTGTCTTTTTCCCATTGAATGATCTTGGGTCCTTTGTTGTAAATTGTTTTACCGTATATGAGAGGGTTTATTTCTGGGCTCTCTATTTCATTGGTCTATATGTATGTCCTTATGGCAGTACCACACTGTTGTGATTACCACAGCTTTGTAGTAAGTTTTTAAATCTGGAAGTGCAAAGCCTTCAACTTTGTTCTTCTTTTTCAAGATTGTTTTGGCTACTCTGGGTCCCATGAGATTCCATATGAATTTTAGGACAGTGACATGCTTTTTCTTATGGTCTTTGAAATATTTTGTAGGAAGTCTTGATATTTTTATACAAATTTCCTTTTGAGGTGATCCTCTCCAGCTCATCTGTTAGTCATCAGTATATTACAGAATTTCATTTGCTCATGAAAGGCAGCAACCACATCAGTTTTACCTGATTAGCTTCCAGTAAGTTCAAAATTGTGTAGATATTTAATAAATACTGTCTAATTCATATATTTGAGACAGACTGTTATCTATAAAGTCCAGTTTGGCCATTTGAATTTTTTCAGTTACAGTAAGTTATTGCAAAATAGTTGACGATCTCACAGCATGATTGATCTTAGTTTGGCTACAACAGCAGTGGAAAAAAGCAAAATTTAATGGGAAATTATTCATTTTACCATGCTATAAATCTGTGATCTGAGTACAAGAAACATAAAATACTTTATTTTTTAAATGAGAGGACACGTTTAAATATGTCACATGAATATATTTAAGGTTTTTCCTAAACATTCAATGAAAGATCAATGTGTAGATTTTTTGAAAGATGTGAAGGCCTCCTACAAAATACGTGTGATGATATATATATATTTTAAATGTCCAAGAATGATTCATCCACGTGAAAATATGTTCTTTCCCCAAAATCAGAGGCCTGAAAGATGTGCTGAGTGCACATTAACTGGGCAGTCACTGCTTGAGGCTTGGTCCAGTCCTCTGGATTATGGACATTATCCAGTTTTAGCAAAACTCTAGGAAGCTGCAGTTTGTGTCACTGGAGTTTGTTTTATCATTATTGCCACTAGTTAACCATTTATTTAGCATCAATAATACATGACAGTACAAGAGAAATAAGGGCACAGGGACTGCAGGGACTGTGTACTCTAGAGATTCCTGGACCACCCCTCTGAGTTGCTTGATGAACTTAGACAGCTAGTGTCAGTTTTATCATGGACTTACAGAAATAGTAGGTGACCAAAATTCAGGCTGTAGTTAGGGTCATAAAGGATTCCTTGTCCTTTTAGCACAGAGTAATTCCAGACTCTTTATTTGCTACTTTTCTCTTTCCAGATGAGACTGAATATGATAGTGCTTCATGGAAAACTTGGTTCTAGGAAAATTAACTCAGAGAAATGCGATGTCTCTTAGTGGTTAATGATGGTCAAGGGCACAGGTTTTGGAGTTAGACCTGTGTTCAAGTCCCAACTCTGCCACTAATGTGGTTTCAAAATGAGGGTAATCATAGTACCCAGTCTTAGAAGATGGTGAGAATTAAATGAGAGAATTACTATAAAGTACTTATTTGTTCATTCCAGCACAAAGTGGGTACTCAGTTAAATATGGCATTTGTACTTTTGTAACTCATTGTTTCTTCTACATGAAAAAGAACATGTGTTCTCTTGGAAATTTTGGAAATACTATATAGAAGAAACTTTAAATTACCCATTTCATTCTATGACAGTGATGGTCATTGGTAACATTATTAATGTATTGTGTTGTAGTCTTTTCCCTATGTATATATGTATTTGTGTGTGTGTGTGTAGGTCTGGCAGGTAGTGACTGTTTAGTAATAATTTGTTGAATACTACTGGATATGGTAGAATGTGTCCTTTAAAAAAATAGCTACGTAATATTCTCTCATGGATGTTCCACAATTTATTTAACCAAATCCTTATTGTTAAACTATTATTTCTATTAAAAAATAGAAAGATTTTTCTATTAAAAATCTTCTAGGTGAACATTTGTATTTATAAATCTTTATGTATGTTTTTGGTTATTTTTTTAAAAGTAAATGCCCCTAAGTAGAATTACTGAGTCAGAGGTTATGAGTTTCTGGCACATACAGCTAAAATTTCCAGTTTAAGAGTGGTCCCAAGAACAGTGTTTCCTTTCTAAACTTTGCCAATTCAATATGCCAGAATGGTCTTTTTTTTTTTTTTTTAACATTCTCTTATAGTTTTCTTCTTTTCATAATCTCTTATAATTTTGATTCATATTTTGAATTTTTACATTATTACAATTGAATATTTTCCTCCTATATTTAAGAATATTTTAAAGAAATTCCCATTTCTTTGTAATGATTTTTCTCAAACAAAATCTCAACAATGCTAGTAATATCTTCTGCCCCAGAGGAGTACACCATAGTTCCTGAGAAGAAAAGGAAAAATAATCGTTTTTGTGTGTTTTAAGTGGAGAGTAACTTCTTTGATTTATGTGAGCATTAAGCCATGATAGGTAATGACAGTTTACTCCTAAACTGTGTTCAGTTACCCACTAACATGGATATGCTATAACCTGTCATCCTTGGCTTATAGATCTCCCCAGGGAAAACGTTCCAGGACAGTGAGCAAAAGAAATGTTTTCTGGGGGAAGAATCAGGGCAAGAGCATTGTGATTTCAGACATCACAACTTTTCCCTCTAGCTGTCTGTATCCAAGAGCAAATCTATGCCAGCCAAGCAGATGAATCTGGCATTTCTAAGAATACATGTGATGGCTGGAATTTCTGGTGACAACTGTGGGCCACTATCACATACCCATTTCTGGACATCTCAGGCTAAGAGATGACTGGAACAGGGATCATTTTATACACAGAAACCAGGAAACTTCTATACTTATTCATAGAGCTTTTCATTTTTCAGAGTGTTTCCCTCTGCCTGTCAGGACTTGTGTTCTCACAAATTCCTGCTCTCACACCAGGGGAGGGAATAATTGAATTTAGATGATTGGTTTTTGAGTTGGACCACTACTTTCCTTATGGAATTCTGTGGAAGAAATGGATCGCATAGAGGACATACAGGGGAAGCAACTCTGAATGCTTACATGGATACACACTTATTTGTTTTCTTTGATATATAAAAGGAAAGTATTGACTAAAATAAGTGGGTAGTGTTCTATATTCATATCATCATCTGAGTATTTGCCATTGAATTTTTTTATTACAAGTTTCAAAGAGCAGATTGGGTCAGATCTCACTTAAGAGGGGAAACACTGGTTTTTTTATGATGCTTAAACTGTATTTGGAAATAGAAGATTAAGAAACTTATATCCTTTAATATCTGTAATAAACTGTGACCATTCAAGTGTTGAGCAGCATCTCGTTGGAAGCAATTTATTGTCCATTGAAATTCACACTACTTAAGAATTTGTAATTGGAGGTCTGCTTAGCTAAGACCTCATTCCCATCTGAAACTTTAAAACTGTTACTCTCCAAGCCAGGAAGATGATGTTTTCAGGCCTACATATGATGGCTCTGTACCAAACTAGCAGCATCTTGTCACCTTACAAGGCCTGTGTGGCGTTTTTAGAGATTTATTATGTACAGGGAAGAAGCAAGCATGTTCTGTTCCCTCAAGATTCACTTGTGCTGAGAAGCCTGGACAGAGAAAAGCTGGCTGTTCATTATCCTGAGCTGCCCAGCCCTTGCTGCAGCCTGTAGCCTCAAGAGGGACCCCAGTCCTCCAGGTCCCTAGTGCGTATGGTATGAGTTCTAGATATCTGAATGCACATCTAGGAATGCCTGGTGATGTCATGAAAGTTGACATTATTATGAAAAGTGGGCAGGAGGTATTGTGCCCTTTCTGAGGAAGTTTTAAAATTTTCTTATATCCTAACTACAATTAAGAGGGAAATCATAACTTAAAACACCACACCACCAACAACCAACTTCCTCATTAACAAATAGACTTTCTATATTACAGTTGCAAGCCAACTAAGAGATCATCCCCTTTATTGGACTGTGATCATGGACTTCTCAATCTTATCCTCTAACACTAAGGCCTAGAAGAAACCCTGGCCCAGGTAAATACACAGTAAATATTAGCTGAAAGAATAGTTCAGTGACATAGTTCTGTGATTTCCACTTTTTTTTCTTTGCCAGGGATCTTTTTAATTAACTTTATTTCCCATGGCCTCCACATTTTGAAAGATTTACTATTCTGTGTTGATTAAATAAGAATTCATTTGTTTCCTAATTTTATTGACCAAAGCAGCCTAGGGTTTCTGGTCAATGTGAGAAAATCATGATTGGTTAGGACCATAATTCCAATTCAGGGAAAAAAATCTGACATTTTTATTTAGATAATATAGAAAATAAGCTTTTTAAAAACAAAAGCAACTTTTTCAATTCCCAGTACCTCCAATAAAATAAATAAGCCTAATTACCTCCTCCAGATAATAAATAAATAAAAATAAAAGCAACTTCCAGCCCAATATTACTTTTTAGGGGCCTCCTGTGAGTTTGAGCATGCAAAATGAAAATTAATGATTTAGTCTAACCCATTCATTTTACAGGTAAACTTGTTAATGCCTAAGGAGTTAGGGTGAAGTAATTTACCTGCAGAATTAGGCTAATTGATTCCCATTTCCCAGATTAAAGAGTCTAGTAAAGATGGGAATATAGGCTAGGACTTAGAGAGGATATTCTAGAATGAGGCCTTAGGTTGTTCCAGGCTCTTTTTTATGAATATTGTTTGGATTATTGCTGACTAGAATAGGTAGAATCCCATTTTAACACACAATTTATTGTCTCACACCTAGTTACTTATAAGATAATTGCATATCCTCATGATCTAGCTCACAGTTTGTACTAATGTTTCATTGTTATGGATCAGAAAATTCTACCAGATTTAAAAAATTCAAATGAAGGACAAATTCTGCCTGAGAAGGATGTAGGAACACCCTCCTTCTGGCCCCAGGAGAAGGAATTGCTTGAGAGTGCATGTCATCAGCTTGCGATTAGGCCAGTGGCACCACCACAGAATGACTCTTGAGAACAGTGAGATCAGCCTTTGTAAAGCCTACGGAGAAAGCCAGGACTTTCAGTGTGAAGCAAGGTCAAAAATTTGAAGTGGGC
Organism: Camelus dromedarius; assembly: GCF_036321535.1. Classification (NCBI taxonomy): domain Eukaryota; kingdom Metazoa; phylum Chordata; class Mammalia; order Artiodactyla; family Camelidae; genus Camelus; species Camelus dromedarius. The sequence goes on from NC_087440.1 coordinate 19,974,193, forward strand.
CAAGATTCTAATATCTATGATGTTTTGCATTTTTGCTATTGTTACCATATCAGCATGGTAATATGTGGTCAGTAAAATCTGACTGTCAAAAGAGTATTAATCACAAGTCCCTGTTTATTTAGAGAATATGGAGGAAGTCATGCAATGGGAAAGAAATATCAAGATTTACCTGAAAGATAAACTTTTTACTATTTCCATGTTTTAAAATTTTATTGAGGTCTAATTTATAGATAATAAGTGCAGATTATTTTTATTTTTTTCTAACAAAAATTCAGGACAATTTTATCTTTGAAAGGGATAGTATCTGTCATCCAGAATCACAGTCCAGTTAGTGGAATGAACTCCTTCCAACCTGAACACAGTCATTTGGACATTAGTATAATACAAAGGAATATAACATGGCAAATTCTAGAGTCCTACAAAAGCAAAAATACTCAGTTTCCCACTGAAAGTTTTTATATTGGAGGTAAGCAGTAACCAATTCTGAAGCTTTTTAAAGCTGGTTAAATTGTCTATGACAGCAAATTTCCATAATAATCTTTACTTTTTTCACTTCTGGAGGACAAGATAGTCTAGCTATGTTTCAAAATCCCTTGTTTAAATAATAAAGGAGAGTCGTGCAGTCACTGTTATGACAAGTAGCAAGAAGGTGCAAACGTTGGCAGGCTGTTGTGGGTTGGGCTCCTCTTCAAGCAGGCAGTCCCAACACACTGAGAGGCATAGGCACACCCTACTTTTGTTTTGACTGTTTTATGGCATATTTAGAACTGCTAGGTTTTAGAATCATTAAATGAGAACTGAAAAGGTTAATAGATCCAAAACATGATTTCTGCCTGTTTGTACAGTCAGAACTCTTAAATATCTTTTTTTTAAATTGAGTTATAGTCAGTTTACAATGTTGTGTCAATTTCCAGTGTAGAGCACAATTTTTTAGTTATACATGAACATACATATATTCATTGTCACATTCTTTTTCACTGTTAGCTACCACAAGATCTTGTATATACTTCCCTGTGCTATACAGTATAGTCTTGTTTATCTATTCTACGTATGTCTGTCAGTATCTACAAATTTTGAACTCTCAGTCTGTCTCCCCCCCCATACACTCCCCCCTGGCAACCACAAGTTTGAGAACTCTTAAATATCTTAAAGTTAAAAAAAATCCAGCATTAATAGCAAGGAATCAGTTTTTGTATATAAGCCATTGTATATGTAGTGGAATATTAAAAGATTTTTTGAAAAATGTTTTCCTGATTATTAAGAATATGATCAGTGTACCTTCATTACTACAATGAATGACACAATTAAGAGTCAAATAAAGCTTCATGGGCTGAAATGATGGTACAAAACTTCAAAAGATGACATTAAACAAATAAATATAAAATTCTGAGCTTAGATTCCAAAAATCAACTCTGGGTATACAAGATGGAGATGGTAGCATTTTATGGAAAAAAACCCAGAGGTTTTAGTTAGTTATAAGCTCACCATAAAGCCAAGTAGTAAAACATTAGCCCCTAATGCTTATACTAAGTTGCATTAAATAGGGAGGAGAGAATTTTACAGTACACTTGAGTATGGTTGCCAGAACTTCAGTTTTGTGTTCCATTCTGGGGATTACATTTTAAAAAGATGTTAGCCAACTGAGGCATACTGAAAGGAAGGTGGCAAGTTAATGAGGGGACTGAAAAGTGCCGGAGAGACCAAGTCAGAATAACTGGGCAAAAGCATAAGTAAAACCATATTTCTTGCCTCTGGGGGAAAAACCTTAGAGTTGATTTAATCTAGGACTCTTTTGACCTGAGGAAACAGGCTCAGAGAGATGCATCCTGGGTCACAGGACAAGACAGGAGCAGACCAGTTTCCAAAAGTGCTCCACGATGAGTGAGCAGGTGCCAAATCCGTGACATGCTGCGTGGAAGAGGCCCCAGACATTTTTCACTGCTTGAAGAAGCAGAACCAAGACTAAAGTTTGGAGGTTGAAGGGAGGATTCAGAATAAAAATAGAAGCAACAACAACTTTCTAGCGATTGCAGCTGCCTCAACTTGGAATAGAGTGCCCTGAAAAGCAGTGCGCTGCCCATCACTAGATATGTTCAGGGAAAGGATGGGTAGGATGTTGGGAATGTTGTTGAGGTGATTCCTTCTGTGCAGGAAAGGTTGGACTACACTAGTCAATTATGATAGCCCCTTTTAATTGCTAATAAGAGCCAACATTTGTTGAGTACCTAAGGAGTGCTATGCTAAAGTAGCATATAAGTATTATCTCTTTGATTCTTATAATACACGAGGAGGCGGAGGCCCATAGAACCCCTTGTTTCGCCTGTGGTCACATGATTAGTAATTGATGAGGTGGGATCCAAATCCAGGCAGTCTGGCTCCAGAGCCAGTTTCACTATCTTCTGTGCTGCAGCTGACCCTTAACTGCGGTTCTCTGACTCACATAAATATGTTATTAGATCCATTTAGATCCATTCCTTCATGACCTACCGCATTTTTGAACAGAAGGAGTCTCTCAGTGAGAGAGCTCAGCTTGCATTAGGGGGTCTGGTTTTCTATGGGGTTTAGATATCATGAATGTACCCTGCAACCCTGTATGCATTCATGGTCCTTGATAATAAATCCTCTGGAAACAGCCAGCTGTTTGCTGTTCCTGAGCCATTTCAGTAATGGTAAAAGTTATGTTAAATTACCATTTATCATTAAGAGGCCTTGTATTCCAGAATCTACTCACTTTACACATACTTTTTAAAATTCTCCTTAGCAGGTGTTATAATCCCCGTATTATAGATGTGAAAATGGTGTGTCAGATATTGATCTGGCTTGCTTCCAGCCCAAATGAACTATTTTTTAATTGAACTTTTTATTTTGAGAGAATTGTAAGTTCACATGCAATTGTAAGCAATAGTACAGAGATATCCAGTGTACCCTTTACCCTGTTTCCCCCAGTAATAACATCTTGCAAAAGTGTAGCTTAATATGACAATGAAATATTGACGTGGGTATAGTCAAGATACAGAACACTTCCATCACCCCAGGGATCCCTCTTATTGCCCTGTTATAACAACCTTCCTCTCTTTCACCCTCCTACCCCTCACCCTGGCAACTGCTAATCTATTCTTCACTTCTATGATTTTTGCCATTTAAAGACTCTCATATAAATGGAATCTTACCAAATACAACCTTTTGGGATTGTTTCTCTTCAGTCAACATGATTCCTTGGAGACTCATCCCAGTTGTTGTATGTAATGATAGTTTTCTTTTCATAGCCGAGTAGTATCCATGGTACGACACAGTTTGTTTAACCATTACCTGTTAAAGCTACATCTGGCTTGTTTCCAGGTTTTGGTTACTAAGAATAAAGCTGTCATGAACATTTGTGTAAAGGCTTTTGTGTGGACATAGGTTTTCATTTCTCTGGGATCAATGCCCAGGAATACAATTGCTAGGTTATATGGTAGGTTGGTGTTCAGTTTTATAAGAAACTGCTAAACTGTTTTCCAGAGTGGTTGTACCATTTTACATTCCCACCAAAAATGTATAAATAATCCAGTTTCTTTGCATCCTTGCCAGCATTTGATGTCATTATTTTTTATTTTAGTCATTCTGAGAGCTGTGTAGTGATATATCATTATGGCTTTAATTTACATTTCCCTAGTGGCTAATGATGTTGAATATCCTTTCATGTGCTTATTTGCCACATGTGTATCTTCTTCAGTGAAGTGTCTATTCATTCCCACCCCCACCCCCATTTTCTGATTGGATTTTTTTTTTTTCTTTTTACTGTTAGGTTTGAAAGAGCCTAGGCTTTATAGATAGCAATTTCAGCAATATGCTGTTCATTCCTTTGACTGTCAGTCCTGCCTTGCCAATGCCCTGCTTAGGGCAGCTCCCTAAGCACACAATCTGACTTGTGTGACTTCTTACAGCCTGAGAAAGCCATGATTACATTCTGAATAGATCTAGAACAAAATATAGGTTGTCTGAACTTACTGCTGCCTAGCAATCTTTTCTTTTTAAGATAAAATTCACATATCATAAAATTCATCTGTTTAAAGTATACAAATCAGTGGTTTTTAGCATAGTCACAGAGTTGTACACTATGTAATGCCAGAACATTTTCATCACTGCAAAAAAGAAACCTTCTTCTTATTAACAGTCCCTCTGAATTCCTCTATTCTTCCATTCCCCCCAGCCCTGGAAACCACTAATCTACCATCTGTCTCTGAGCATTTGCCTATTCTGGACATTTTATATAAATTGAATCAAACAATATATGGCCTTTGTGTCTGGCCTCTTTCAATTAGCATAATGTTTTTGAGGTTCATCCATATTGTAGCATGTATCAGTACTTCATTCCTTTTTATGGCTGAATAATATTCTATTGTAGGGATATATCCCATGTTTTGTTTATCCATTCATCAGTTAATAGATATTTATTTCCACTCTTTGGCTATTATGAAGAATGGTGCCGTGAACATTTCTGTATAAGATTTTGTGTCAATGTACATTTTCATTTCTCTTGAGGTATACCTAGGAATGAAATTGCTGGGTCATGTGGTAACTGTATTTAACTGTTTGAGGAAATGCCAAACTGTTTTTCAAAGTGACTGCACTATTTGACATTTCCACCAGCAATATATGAGAGTTCCAGTTTCTCTATACCCTCAGCGACACTTATTTTTTTTATTACAGCCATTTTTTTGGATTATGATAATTCTAGCGGGTGTGAAATGATACCTCATTGTGATCTACATTTCCTTAGTGACTAATGATGTTGAATATTTTTATCTATGTTTATTGGTTATTTGTATTTCTTTGGAAAAATGTCTATTCAAATCCTTTGCCCATTTTTAAATTGTTGAGTTGTAAGAGGTTTTTATATATTCTAGATGCTAGACCTTTGCAAATATTTTCTCCCATTCTATAGATTGTATTTTTCCTTTCTTAAGGGTGTCCTTTGAAGCACAGAGACTGTTAATTCTGAATAAGAATGTTTTAACTATTTCTCCTTTGGTTGCTTTTGCTTTAGATATCTTAGCAATTTTTGATCAATGTTCTTTTACTCTTTATTACATCCCCTTTGATCTTTTTCAAGTGCCCTCCTATTCTCAACAAGTACCCAGACTCCCTGGTTCCTTTACTCTGTGCAGATGAACTTGCCTCCTATTTTCTGAGAGGGCCAAGGTTATTTGCCATAAATTCCCCAACTTCCTTTGTCTAAACTTTATAAGTTTCTGTGTATTTTCATTCTCTTTCACATTCTCTTGTCGCATCCTCCCTTGAAATACAACAGTATTACTTTTCCTTGTTAAGATGAACACCTTCACCTGGGCTATTTCATCCCCTCCTCCAGGACTTTGATTCAGTGACTGGCCTCTCTCCCACTCCTAGCATCCATAATCTTTCCTTCTCTACTGTTCTTTCTTTTCTGCCTTCATGTAATCTCAGGTCTTTGTTTCCTCTTTAAAGAAAAATAAGGGAGGAAGAGACTTTCCCCAGTTTTGTATTTCCTTAAACCTAACAACCTCTTTGATTTTTTCCCTTTACTTTTAATCTTAAAGGAGCTGTTTCATCTCATCTAAAATATTGCAGTAACTTTCTCAGTGGTCTCCAAGTCCCCAGTCTTCCACTTTGACTCATCTTACAAACTTTCCAATAAATATTCCCTAAATGAATTTCTCATCCCCTAAGGCTCCTGCCCAGAAAATTTTGATGACTCATTTAATACCGAGTTATCTATAGGACTCCCCAGACTAATTTAATTCAATGTCTATTGTAACATCCTCTCAACTCTGACACATCTGGACAAGTCACTGTGCCCTGAACACAGTTTCCTTCCTGATGTCTGCTCCCCAGACTGTCTTTGTTCGTCTTTTCCTGTGAAAATCTGTCTTACTCAAATGCCTTGGAGTCTTTTTTCATCATCTCATCCCCCTCCCACCAGAGGGCACTCTCTAATCTTTAAATCCCTACCATGTTGCCAACTTCTATGTGGCCCTTACTATTTCTGCCTTGTATTTTAACTTTAACAAGTAGAATAGATTGTAATGTCTCTCAAGGCAGAGACTAGTAACTTGTCCATCTCTGGACCTTCTCTAGTAGCTAGACAAGGCTTTAGATCTAGTGGGTACTAAGTAAGTATCTCTTAAACTGATTTGATTTGAATTGAAAATAGTAACCAAGGCACCCACAGCCTTGGAGAAAAATTTAGAAAAGATAAGGCAGAAAACATGAGGTAGATAGGGATTGGTAACACTGAGTAAGTAATTTATGCTTTAGCTTCACAGTGGATCAGAATACAAACTCAAAACCTCATTTCTCTGAAAGTCATTTTTGCCTTTTAAAACTAATCATTCCACAGCAGTTGTATTCTTTATTTTCAAAACACCGTATATGTATATGAAGTGGAACTGGTTGAGTAAAATGATATAGAGTCACCTTATGTGACAAATTGAATCATCTGTTCAGAATGATGGCCCTAGAATTGTTATGGAGGATGTCACATTCACCTCCCAGTTATGGAGAAAGGAAGTAGCAAATTGCAGGAACTTTGTAAATTATAAAGTAGTGCATAGAAGTTGACTTTCACAAGTTTAAAAATATTTCCTACAAAGGGTGGTTCAGTTTATAAGCTACTAGTTGGTGGATACTGGTGGTCTCTCAGCTGCCTCTTGAAGCAACTCTTCATGGATTGGTGAATTATAAAATCAGTATCATGATCAAAATCAATGTATACTCAAAGATAAACTCAATCTCAAATTTTTATATTAAAAAACTTTATGTCAATCCACATACTAGATTGTATTCACACCTCCATTATATGCATAGTGTTATTAACTCTATTAGGTATTCAAATAAGGTAAATTAACTAAATATTTATCTGTTTGGGTAGGGTGACCAAGAAGTGATTTGTTTACATTTTCAGGTCTGAATAAGAATGTGATACTCCATTATTTTATCTGTTTGGGGAAATTTGAATTGATTTCTAAACTGTAAGCTATTGAAAGCTGGGAAACAGTTCCATACTTTTTTGTAACCTCTAATTATAAAACTCCTTTAATATTGCCGTTATTCAATAATAATAATCATGATAACCGCTTGTATCTTTTGAGTGCTTACTAAGGAGCAGACACTTTCCTAAACACAGTATATTCATAATTTCTTTTAATTCTCATAGCAAGTTTGTGAGATATTTTCCTTTCTTTTCAAAGGAGAAAGTGAGGCTTCAATAATTTTCTCAAGGACACACATTACATAGGTGGCTGAGCCAAGATTGGAGCCCAGGCAGTCTTGACGCCAGGGTCTGTGCTTCCAACCACTGCACCATTTTCCTCAATAAATACGTATTCACAGTGATGCTAATTAGAACCAAGCTGTGCACATGGCATATGTGCAGTGACATCCTGTCTGTGTTTTTATTGTGTAATGTACTCAGGATACTATGAGCCCACAGCTGGTGTCCATTAATGATAGTGGTGTGGGAATTCAAAAATAATTTCTAGAGCATCCTGGGTACAAGGCATTACATAATTTTCATTATTCAGTGATCTTTAAATTCCAGGGCTTTAAAGATATTTGTTATTTGGAGACCCCAAAATAGTTTTTTTTCTTTTTCTAAAAGTTGGATTTGAAATGGAAGTAATGGTACAGTGTGCTTTCTGATATTTCAGTAGTTTTTTTCAAGTTTATTCTTCTAAGTTATTTATCTACTCATGCCCATCTAAAGGGAGAAGTAGAGACAACTTTCAGATTTTCTTTAAATCTGTGGATTCCACATCTGTTCATTTAACCAACTGCAGATCAAAAATATTTGGGGGAAAAAAATTCCAGAAAGTGTCAAAAAGTAAAACTTGAATTTGCCTCATGCCAGCAACTTTTCATAGCATTTACACTGTATTTACAACTATTTGTATATCATTTACATTGTATTAGGTCTTGCAAGTAATCTAGACATGATTTAAAGTATACAAGAGGATATGAATAGGTTATATGGAAATACTACATCATTTTATACTGGGGACGTGAGCATCCATGGGTTTTGGTATCCAGGGGGTTCTGGAACCAATCCCCCACAGATACTGAGGGAGGAATATATACTGTATCCAATAATATGAATATATCACAATTTATGTCACCTTACACTGATGGATATTTGGGTTGTTTCCATATTTTTTTTCTTTTATGTTTTTTCTTTTATGGTTCTTCAGTGGACATCCCTGTACATATCTCTTTTTGTGTACCTGTGTGAGAAGTTTTCTAGGGCAGGGCTTCCTGAACTTTTTATCTGTCAAGTCAAAGACAAGAAAGGATTTTTGCATGGCACACTGTGGTAAACAGATAAGAGGTAAATGCCAGGCTCTCTGGCCAAGTCCAGCCACCATCCTGAGGGCTGAAGGAGTCTATTTAAGCACAGGACCATCTTGCCACATCACACTTGTTGAGAAATTCTGCTCTTGGGTCTTGTCTCTCAAACTTTTTAATGTGATCTTGTTAAAATGGAGATTTTGATTCTGTAGGTCTGGGACTGGGCCTGGGATTCTGTATTTCTAACTAATTTCCAGGTAGCGCTAATGCTTTGAGTAGCACAGCTCTACTGCTGTGCTATCCAGTATGATAACCACCAGCCGCACATGCGCACTTGAAATGAGGTTAGTCTGAATCGAGACGTGTTGTAAGCGTAAAATACACCCTAGATTTAGTATGAAAAAGTAATATATCTCATTTACACTTTTATATTACTATATACTGATTATTAATTACATATGGAAATGATACTTTGTGAAATGTATTAGGTTAAATAAAATATATTATTAAAATTAATTTCCCAGCTTTTTTTAACCTTTTAAAAATTTGACTACGGAAACATTTAAATTACATACGTAGTTTGCTTTATCTTTCTATTGAAAAATGCTGCTCTATAATTCTGTACGGAGATTTGAAATTGCTGGGTTGTAAGACGTACTCATTTTCAGTTTAACTAAGTGCATTGACCCTTGAGCAACATGGGTTTGATCCTTGGGTCAACTTAGACCTGGATGTTTTTCAGTAGTAAGTACTAAAGTACTACACCATCCGTGGATTGGTTGAAGCTGCAGATGTGGAACCACAGATACAGAGGAACTGTGTATAGGGAGGGCTGACCCTGCATTATACTCAGATTTTCTACTGTGCAGAGGGTGGGATCCCCTAACACCCATGTTGTTCAAGGATCAACTGTATTGCTAAACTACTCTTCAAAAATGATTGTACTAGTTTACACTCCCACAAAGCGTGTATGTGGATTCTTTATTTATTTCTTTATTTCTTCTTCCTCACCTACACTTAAAATTGTCAAGCTTTTTTAACGTTTGCCGGTCTGGTGGGTTTGATTTGTAGTTCCCTAATTACTAATGAAGCTGATCATCTTTTCATGTTTACTGGCCATATGAGTTTCATCTTCAACGAGTAACTTACTTTATTTTCCTTGCCAGTTTGTGGTAGTTAAATCACAAAATCTGGATATTAATCCTTTGTTATATATGTTGAATATGGTTTCTTCCAATCTATTGCTTATCTTTTTAGGTTTGTTTTGTTTTGTTTTGTTTTGTTTTTTTTGACCTCCACATGAAGACAAAAGTAAATGTGCATAGCAGCTTTATTCATGATAGCCCCAGAGTGGAGTTAGCCCAAATGTTTTTCAGCAGGTAAACTGTGATATATTCATAGAATGGAATACTACTCAGCAGTACAAAGGCAGAAACTTCTGAGACATGCTACAGTATGGATGCAGTACAAAAGCATTATGCTAAGTGAAAGAAACCAGAAACAAAGGATCATATCCTATACTATTCAATTTATGCAAAATTCTAGAAAAGGCAAAACCATAGAGACAAAGAACGTGTCAATGTTTGCCAGGGACTGGAAAGAAGAAAGTGGATTGACTGCAGAGGTTAAAAGAGAACTTTTTAAAGTAATGGACATATTCTACATATTAACTGTGATGATTGTTATTTGACTGTATACAGTGAGTCAAAACTCATTGAACTGTACACTTCAATATTATTGAGCGGTAAATATTACTGTAAATAAATTATACCTACAAAAATTTAAAAGTATAAATATTTCAGTGCAAATATTTCCATGAATATTGTCTCTTTGCCTCCATTCAGAATACCTTTTTTTTAAACAAATATTTTTACAAAATAAATGAACTATCTCTGGTTATCATTCTTTTTAATGTTCAATTATAGATGCTATGAAATTATAGGCTTTTTCAATTTTATTCTATTCTAGTATAGAATATAAATTCATCCAATTAAAATTGTTTCCAATGAAAGATTCTTCCCACAAGTTGAAATATTCTAAAGCACACTTGAGAACAGACTTCCATTATTGGAATTAACTAATTTTCTATTTGGATCTGAAATGAATGAAAATAATATCACTGTTGAAAATGAGTGATGTTAATTTAGAACAGCCATTTGATCTAACTGAAAAGTCACGCTTCACAGGGTGATATCTAACCATATCTTCTGAAGCTGCATTTTTTTTTTTGAGGCATAGGGTTTTTTTGTTTGTTTGTTTGTTTTTGATTTTTACGATAGCTACTAACTTTTTACTGAGGCATAATTGACATATAACATTGTATTAAAAATAAACTTTATATTTTGGAATAATTTTAGATTTACAGAAAACTTGTAAAGATAATACAGAGAGTTCTCATATATCCCTCACCCAGTTTTTCTTATCATTAACATCTTATATTTCCATGGTACATTTGTCAAAATTAAGAAACTATCATTGTTATGTTACTATTATCTTTACCAGACTTTACTCGGATTTCACCTGTTTTTCCACTAATGTTCTTTCTGTCCAAGGATACAATCCAGGATACCACACTACATCCTCTCTCCTCAGTGTCTTTTGGTCTGTGGCAGTTTTCAGCCTTTCCTTAATTTTTACAACCTTGACAATTTTGAGGAGTATTGATCAGGTATTTTGTAGAATATCCCTCAGTTTGGGTTTGACATTTTTCTCATGATTTGATAGGAGTTATGGTTTTAGGAAAGAATACCAGACATGTATTCAATCACTAAAAAGTATATATCCAGCTTTTTGCAACAACATGGATGGACCTTGAGGATATTACACTAAGTGAAATAAATCAGATAGAGAAAGACAGATACCATATGTTCTCACCTACATGTGGAATCTAAAAAAGCTGAACTTAGAGAGTAGAATGGTGGCCATGGGCTTGGGCATGGTGGAAATAGGAAGATGTTAGTCAAAATATACGTGCTTCCAGCTATAAGATGAATAAGTTCTGGGGATTTAATGAACAGTATGGTGACTGACAATACTGTATTATGTACTTGAAAGCTGTTAAAGAGAGTAGCTCTTAAATGTTATCACCACACACATACAGGTAGTTATGTGAGGGGGGGGGTGGATATGTTAACTAACCTAATTATGGTAATCATTTCACTTTATATATATGTGTGTGTATCAAATCATCACATTGTACACCCTAAACTTACATATGTTATATGTCAATAATATCTCAGTAAAGCCAGGGGAGGGGGAAGACTACCAAAAATGAAGTGTCCTCACTATATCACATAATGAGCACATGTTATCAGCATGACTTATCACTTTGTCAAAGTTAACATCACCAGTTTGGCCAAAGCAGTGTTTGCTACATTTCTACACTGTAAATTTACTCACCCCCATGACCCCACCGTACTATTTGCCATACTTCTTAGAAAGCAAGTCGCTAAGTCCAGCTCACACTCAAGACAGAGGAGGGAAGAGTTAAGTCCTACCTATGCTGTGGGAGTCACGGTATCTATGTAAATAATTTGGAGTTCTTTTATAAGAACGATTTATCTTTTCTCCCCCTTTCATTTATTTGTTCAATCATCTATTTATATCAGCGTAGACTTATGCCTATTTATTTTATACTTTGTGTTATAAACCAGCACTATGTTATTTGTTGTATTCAAATTATTTCAGCTTTTGCCATTGAGAGTTCTTTCAGGTTGGCTTTAAATTCCTTTGACATGCCCTCATCCTTTTTTTTTTTCATTACTTCCTTACCTTATAGCACTACTAGTTGCTCTAGGCTTATGTAGCATTTTTGCCTCAGCCTTAGAATCATTCATTTATCTGAGGAACTTTGAATTCTTTTATTGTAGAATGATATTTAGAAACCAAGATCTGGGCATTGGGTGTGCTCACTACTGCTGGAGTGTGACTGCTTCCAGACTATCTCAGCAGGCAGAGCCAGGAAATGTATATATGCAAACCCATGTATATGCACATATCTATGATTATTTCTGTAACTATTTTCATATATATTAAGCTGAACATGAGTTTATTCTCATGTCTTTGACTCTAATAATATCTTGGACTCTATCCCAGTACTACATGGTTTATTCTGACCTTCCTCCCTTTCTTCCTCTCTAACAGTGAGAAACTTGGCTCCCACCATCCATTTACTTACTTGTTTGACTCCTCTGTACGTGCAGCTACTAACTTGGAGTAGATGCCAATACTTCTTCAAAAGGATTTTATCTTCTAGTTTTAATATGGATAGTGACATCTCTATCCTCTCTATGGTAGATGAAAGATGTCAACAAGTATTTTGTGTAGAGTACTTGCTTATAATCTGCTTACTTGACAAAGGAACTTCGGACTTAATTTTTCATCAAACATGTACAGTTTTAAAGGTCACTGCTCCTGAAAGGGTTTATTGCAAAATAAAAAAGCATCACCAAACAATAAAATGAAGTCTTTGTTTACATCAATAAAATAAATGACAAAAGCACTATAGAAAGAGCATTCTAAATGCTCTACTGTCTAAATGTTCTACTACAGGACTACTCAGACTGTATTTTCTTCACATATATCTAACCTATGACTTACCATATTTTCCACTGATGCTGTAAGCCTGGCAGCTTTGTGCATCTCCCAAGACATGGATGGCATGGGTTACAGCATGATTGGCTGGTATACCAGGTAGATGGCAGGGGGCAGCAGCATCAAATACTTCTCCTGTGACAACTCAAGACAGGAAAGAGTGAATTGTTCCTAGCCGCTTGTGTTCCTGCACAGTTCATTTTATCAGCAGGCACTTTGCATGATATCTTTGAAAGGGCCATGTTCATTATTTATATCAGGAAATGGTGGCTGAAAATGATTGATGGTCATCTTGAAGATTTAACAACATACGGGAAATGTACTGCACCACTAGACAAGATCATGGGAGAGGCTGGAAATTCAAAGCCAAGAGCCTACTAAACCCATCCAAACCCATTCCAGCTTATTTCATTGCAGTGAAAAATAATATTTTTTGAAAGGTAGATACTCTGATTCAGATGTCAAGCTATATGGAATTCCTTGATGGTAGGTGAATGATCACACATTTATGACCTACCAGAAGTCTTAAACACTTCAAAGTACAATGGATAATGATACTACTCTAGCTGAAAAGTCAGACTAATAGTGGCAGACCATGGGCAACCTTTACTGCTTTTTATCTTGATGAGGCTTGGGATTACCCCACAACTTATATTTAGGACTGAGCCTTTGGGAGCATCCCTGGGCATTATAGTTTGCCTACTTTAACCCTAGACTGATAAATAATCTCTTCCAAATGGCTTGAAACCTGTCCGAAAAATCTGCCCTTAGATTTTGACTGAGAGGGAGTCAGAATTAAGTAACTATGATATTAAGAGGAGCTGGCATGTCTGGGTTGTGGGAATTGGGAGAAAAGAGAACATTATGATGAAACCACATTTGTAAATCACATGGAGTATAGAGGTGAAAGACAACAGATTTCCCCATTGATTTAGCTTTGTGTCAAGGGCTGAAAAACGTAGGAAGTTACTCTTGTATTCTTCTGAGCTAATCAAAGCAACAGCTAGTACATAGTGAAAACTTTAGTTATTAAATGGCAGGGAAGCATGTGGCAGTGTGGAAGAACATTGCACGCGAGACATTATGTCCAAGTATTGTGGAGGATACAGAGAGAAACATCAACCAGTGCCTTCCTTCACTGAGCGTATATTTTTTTAAAGGGATGTAAAATGTTTACACATAGAGGGGCCTGTCTTAGTTACTCTCTAGAGCCCAGGCCCTTAAGCCAAGTATTCTCAGATTCAGATTCGGAGAATGAATTAGTAAGCCAGGGATCCCTTTTCTTATTTTATATAATTACATGGCTTCTGACCCTGTCTTTTTTTTTTTTTTAACACTGCCCTCATAGAATTATCATTTCTATCTTTTAGCTGACTTATAGCTGAGGATTTGATGACTTATGTTCCCAATTTTTTTACTCTAATTTTGAATAAAAATATTTCTGAGACGTGCCTTTTTAAACAGAATGTTTATCTTGATTTGATCTCTTCTTGACTCAGGGTCATGTTTAGGAACGTTAGTGTTTGGTGCCGTGGATATATATGGTCTGGGGGATGGAGTGAAAGGATGTAGTTTGCCACTACATAGCTCTGCACTGTGGCCAGCCCTTTCTCCCCAGGGGCCCTTGAACTGCTTTGGTTGGCCGGCTTCTGGGTGGATGTGAGTGTCCTTATGTACTTTTTGCTTTTTGTTTCTCCCCAGCCTTGAAGGGCTGTTTGTAAGCTGGTAACTCCTCGTTGGCTTAGACTGTCGAATGAGGTTCTTTTCTGCCTCTTTTGTAACTGACTTTCTTCTGTGCCAGTGTCTGCCACTTGCAGCCTTGCCGCCTACCATGTCATTGTTTCCAATCTCTGCTTCTGCTTCTGGTCGCTGTTGCTGTCTGACAGCTCTCTCCCCTTCCCTTCTTATCTTCTCTCCTTTCTCTTCTCCTTTGTGCTCATGGACGTTGTCAGCAAATCGGAGGCAGGCTTTTCCTATGAACAGCCATCTGATCAGTCTGCAGCGCTTTAGCGCTTCGGCTGTTTTTGCAGCCAAGTGTTCAGGGGCTAACTCTGAACTTTAAATACTTTAAGAAAAAGGTGCTTCTGAATTTGAAGCCAAGGACTTGTCAGGAGACTTGTCTTTATATAAAGGAAGTTTTACTCTACCTCTTGTGAAGTGTAGTGATCCTAGAGTGTATCTCTTACTTTGAATAAGGTAAACTAGTGTTTGTATTTCTTACCCGCCTTGAGTGGATCCCATTGTTTTAGTTTTGCAGGGTATGGCAGCATATTGGATTGATGTTCTCAAATGTTGGAGGCCCAGAGAAAAGACCAAATCTTCTATGAACTCTTTCTTAACCTTTCTAGCATGTGGTTCAGACTCTGTCACAGCCTTTATTGACCTGGCCTCATGGTATGCATGTTCTGTCTTACCATATTAGGGGCTCTTTGAAGTAGAGGAGAAAGTGGCATCTGTTCGTGTCATTTTTGAATTTCCTTCTTTACTGCTGCTCTTAAAACAGTACCTTGTGTATCATAGTTGTCCCAAAAATGCTCTTTTGAATTGAATAACCCACTCTTTCTCCCAGGTCCCTTTTGTAGTTTGTGACTGATGCAAGTTGAGGGCCTCTCCCATCTGTGTCACCTCACACTTGTTCTCATTGGATCTCCTCTGCACAAATTCGTAAATTCTCCCTGTAATCTGTCCCCAAAAAGAGTCTGACTCTCTGCTGCTTGGGTGAGTTTAGTATCAGAAGGAAACCAGACAAAGTGAGTATGTGTGTCCTCTTCCAGGGCCTTTTTAAGGATACAAATAAGTTCTCCACAATTTTCTGTCCTTAGAGATAAATGGTCATTTGTTCTTTTTTTTTTTTTTCAGTTGATTTATAATGTTGTGTTACTTTCTGGTGTACAGTATAGTGACTCAGTTATACATACATTTATATATATTTTTAATATTCTTTTCCATATGGTTTATTACAGAATATTGAATAGTTTCTTGTGCTATATAGTAGGACCTTGTTCTTTATCTATTTCATATATAGTAGTTTGTATCCACTAATCTCAAACTCCTGATTTTCCCTCCCCCCACTTTTCCCCTTTGGTAACCATAAATTTGTTTTCTATGCCTGTGAGTCTGTTTCTGTTTGGTAAATAAGTTCATTTGTGTCATTTTTTTTTAGATTTCACATATAAGGGATATGATATTTGTCTTTCTCTGTCTGACTTACTTCACTTATTATTATAATCTCTGGGTCCATCCATGCTGCTGCAAATGGCATTATTTCATTCTTTTTTATGACTGAGTAGTATTTCATTGTATATATACACCACATCTTCTTTATCCAGTCATCTGTCAATGGGCATTTAGGTTTTTTCCATGTCTTGGATATTGTAAATAATGCTGCTATGAACATTGGGGTGCATATATCTTTTCAAATTAGTTTCCTCCAGATATATGCCCAGCAGTGGGATTGCTGGATCATACAGCAACTTTATTTTTAGTTTTTAAAGGAATCTCCATACTGTTTTCCATAATGACTGCACCAAATTACATTCCCACTGACAATGTAGGAGGGTTCCCTTTTCTCCACACCCTCTCCAGCATTTATTATTTGTGGACTTTTTTGATGATGGCCATTCTGACTGGTGTGATGTGGTATCTCATTATAGTTTTGATTTGCATTTCTATAATAATTAGCAATGTTTTTTATGTGCCTATGTTTTTTATGTGCCTATGTTTTTTATGAGCATCTTTTTATGTGCCTATTGGCTATATGTATGTCTTCTTTGGAGAAACGCATATTTATGTCTTCTGCCCATTTTTTGATTGGGTTGTTTGTTTTTTTGTTATTGAGTTGTATGAGCTGTTTGTATATTTTGGAAATTAATCCATTGTTGGTCTCATCGTTTATAAATATTTTCTCCCATTCTGTAGGTTGTCTTTTCATTTTGTTTATGGTTTTCTTTGCTGTGTAAAACCTTATAAATTTGATTTGGCCCTATTTGTTTATTTTTGCTTTTATTTCTATTGCCTTGGGAGACTGACCTAAGAAACCATTGGTACGATTTATGTCAGAGAATGTTTTGCCTATGTTCTCTTCTAGGTTTATGATTTCACGTCTTATAGTTAAGTCTTTGAGCTATTTTGAGTTTATTTTTGTGTATGGTGTGAGGGAGTGTTCTAACATCATTGATTTACATATGGCTCTCCAATTTTCCTGACACCACTTGCTGAACACACTGTCTTTTATTCACTATAAATTCTTGCCCCCTTTATTGAAGATTAATTGACCATAGGTGTGTGGGTTTATTTCTGGACTCTCTGTTCTGTTCCATTGATCCATATGTCTGTTTTTGTGCCAATATCATGCTGTTTTGATTACTGTAGCTCTGTAGTATTGTCGGAAGTCTGGGAGGGTTATGCCTCTAGCTTTGTTCTTTTTCTTCAGGATTGTTTGGCATTTCTGGGTCTTTTATTGTTCCATATAAATTTTAGGATTATTTGTTCTGTTTCTGTGAAAAATATCATGGGTAATTTGATAATGATCACTTGAATCGGTAAATTGCTTTGGGTTGTGTGTCCATTTTGACAACATTAATTCTTCCAATGCAAGAATGATTATTTGTTCTTCACATATTTTCGTCTGTGAGCCAGTTTACTCCCCACAATAAAACAGCCCCATTACTTTTTTAATAGCTTTATGGAAGTACAAGTCAAATATTTTACAATTCACCCATTTAAAATGTATAATTCAGTGTTTTTTAGTATATTCACAGAGTTGTGCAACCATCACCATAAACTAACTTTAGGATATTTTCATCATCCCCAAAAGAAACGCCATGAACAATATTAGTCACTCTCATTTCCCCAGCTTCCAGTTCCAGGCAATCATGAATCTGCTTTCTGTCTTTATAGATTTGCCTATGCTGGACATTTCATATAAATAGAATCATACCATATGTGGTCTTTTATGACTGGCTTTTTTTCACTTGATACTACTGATTTTTAAAAATACTCTTTTATTTATAACTTTCCACAGAACAGATGTGGTCTTATAACTCTCATAAGACCTTCTGTGTCCTGGTTTTATTGGATTTGTGATATTTGGTTAAGTTGCAAAATATAATGTCACACATCAAATAACATTGGCTGCCGATGGTAATGACAGTGGCCCTGTTTCAGAGCCAAGAGAATTTTGCCCAAGATTCACTTAAGGTTATATTTCATCAGGCTGCTCCAAAGTATTGCTGTGATCAAATGAATTGTAATATAATAGGACTCCATGGTTTGACACTGATCCATCTTCTAATGGGTTATTTGAGGCTTTAGATTGTATAATTCCTAAGAATCATAAAACATTGCAGCTGGAAGCGACCCAGCAGTCATTTAGCCTAATCTCTCTTTCTCTAACTCCTACCCTGTTTCATAGATCTCAGAATGAGATTTGTTTAAGGTCAAATGGCTAATTAATAGAACCAGTTATGGGAAGATTAGAACCAGTTTATCTCAAGCACCATTCCAAGGTTGTTTCCTTTATTTCTTTTTTGGCCTTATTGCTGTTTTACCCTGGGCTCTCTAGAAGCTAAAGCTTGAAGCAGGAATTAAGTGAAGATTTATTTGGAGGTACAATCCAGATCAGCAGTGAGAGAGTGGGAAAACGGATGAGAAGCAAGAAGCTATGAGACACAAAGTAAACTGATTGGATTGCCGTGACTGTGTCATGATGAACCTCAAAGAGATTCAGCTGGTTGTTCTGCAAGTGCAAATGTTTGACCTCATGTGGTATCTCCAGATAGGATAGATGGACATTTCCAGGAAGCAGAGTGGAAGAGGACATATATCAGCCTGGACCCTTTCTGCCTGCTGTTTCCAGTTATCAAAGATCACCCTGTGGAGAGTTAACTCATAGTTCTGAGTTGTGTCATCCTGCTCTACCAATAGTCACTTGGAAAGCCAGACTCCATGCCCTGATGCAGGATTTTATCCAAGTTTGGTAGTGGTGGAAGAACGCAGAAACTCAGGGTATGTGGTTAATTAGCAGTCAGTGGGGAGGATCTCCCCCTCACCCACTGTGTTGCTGGTTGGCCTCAGGGACAATGAGATAATGGTGTAGAGGGGAACTGACAGGTGCAGAAGATAGTTTGATACCTTGACAAGATAATATTCTCCCTAGCCTAGGTTTCTGAAGTCATTTATGAGCTAGTATATTTGAAGGATTTACTTAGACTGATGGTAACACTCTTTCTTCTAACAAGATATTTTTTCACATTGCTGTGGTTGAGACTCTTCAATGTACTGAATATTTAGAAACCTGTAATCAAAACCTTTGGTTAAGAAACTTGTTTTCTTGACCATCTCCCTTCTCTACAATAAAGAAAACATCTGGAAAGGCTTTTGAGAATTATAATTGCTCAGTACCTAGGTTTCTGTATAGCTTCCCCCACATGGAGAGATTTCCTCTGCCGATTCAATTCTTATTCTTCTCAAGATGAGCCAACTCTGGCCTATATTGAGATTTCTCCTGGTTTGACCTCTCAGAGTTTACTTTCACTATATTTACCCTACTCTCTCTCATTTATAAATTACTTAAGAATTATTCTCTCTTAGTTTGATTATATGCTAAGTTTCCTCCTAAATGTCTTTTAATTTTGTAAATCTTCCCATTGCCTAGGATTTTGAATGCTTGTTGACTGTATAAACATGGGTTGGAGTATTTGGCCTAGGGTAAGTTGCCTGGCAGAATCTAGACAGTGAACAAAGAGATGAGTAAATCTTTCATCTTTTCAGTGAATAATTGTTAATGAAAATTTTAAAGCGAGTTTGGAAAGGTTTGAAGATGAGAGGGGATCATACATTAATGATTAAGAGAGGAGGTTATTTCAATGTGGGAACAAATGGTAAGAATACAGGGAGGCCAAAAGCAGTGATTAAATGTTAGCTATGGGGTAGAAAATGAAGGAGGTCACACAAAGAAAGGGACATTTGTAACAACAACATTTGTGGAATTAAAGAATGTCAGAGCTGGAGAAGGCTTTAATAATATAGTTCAATCCATTTCACACAAGTGAAGAAACAGGCTGAAAAAGGTTGAGTGATTTAAGGCCAAACAACAGGATCAGATCCAAGATTTGAAGGTCTTCAGGCAGACGGTTGTTCCACACCTACTTTGTATCACAGAGTACCACATCTACTATAAGAATGCTGCATACTTCTTTTCCTAAAAAGCTTCTACAGAGTTGTTTTTGCTATTCAGTGTTTTTTTTTAATTGCAGTATTTGGTAAAATTTAAAGTCCTTGAGGTTTTATTTATTTTTAATGTTTCCAAATACATTGGGTATTAAAGCTTAGAGTGTGTGTAGTGACTTTACCCTGATAGTGCAGTATCCGTTAAAAGGCTTCAACAAGAAAATCAAACTATCTTTGTAGCTGAGGATAGCGTTAGCAGTTTAATAAAAGCATTTTAATGGTTGCTTTTGTCATAAGCTTCTTTTCAAGACTACATCTGTACCCAGATCAGGTCTTAAAAGACTCCAGTGTTTGTCTGGAGTTCAAACAATTGCTCTTGGAATGATCCTTCTGCAGTGCTACCGTAACATATGGGGTTCCAAAGGCACCAATTCTGGGCCAAACAAAACAAAACAAAATGCCTCCCACTCCCTGTCCTTATCCAGGCTATCCTAGCCCTGTTCCTGGTCACAAGACTTTTTGGGAGGAACATGAGCTGAATTTCAGACCCTATGGCCAGGTGCCTTGGGCAGTTCAAAAACTGAAATCTTCGGATTACAGCTCAACATTTTTGGAGACAGATCCTTGGGTACCTTTCACCTTTGTGATTTTGGAATTACCTTTATGAAAACTGACCTATTACAATTTTATCCTAAAGAACTTGCATCTGATTAAAGTGGATAGAATCTAATTTTTAAAAATATGTCCAATTCCCTCCAAAGAAGCTAATTCTATTTTCTGGAGGACACCCCTGTGAAAATAGCATTTAGTTGATGGTCACAATCTATTAAACAAATGATTCTTCACATTAGATGTTTTCTCATTCATTTGAGTCAGTTTCTATAATGAAGATGTTACATTATTATTTACATTTAATTAATGTGTATTTGAAGAGAGTCTTGGTAAAATTTGGCAGATGTTTCCAATTTACAGTGTTTTGAATTTTTATGGTTCCAAATGGCTTTGAAGAGCAGACAGCTACAGGGAGGGTAGTAGGATGGAGACCAGAATGTGGGCTGCTCATGCACCTCAATTGTTTCTACTCTCAGTGCCTCATTTTCCACCTATGGGCCAATAATTAGGAAAATGAGAGAATATTAAACCAGTATTGTTTTTCATATCATTAATAGCTGTTAGTCCTTTACTATAACGACCAGAGATTTGTATTTTTCAAGTAGTGAGTAATGGTATGCACATTATGTCCTGCTGAGTGCTTGAAACAAGGTAAACAACCATACATGTATCCTATTGGGGTGTTTTTCATAAAACGCACAATTTTGATAGTAATAGGTGACATAGTTGGTGCTTATAGTTTACCATTTGCTATTACATACGTGATGACATTCAATTTTGACTACAATTTTGTGGAGTAGGAATTATTATTAATCTCATTTTGTGCATGACTTGACTTGCCCAGTGCCCCTTCTCTTCCCATTCTGTATTCTTTCCTAATGATCTTTTATGTGTGCTCATGGCTTCAGTTATCGCCTGTGAAACTAACCATATCAAATTTGTATTACTAAGCCTGAGCTCTAGATTTTTAAATCCAGTGATTTTTTTTTTTTTTTTTTTGCCTCTCAATTTGGATGTGTCATGAATACCTCACATTCAGTAAATCCAAAACTGAGCTCATGGCCTCCCTGTCAAACCTGGTCATCTTCCAGTGTTTTCCTTATTAGTGAATAACATCGTCACCCACCATCCATCTAATTGCGAAACTCAAAACTCAATTCTTGCCCTTGAACTGTCCTTTCTCTTGACTTGTATTCAGAATGTCACAGAATCCTGTCAATTTTGCTTCCTACATAGTTCTCAAACCTGCCCTCCTCTCTCTGTCTCCCCCACCACCCCCGCCACTCCAGTCCAAGCACTCCAGCATCATCTCCTTATTCTGCTCCAGTAGCTTCCTAACTGGTCACCTCGGACTGGAGCTTCCTGCCCACCCATCATTCATTCTCCACACAACCACCAGAATGATCTTTGCACAATGCAAATCTCAAGATGTTACTACCCACCTCCACCCTGCTTAAAACGCTAATGAGTTCTACTTCAGGAACTTCTCATTCCTCTTAAGACAGAGACCAGATCTTTATTTGGCAGGGACCTGTGGTCTAGTCCTGGCTTCCCTTCCACCCTCATCTTCTGCCAGGTTTCTAAGCTCCTCTCTCCTCTGAACTTTTTAATTTACCACAGTCCCTTCTGCTTTTGCTTTGTTCAGAATTGTCTTCTTGTTGCCTCTCACCTAGTTATCTCCTACTCTAGCTGATTTTAGCTCCCTGAATCCTAATCCACCACACATCTAGACTCTCTGCAGTACTCTCTCATACCATCTTTTATCACTTCTTATGCACTTAGCACAGTTACATTGCTGTAATTACTTGTGTCATTTTTATAATTAATAGTCATCATTCTCACCAGACCATAAGCTTCATGATGTCAGGGACTATGTCTAGTTTTGTGTACTGTTACATCCTTATCATCTAGGATTGTGCCCAGCACATGGCAGACCCTCAATGTGTGTTTGTAAATGAGTGAACAATTGAATTTGATATCCTTTAAAGCTTTTTCTGGTTCTAACATTCTGTGATTCTATATGGGGCAGAGAAGTATACCACTAGATAAGCATTAACTGAAATGTATCTGTTCACTCTGTATAAGAAATAACACTGTCTTTTGCTGAGACAGAAACTGATCCATGAGAGAGGGACTTTCTAGAGATCAGAGTAGAAGGCTTATTTGTCTCTCATATCCTTCCAAGGCTCTGTCACAAGGTGGCCTGAACAATGTTTTGATTCTAGAAATGGAGAGAAATGTAGTGTAAAAAGAAGTGGCTGTAGAAGCAATGGCACTCGAGTAGCAACAAGTATACCTAGGACACAGCTTTTGGATCCTAATACCATTCTCCAGTATAAGGAAGCAAAGATCCTTGGAGAAACATCTGATTCTAGGACTGGGGCAGGAAATACACAGAATGAGCCTGGAACACCTTGTAGTGCCAGAGAGTACAGAATGCCAAGCAGCTCAATGGTAGGAGATGTTAAAGGAACACAGTAGCCGACTGTGCTCTTACTGGTCAAAGCTAGAACAAAATAAAGTAATATTGTATTAATACCCAAAGTATGAGATAAATGTACATGAGTCTATACTGATACAAATAAATGAATAAATGGGAGAAAACAGAAAAATCTCTTAACAAATCAATAGTTATGAAAAGACAAATCTCCCATGCAGGGCACTTCCAAGTAATTTAAGTAGCTACTTTGCCCTCAAGAAGGTAGAGCACTAATCCCCACTCCTTAAGTGTCACTGTACATAGTGACTTCCTTCCAAAAGGTACAGCATGGAAATCGGCGGAGGGAAAGAGTAACTTCCCAGCGTAGAAGCCTGACAAACACTGCCATTGCCACGTGATAGAGTAATATCAGCAGTGACAAGTAATGTTCATAATATGCACCCTTGATATGATATGATGAGAAGGGCACTTTACCTCTGTGGTCTTTCTCCCCCAAACCCATAACCCCAGTATAATTGTGAGGAAGACTTAAGACAAATCCCAGGTGAGAGACATTCCATAAAATGCCTGACCAGTATTCCTCAAAAATATCAAGATCATAAAAAAAACAACAACAAAGAAAATCCAAAAAACAGTCACAGCCAAGAGAAGCTTAAGAAGACATGACTACAAAATGTAAAATGGTACCTGGGATGGGATTCTGGATCCGAAAAAAGACATTATGTTAAAACTAAGGAAATCTGAATAAAGTATGAGTTTTGGTTAAAAATAATGTATGAATATTAGTTCATTAATTGTAACAAATGTGCCATACTAATGTAAAATGTTATACTGGGTGAAGAAACTGGATGTAGGATATATGTACTATCTTTGCGAATTTCTATGTCTCTAAAACTTTAGTTCTAAAAATGTTTTAAATTATTTAAATGTTCTTTTTAAAACGTGGTTGAATATATAAACTAATTAGGAGATGAAAGATGGAAAAGAGTTAAAGAAGACTGAATTTCAGGGTCAGTAAGAAATAGTTTAGGATCTAATTGTTAGTTTTGTGGGTTTATCTAACGCCCATTTGGGGTAGATTTGGGGAAAGATTTTCTTAAAGGAAAATACTCTTTAGCTGCCAGATACCCCTTAAGTATAACTTACCTCCAATTTTTTGTTTCTAACGTTTTGAGTTTCTTTCACTTAAGCTGAAAAATTCTAAAAATGTAACCACCCCCTTTTGGCACACTGCTGAAGTTGAGAAGAAACCATTTATATGGAAACTAGAATAGCTGGCATTCCAGACTAAGGTAATAAGCTTCAGCATTAACAATTCATGGATGTAATTTTTTGTGAAAGATATGGTTTATATTAATCTTCTACTGATGTTTCTAAATTTGATACTTTAAAAACTCCACTCACTCAACTAAAATTTATTGTGTGTTCATGTACAGGGTGATATGGTGGTCAGGAAGGTGACTTGCACACAGATTCTGCCTGCAAGGAGTTTATAGTTTAGTGCTGGAGACAAGTCGTGTTTATTAACAACTATGCCATAAAGTAGAGAATTGTAACTTTCCAATAAAGGTGTTGATAAAGTGCTGTCCAAGATGGCTAGTGGAAGAGATTACTCCAAATTGGAGAACTCATGAATGAAATAGTAGGTTGACTTGATCTTGAAATATTGCAGACTCCTCTAAATCAGGGATTATATATTATTAATTAACGTACCTCTAGCTCATAGTAGGTATTAAATAACATTTGTTGAATGACTGAAGAATTTGTAAATGCAGAGATAAGAGGAAGGAAAGACATTCTAGTCCTATTTGTTGCTTCTGACAACATGGTATAAAACAAATGTCTTTGTCTAGCTCTTTTTTTTTTTTTTTTTTTTTTTTTTTTAGCCTGGTTAATTCTTTACTTGATAAATTAGTTAATTTGATTCTGTCACTTTCCATTTCTGCATCTCAACAAATATATTCTTTATGAATGCATTATTTACAAAGGCTTTTATAGTGACTTTCCAATGGCTAGTATATGGAATAGAGGAACAGAGCCAGTCCTCTATTCCTTAAGAGAGCTCTATTGTTTAGGATCCCATTGTCCAGCCTGAAATTTACTCAGGTTGCTTGTACTTGTGTTTGCCTTTCTTCTTTGGACTGCTCTAAGACTTGTGGAATTCTCTACCAGGTGGTGGTACAGATTCAGGGAGAAGAAATAAAAATCAAATGGGTCATCTACTTCTTTGCAACTCTGGTCAGGTTTCTGGTGAGAGAGGTTAAAACTATATTTAAAATAAATTTTGCATATCATCTGTGAATTTCAGTTGTATGGGTTCTTTCCCTCATTTCTATGGCTTATTAAAAGGTAGCTGATAACATACCTTAGCCGTTTTTAGGAGGGATTCCCTGCCAGTTGCACTATTGTAATTTGTTTTTTTAAGGGACCCATGTTTTTCATCTATAGGCAGTAGCAGTAATGCATGCTGACTTTCCCTCAAGAAATACCACGTGTCTTAGCAGTGGCTTTCTAGGGACACAGCTATGGTACAAACTAGAATAGATATGACACCAAAACCATAAGTGACAAAATAAAAAATAGACACATTAGATTTCATTAAAATAAGAAACTTTTGTGCTGCATTGATACCATCAAGAAAGTAAAAAGACAATCCATATAATAAAATATTTGCAAATCATATAACTGATAAGGGACTTGTATCTAGAATATATAAAAACTTTTACAACTCAATTATAAAAAGACAACCTAATAAAATGGATAAAGAAACCTGGACATTTCTCCAAATAAGATGTACAAATGGCCAATAAGCATGTGAAAAGGTGTGCAACATCATTATCTGTCAGGGAAATTAAAAGCAAAAGCAAAAGCACAGTGAGATACCACTTCAGACTCCCTAGGGTGGCTATCATAAAAAAAGACAATACAAGCTCTGTGAGGACGTAGAGAAACTGGTGAGGGTATAAAATGGTATAGTCACTTTGGAAAAATAGTCTGGCAGTTCCTCAAAAAGTTAAATATATTGAGAGTTACCATATGATCCAGCAATACTACTCCTAGGTATATACCCAAGAGAAATGAAAACACATGTCCACGCAAAAACTTGAACACAGATGTTCATGGCAACATTATTCATAATAGCCTAAAGGTAAAAACAGCCCAAATGTCTGTCAACTGAGAAATGGATAAACAAAATGTATTATATTCCTATAATAGAAGGTTATTTGTCAATAAAAAGAAAGTACTGATAGGTACTACAACAATGATGAACCTTGAAAACATGCTAAGTGAAAGAAGCCAGACCCAAAGAGCCATGTTGTGTGATTCTATTTATATGAAATGTCCAGAATAGGCAAATCCATAGAGTTTGAAAGTAGGTTAGTGTTTGCCAGGGGCTGGTAGGTGTGGGGGTAGCAGTTGGGAGGAATGAGAATTAGCTGTTAGTGGGTATGGGGTTTCATTTAGGGGAGATAGAAATGTTCTAAAATTAGATTATGGTGATGGTTGCACACCCCTGTGGATATACTAAACACCACTGAATTGTATTCTTTAAATGGTGAACTGTACAGTATGTGAAGTACATGTAAATCAATAAAGCTGTGTCCTCACAGTAGAGATGATACTAGCATGCTCAACATTTACAGCTAAATCTGAATAAATGACTTTTTAAGAACGGTTGCATTCTGGTATTGGTGTAGAAAAGTTATAGGGCAATCTTTTCTCAGACGACATGGATACTGCAATTCTTGAATTTGAGAATTAAGGGAAACTGAATTTGGCTAACCTTAGTACAGCTTCCAAATGTATTAAATTTCTACACTGTGTTGTTTCCAAGAACTTTCAAACACTAAACATGTGAAGAGGTTAGGAACTGCTTAGAAAGATTGTAGTGACCACTGCTCTTCTTGGGAAAGTAATTACACCAACGTTGTATTTCAACTCTGGAGCCAATAGAAACTATGTCAGAGTAACCTTGCAAACACCAGGAAAGCTGCTACGAAGGAAAATTGGGAAATTAATATTAGCCTCTTGAGTCAGTACTTTTGTGTGTGGTCCGTTGTACTTTTCTGTTTGCCTCGAATTGGCTTTGGTAATTAGATGTTGAATTAAGGAAATAGATGGAAATGTATACTGTATGGAAATGTCCTCATAGCAATAAAGCTCATAATGCATTTTCTATCATTTGTCATCAAACATTATTTTTGCTGGATGTGTCATTTGTCTACTTCCATTCCTAATGTAATGTAATTGCACATTTGTAGCTGTTTATTATTTTTTCCCCTTTTTATTTTCTTTGATTTCTCTCCTACTTTGGTCTCTATTCAGAGCTAAATTAAAAATGCCAAATCTTCTCCTTTTGTGGGACATTTAAGAAGGGAAGAATAAGACACCTCCCTCCCCTCTTCTATGAAAGGAGAGCCTCATTCATTCATTCAGCGATTATTTATTGAGTGTCTACTCTGTGCAGGGCATTAGGTTGTGGGTGTTTCTAAAATAATCAAAGCTGAGCTCTGAAGTACAGTTTAATGTAACATCACAGTACAGTGAATGATGATAGCAACAAAGAGACTATCCTGTTGCAGGTAAGAAGAAATAGATAATTCCATTGAACTCTCTGTGACAGAGTGACAAATGGCAACAGACCTTGTCCAAGCCCTAATCATGAGCTGAAGAATGACTGTATTTCCCAGGGGTGAGATAGTGCTTTGACCTGATGTTAAAGCCAGCTGTTCTCCTATTCAGGATATAACAGCATTGCATTCACATATCAGAGAGCGGGTGACAAATGCTACACTTCTCCTTTCCACTCTGCTCCTTCTGCCCTTTCCTTACACTCCAAATGTTCTTTCTGTCCATCCCTATCTCCATTTTATTTCTCTTCCTTCCATATTACTGTCTGTTGAAGAAGAGTCTTTATTACTAGTTTTATTGTCACTGATATTTCTTAAATCATCTGGCCTTCCATGTTGAGCTTGAAGGACATATGCACACATATGTACAAATATGTACCGAGGCATAGTCAACTTTTTATTCCATTTTCCCATTTTCTTTTTGCCATTTTAAATTGTTTTGACGATGGTTGATGTGGGTTGAGCAGTCTTTTGGTATGAATCATTTAAGCATAGTCAGAATACAGGATATACACCAGAGGAGGAAGTGAATCTGTCAGAACGTGTTAGCCATCTCTCTTATGTTAGAAAAGACAGCATGACAGGAGAATGAGTCCTTGCCATAAATGCCATGTCTGAAAAATCTAGGGAAAAATAAGGGAATTTGCTAATTATTCAGTAATGCCACTTGTAATCATCTTGGAGGAGAACGATTGACTTCCTGGACACATCTGACCGTCTGATCCAAGAGAGACTGAGTTCTTCCTAACAGGATTTTATTAATTATTGGGTAAGATGACACTTTAAACTGGATTGGAGAGTTAGCCAATTTTCCCCACTAACTAGTGAGTATGGGCTTGTAAGGAAAGTCAGATTAGTTCTCAACAAAATAGAGGAGTTTTATTTTTCTTCCCAGTTCTGAGTTGTAGTATGAGTTAAGTTACATGTCGTAGTTATATTTAAGAGGCAGTCAGACGCAGTGTAGTCATCAAAGGAGTCTGAGACAGAAGGTTCAGAGGTAGGAGATGAACACAGAGCATGTGTTATAGGTAAGTAAAAGAAGCAAGAATTTAAAAAAAAAAAACTGTAGTCATTAATGTTAAATGATGCTTAACAGGGAACATGACAACCGAGATATGCCCATTGGATTCAACAACAAGGAGGTCATTAATGGCCTCTGTCGGAGTCTTTTAGTGAAGTCCCGGAGCAAGGGGCCTCATTAAAATAGAAGAGTGAATAGAAGAGTCAGAAAGACGTAAGAATGCTGACTAGCACTGCTTCCACTCACCATTGTACTGGAAGCCCAGGAATAAAGCCAAACAAACAAAAAAGGATAAAGTTTAGAAAGAAGCAAAAGTAATGTCGTTACTTACAGATGGTAAGATTTTTTTATTTTCTACTAGAAGAATCCAAGAGAATCTACAGTCTGCTAAGTACAAGAATATATAACAATCAGAGTTTGATTTTTCTTCCGTGCTTGACGTTGTATTATCTAGTTTATTCCTCTTAGTAAATACAATGAAGTACAGGGATCATATATTCTGTTGGTAAAGAAATTGTACAGAGAGGTTAAGTGACCAGCACAGTCACAAAGCTATGTGGGTAAGAGCGTTTGGGCCCAGGCAGTCCAGCTGCAAGGACCCAAGGTCTTAACCACTGCTCTCCACTATCACAGGGACAGAGTAATTAGAAGAGGCTCAGGATACAGGGAGAGTTTTTTAGTTTAAAAATAGGTGAATGTCGAGCAAGTATAATGAGTGATGGAGAAGAGAGGGACTGATTAATGGAACTTAGTTCTGAAGGAGACAGAAGCAAATGAGATTAAAAAGACTCAGGACACGTTTAACCTTGGTCAGGAGAAAGGACTCCTCCTCCTCTGACACTCATTCGAGGGTGGTTATGTCTGAAACAGACTGCAGAGTTTGGAGTAAGGCATTTCTGGTGTTGTCCTGTCCCACTGACAAGTGCTCTCTGACTGGATGTGATAGGCAATGCTGTGTTAGGAGCTGTTCCTTTCATTTTTGTGACATGTGACGCAGTTTCTCTCGCCAGTGGCTTCTCTTAGGTCTGCACACATTTCTCACTTAGTTCATCCAAGCGGTGCCTTTAGAGAGAATTTACTATGGGGAAGGTCTGTCAGGAACATGCATGTGACATTTCGAGTCACTCTGTTTAGTTGGCTTTAGGAAAAAATAAGAGCCTCTCAGCTGATGAATAAAAAGTACCTGACTGACATCACCTTCCTCAGATGCCTCAGAATAGCACTGGGCTGCCGAAGTTTTATGATGTGTAAATAGAAAATAGACTTTTTAATATAGGGTCATCAACATTGTTCAGTTGGTGCAAAGGAAAATATAGTCAGACACCAACCTCTAACAAGGGAAGCATCCACATAATTGCACATCACTTTACTGTATGGATCCAAAGGTGTTTCCAAATTCTATTACTTCTGCAGTATACTGACAACACTGGGAGGCAGGTAATAATCAACATTCTTTGGATAAGAAAGTAAAATATGCTTTAGGAGGTAAAACACATTTTGACACCTTCAAACAAATGCCAGAAGAATTTGGCAGAAGACATTCTTGCAAATGCCAGAGTCATAGTCAGCCAGGACGCTGAGTGTTTGACTCACAGCCAGTCAGGCACGTGCAGAGTCTAAGGGGTACTTCCTTACACCATCAGAGTAGCACTTAGGATAATGCTCCCGGTGTATGTGTGCAAAATTCAAACGCAGACCAGGCCTAAGTGGTATACAAGCTATTTCATGGTTGATTTCATTGCTTAGTGATTATAGATTCCTTAAGAGTCTCTATGGGTTTTTGTCAGCATGACATGACAAGACAACAAAAATTTAAAACTACTCGTTTATGTAGTATGTCCTCTGGGTATGGGTACCGTCTTGCAACTCAGCCAGCCCTGGAAGAGCCAACTGCAACAGCGTGGTTGTAGGCTCTCTGGCTCTTGGACTGAGGTCTGGGACCTGTTGCGTGTGCCGGGAGGAATTCAGCAATTCGAGCCATAGGACAAGGCCTTTGGCAAATATGGAAGTTGACACAGGGGAGATTCTAATAAGAAATAATATTGGGATATAAGCCAGTGGAAACGAGGACTCTTGGAGTAAGCAGCATTCAGTGTTTTTAGGGAGTCAGCTTCAGGGCCTGGGATCACCAAAAGAGGGGGCAGATACACAAGAGGACAAGGTGGAGAAACAGTTCTCTAGCCTGGGTACAGGGAAGATAGACTCCTAATTACAAGCAACCAGTTGTTAGGTTAGAGTTAGATGGAGTCTGATGACAGAACTTACCAGTTTTGGACAAGGGCTTCTTAAATCAGTTTCTCCTCAGCTCCCAAGTTTCAGACTATCCAAGAGCCTGGAGAAAGAAATAAATCTGAAAGTAGCTGAAGTTGCTGAGGATTTAGTGTGAATGTTGGGGCCAGGGTGGAAGAACAGGGAAGTAGGCAAGCCCTACATCTCCCTGCCCCAAACAGTGCTAAGTAAGGGGGAAATATCTTCCTGGGATGGACAGATAGGCCCATTAACCCACAAAGGAGTATGAGCAGGAACACAACTTTCTCTCTGTAATCCCTTTCTAGGAAATTGACACTGAAACAGGTGGCAAATGAGGACAATGTAACTCAGTTTGCCAGTCTATTTTACTCTGCTGAGAAAGGAGGGTTGAATGAACAGTAGTCAACCCTGCATGATTGGCGACCTTTAAGATCCTATTGCGGTAAATTATATCACTGTTCTTTTCAGGGAAACCAGATTCAATTAGACACCTGCCTGAAAAGTGTATTCTCATTGACTTTTGATTATCAAAATTAGGATTTTTTTTTCATGCCCAGACATACTGCCAAGGGAGCAAGAGCAACAATTTCAGCTCTGCAGCCTGGCTAAATTCCAGAACCCTGCGTGACGAGGCAAACTCCTAGAATCGGTCTGACCACCAGTATCAGTTATGCTGTGTCTGTGGCCTGTTGTGTCTTCCTGGATGTTGTGAATGCTGCATAGGAAAATTTAGACTTCAGATCAAGTAGGTAAGAATGAATCATAACCACCATTGACTGAACACTTATTAGATATAAGACACTGTGCTAAGCCCCAAACATGATCTTATTTAATTTTTGTAAATCTTTAGCAACAAACTGTTTTCCCTATTTTATAGAGGCAGCTGGACTTAGATTTAATAATTTGCCTAAAGTTATCCAGTTTGTGACAGAGCCAGAATTTGAACTCGAGGAGTTTGACTGCAATGCCTGTGATGTTAATCATTATATTCCTTTGCCTTTCCTCTTTCCACTTTTGAAATTAACTCAGAACTAAAACCATTTTTTAGATATTAGAAGTGTTTACCTATGTAGTTTCCTGAGGAAAAAAGCAAAAGGAACTAATGGGCTAAACAAAAGCCTCTACTGAGTAAACACAATGCAAGCTGTAACACATGAAAATATTAAGCATGGAGCTCACTAATGTCATATCAAGAAAGAGGCTTGTGTAAAAACTGTCATTTGTGATATTTGTTGAGACTCTTCTTAAAAGAGAATTTGTCCTTCCTCATCAGTTGAAAAGCTTTAATAGTCTATCTTCTGGGCTGCTGGAATATTGAAAATCTTCCAAGGGACCTGGTCTGTGCATGGCATGCTTCTGGCCAAATAATCTGTAGGATAGGGACACAGTAATCATTTGAGAAAAACAAAAGAAGATGTCCATGTCTTTGGTTTCTCAGATGTCTTTGTAACATTCAGATAATCTTAAAGTTAAGACAGAGGAAGGTGTAAGTGATTGAGGAATATCATAGAAATATCCACCAAATCCTGGAGTACACAGAATAGAGTAAAAGAGCATTAACATAATTAATTTTGTTTTTTATATTCTCATATAGAAATGATAGAATAGCTGTAATAGCCACAGTAGTTTTTTTTTTCTTCCTGCTGACAAGAGGCCCTGGACAGACTTTATATTCTTGCTTATTTCAGGGAATTCAGGGTGCATGTGCACTGCCTCGTGTGATGGCTTTTGTCAGCCAGGGCAGGTAGCAGAGTGTGCACCCGCCCACCAGGCAGGCAGGGCCCAGTACTATCACGACGCTGTGGAGCACGCAGGTGTCTAATCACTCTGCCAGGCCTTCTGATTAGGACAGTCAGTCAAACCAACCACCCTCCTGCAGGCTCAGGGCTTCTCTTCTGTCATTTTCCATACTGACCCCTTTTGGAAAACTTGTAGTCAGAAAGCTCTCATCTCATTTTAACAGAGAATAGATTTCTTCTCCCTCTTGAGTTCCAGGACATTCTTCTCTTCCCTGCCTGCCTCAGACTGCACATTCTTTTGTTCACTATCCCTTGTCCAGCACTTTGTCCACCTGCCTTCTGGGTAACCTCAGTTGTCAGAGTGACAGCCTTCCTCGGACTCAAACCCTGCCATCCTTTCGTCAGCCTCCTTCACCTCCTTTTGGGGGTACGGAGTGGGATCCAGCATGTGGCTGAGCTTTGCTAACAGGCGGAGTTGCCTGTGATTTAGCCATAAACTGGGAAGGCTTAGAAAGTAAAACATGCTTGCTAAATTTCATCGGCATCAGGGTTTGTTACCACAAAGCTTGAACATGAAGTTTACAGGGGGCTAGAAACTTCACTAAGCCCATCCGTGTTTGCTTCACTCATCCAGGACTTTGGAGTCATTAATACCTTAAACATACAAAGTAGTGCTGCCTTACATCGTAAGTGATATCAGTAATGCTAGGTATTTTCAGCTGTACCTGATGCTGCTGCTCAAGGAGAAGTAAATATAAAAGTAAACAATTAGGGCAGAATGAGGTGGCTTTGTGATTTTGCTCTTCTTCATACCCTGGATGTAGGATTTTGTTCTATAAATCTTATCATAGGGCCAGCTTCCTCTGTCTCCCTCCCTTAGTGCCCCAGGTCAACAAAAAAATTAATTTCATCTACTTTTTTTTAAAGATTATTGTTGTAATGACCACACATTCTTATTTAGTCTGTCTAAAATTATGCCAGGAATTCTGTTAAGGAAGTACACACAACAAACATCAGCTATCCACTTTTTAATTTGTTTCCCATGTTCAAAACTCCCTGAGAGATCAGGCTACCAAGGTGGAGTATTCATGACTCGTTCATCCATTTATTCATTCACTACAAGAAACACTGGCGGCTAAAGTACAAAAATGAATAAGACATAGTCTATGCTCTTGAAGAATTTATAATCCCAAGGAGCCTTTCCATTCATTAGTTCATTCAGGACTTGCTGATCATGTTTTTCAGGTGTTCTTATTTGCAGAACGTTCTGGCCACGCATAAGAATGACCTGCAGGGTGTTTAAAAATAAGTATTGCTCAGGCCTCACCCACACCTACTGAGCCAGAATCGCCAGGCATCTGTTCTGTTTTAAAGTGTCACCGGTGATTCTGTTGTACAGCTAGGGCGCTGAGAAGCACAGTTCATTGCTGAAGTTCATTGTTTCAGTCAGCACACATCTCCGCCTCAGTCCTGTATAGCCTCGTATTTTATTTACCATGTTTTCTGTGTCATTCCTTATGATGTTCTGTTTATGTATCCCAGCCACTATAACGCCTACAGGCTCGACAGCTCCAACACTGAGGTTATCTTGGGGCAGGTAAAATCAAGTTGCCACTGCATGCCAACATTAGTTTATTGGTTCAGACATCACCCATTCTGGTTCCATAGCACTCACTGCTCTCCTATTGTGACTGCAAGGCTGAAATCCTTCGTGGCTATTCATGATTTTTTCTTGAAGCAAAAGGATAGAGCAGTTACTTAAGGGCTCTGAAGTGGGGAATCAGATGTAAGTTAAAAATGGTGGTAGGAGCCATGTCATAAAGATTACAAGCTTGTTTTAGGAGTGCAGTGGGGACTGTTGACTTCATGGCAAGGAGAAACTGGCGTTGTCTTAATTTATTCTGCTTGGAACCTCAGTCATAGCCTTCCCAGTTAATCAGTTGCCTGTCTTTCACTCCTTCATTCAGTAAATATTTATTGAATACTCATATCAGGCACTGTGTTAGGGCTGCGGATACAGTGGTGAACAAAATAGAAGTGATTTAGATTATTTGTTTGAGCCTTCCTAAGAGAAAATGTAGGTTCTTTATTTTGTCAGTGGCCTTCCTCCTGGGCTCCTACCCACTGATTAGCAGGGGAGATGAATTATCTAAATATCTAATCTGGCTTAAAGCTTAAACTGACGCAATAATTCAGTCTTTTATATGAGGTTGTGTCACAAATGACAGGCTGGTCTGTCTCTGGGTCTCGGGGGCAATGTCCCTCATCCACCTGAGTGCTGCTTGCTCTGCTGGCATTACAGCTGAAATATGGCTGCAGGCTGCCTGATCAGAACCCAGTAGCGCTCTGCCTCGCTGGGCCTCACTTTGGCTTCCACTGGCTGCACACTGCTGAATCTGCTGCATCTGCCGTCCACTTCTCCCTCTTGTCATCTCTCAGGGTCTGTGCCTTAAGGGGGTGATTGGGGTGCAGAACACCTAAACCTCGGGCTCTTCTCTGCCAGCCCTTGCTGCACAGAGTCACCGTGTCTCTGCCCCATGTGGTGGAGGCCACCTGAGAGTTGATCTTGTCCTAGAGTCTCAAACAAACATGAAGAGAGAGCAGGACTCAGCTGTTGGTCTCATCCTCACTTAACAGACTGCACGCTGAGGGTGTGGAAGGACTGGCCTTTCTCTAACATTATATCCTCCT
Organism: Camelus dromedarius; assembly: GCF_036321535.1. Taxonomy (NCBI): domain Eukaryota; kingdom Metazoa; phylum Chordata; class Mammalia; order Artiodactyla; family Camelidae; genus Camelus; species Camelus dromedarius. The sequence goes on from NC_087440.1 coordinate 20,009,644, forward strand.
CCTTCCTGTAGACCTAGTGTGGCTGAAAAGCTGGATAGAATATCTTCTCCACATTCTCTTTTGTATAGGTTGATACAGCAAAGGGAGAAGAAATGGATTTTGGGAAATCCTCTCTCAAGAAAACTTGGCTTGCAAGGCTGCCATCTTCAGGCATGTTGTAGATTCTGATGTTGTGTGCAATTGTTCATTCTCTATTCCTGTTGCCTTGTGACTTGCAGCACCTCGTATAAGAGGGAAGTACACATCCTTGCCCCACTGATGTGGGCCTGAGACAAGTGTTTTTCTTTGGTCAGTAGCCTGTGAGCGGATGTGATAGAGGCCACATCTGAGCAGAAGCTTTGAGACTCAGTGCAGGTTTCCACCAGCCCTCTTGTTCTATTCCTTCTGCCATGAGGGTGGCATGACCAAAACAGGGACCTCTTCTTCAGCCAGGGTCACAAATGAGCTGACAATGGCCTGTGGCCAAGCTCAAATGTGAGGATGAAATGAAACTGTTGCTGTATACCACTAAGATTGGAGGTTATTTGTTACTATAGCAAAGCTGATAAATATACTGCATAGTGTTTTGCATATCAAAAGCCAATGTCAGTTCCTTCTTTCTATTTACATTTCTTCTCTAAAACATCATCATCTCTCCCCAAGCAGATAGGTGCCTTGAGCTAGATAGGGTGAAGTTTATGCATTCAGAAAGGCAAAAGAATAAAACATCTTAATTCTTTTCAAAATGTTGCCAGGGTACATAAAGAAAGGAACTTCGTATGGAAAATAAACTGTGATTTTTCTGGTTTTGTTTGTTTTTGATTTGTGTGTGTTTTGCTTTTGAGTTGTTTGCTCTGAAAGAAAGAAGAAATCACCATTGTGTAAATAAATGGTATATGCTGTGCATAGGGCACATCCAGGTGAAAATTAGAAAGTGGTTATTAAAGGATAGAAAGAAACATTTTGAGTTTATGGTATTGTTACAGAGATGTAATAGAGAGAAAACAGCACTAACCTCATAGTAGCAGGTAAATTCTGGGTTGTGATCTCAGGGTCATAGTTAGTCTATACTTTGTGATCAACCACAGGATCCCTTCTGTCCTTATGCAAGTGACTGAGCTCAAATTTCAATGAACAGCATGGATTCTTCTTGCGGTTTTTCATTCTGTTGTATTTTAGGAATTTACAAGCAGGTAAGACTGACTTAGTGGTGAATAATACACCTGCTGTTTATTTACTTATGCCAGAGGCAAACAAAAGAACTGGAAGACAATGAGGAAAGAACTGTTGGTCCCACAGTGATTATTTTAGCTACATCTGTGCACACACAGTAATCAGCACGAGCAGATAAATTTTGGAAAAGGTAGAGAAATGTAGTAGCTTTTCCCTTTAGAAATGCTTAGGGTTCTGCTGGATTTGAGTGATGAGAATTTCCCTGCTGCTATGGTTCATTTCTGGTTTCATATCTAGAACTGCCCACCATTTTCTGTTTGAAAAAAAGCATTTCACCGTGCTCAAATCTGGGATTTTCTAAGAGGAAAAAGTGAAGCTGAGCAGGACCCTGTGGGGCCCTCCTGGATACAAAAGCCTCTCTGTGTCCCCTGTTTCCTGTTGGTAGGGGGAAAAAAGGTCTTCTAGGCCTTCCCTGAGTTCCAAAGAGCAGGCTCAAGCAATTAATAGGATTATAGAGTCACAGGATTCCTAGTTCCTTCTGAAAGGATATAGACAACAACCTGATGCATGCCTTTAAGTTATTCTGCAGAAACTAAGACCCCCACCCGGGTGAGTGCATGCTGACCACAAGCACGTAGACCCCAGACTGGTGGGAACCGGAAGGTTGAGATTATTCAGACATTACTGTTACTTCACTGCCAACCAATCAGAAGACAGTCACACACCCTGCAGCCCTCACCCCAAATTTTGTCTCTGAGAACTCTTCCCTGAAAACCATTGGAGAATTTGCGGCTTTTGAATACAAGCTGCCTGTTCTCCCTGCCGAGCCTTTGCAGTAATCCTTTCTCTGCACCAAACTGCAACATTTCTGTTTGTTTGGCCTCACTGTGCATCAGACACACCAACTTGAGGCACTTCATTGTGAGGAACAAAAGTTTACAGCTGGATCTGATAACAGATTCCTAAGTCAGTTCTCTCATGAGTATATAAATTATAAACTGTTAAGAAAACAATCATGTAAGGCCTAACCTTTTTTTTAAATTAAAATTTTTTTCTTTTATTGAAGTATAGTTAATTTACAATGTTGTATTTTAGTTTCAGGTGTACAGCAAAGTGATTCAAGGTGATACATTCAAATATATATATATATGTATATATATATATATATTCTTTTTCAGATTCTTTCCCATTATAGGTTATTACAAGAAACTGAATATAGTTCCCTGTGCTCTACAGTGGGTCCTTGTTGTTAAGGCCTAATCATTTTTTAAAGTAATTGACCATGTGTTATAAATTTGGAAGGAAAAAGTGAGATAGAACATGAGAAATATAGTAATAGATATTCCAGTATATTCTGGTTCAGTCAAATGCTGTTTTAAGTGAGAAGTAGACAGCAGTAGATACTAAAATGGAGCACACTTTGTTCAGGATAAAACACATTGAATGAAATTTGTTTTCAAAATTTTTTTTTAAAAAGATAATTTAACAATGGTTATCTGGCCCTCTATCAGCAAAGACGATGAGAAACGGCTGCATTTTTTTCTGGGTCAGATTTCAGAACTCATCTTGTTTAAGAAAGAAAATCATACCTTGCTGATCCCCAGAAAGGCAGTAAGATTGTAGCCACCAAACTTGGCTCTCCGGAGAAGCAGGCCCTCGCCTGTCCCTCATTTGGCATCTACATTTCTTTGCTTTCTTTATACCAGTCAGATGTGCTGTATCCTCTTCTCCTACTCATCCCTGTCTGGATGATTCTTCCACTGAGTCTTGTGTACCAAATTTTATTCCAAAGCCCAACAGTATTCCATATTTATACTCAGAATACTAATTAAGTCATGAGATATCTTTTAGTGCATAGAATACTCTGATAACCAGGAAAATGAATGCTTACTTCCTGAGTCTGACTTATTCAGTTGTCCCTGTACCTTGGCGGACTGGAGACAGGTACATAGATTATCTCCACGCCTCCGCTTTATTTGCTGTAATGTCCTCCTTCATTTCTGCCTTTCTCCAAGGCCCATTCAAATACCATTTCCTCTGTGAAGCCTCCCTCATTCCTTTGGAACCCTAGCTGGATGTTATCACCGTCAGCTCTGCACTCTGATAGCGCTGAATGACTGTTTTTCTCATATAGAGTTTTTATGATATTTGGCTCTATAGTATAGTTATCTGTATACATCATGTATCTTTCCTGATAGTGTTGACAGGATAGCAGCCCCAGGACTAAACTCTTTATACCTCCCAGTAACTCTGAGAGTTAAGCATTATTACTCCAATTCCACAGATGAGGAAAATGAGGCTAAAAGAGCTTAAGCAAGGTGGGCCAAGGTCATAGAGCTGAATATAATAAAGTTGGGATTCAGAACCAAATCTATTCAACTCCAGAACCAATGCTTTTAGTCACTCCTCTGTTACTGAGTTATGAACTTTTTAAGGGTGGGAGTTGAGGAGGAGTAGAGGAAACTCACATTTACTGAATTTCTATTCTGTAACTGGTCTTTGACTAGGAGCTTTCAGGTATATTATTTATTTATCATAGGAGGTAGTGTCACTATAACAAAGCTAAAAAGACAAGGAAGAGACTTTGAGAAGGTATTTGTAACGCATGTAACTGGGGAAGGATTGAGAGCCAGAGTATAATCAATAAGGAGAAGACCAGTTTCCTGATTTTAAAAATGAGCAAAAGGCATGAACAGGAAGTTTCCTGAAGGGGAAATCTTTTAATAGACAAAAGTGCATGAAGTGATAGTCAACCTCTTTAATAATTAGGGAAAGTTAAGTTAAAACAATGAAATACCATTTCATACCCATAGCATTGGCAAAAATTAAAATGCCTGACATCTGGTGTTGGTAAATGAGAATGCTCCTGCAATGCTGGGTACAAAAGAAAATGATGCACCCCTCTGGAGAGCCATTTGTGATGCAAAAGTTACCAATCCCTGTGACCAGCAATTCCACTTCTAGGTATTTACCCTAGAGAAATCTTCCCAGGAGGCATATTCAGTGCCAGTATTATTTGGGGAATGGATAAACTCTAGTATTTTCATAAAGTTGAAAATCATAGGGAGTTAAAACAATCTGTCAGACATCTGGGGCTTTTTTTCTATAATATTTTCTATGACTGAAATACTTAGTAATTTAAAAGATGAAACAAAACCTAGATTTGAGACCATGTTTTGTATATTGTAACACTTAATAGTTGCTTATTGAATTAAACATTTGTGTGCACAATGTTAATCGCAATCAGAGTATACTGAGTACTTCTTCCTAGATGCTGTGTGTATATACTTCACATTCTTCTCTTCTTTTTCCCACAACAACCCTGCAATGCAGGTTTTGTAAGACCACCTAGTAAATGTGTGTCTTCTTTGGAAAAAGGTCTATTCAAGTCTTCTGCCCATTTTTTTTTTTATTGAGGTGTTTGGTTTTTATTATTATTATTATTGAGTTGTGTGAGTTGTTTGTATATTTTGAATACCAACCCCTTGTCAGTCCCATCATTTGCAAATATTTTCAGTAGGTTTTCTTTTTCTTTTGTGGATGGTTTCCTTCCCTGTGCTGCAAAATTTTGCCTTTAAGTTTAATCAGAACCCATTTAGAAGGGTGCTTATTCCTACGTATCTACAGATCTAGCAGCTACTGGACCCACTGACTCCTTCCACCTTACTGTCCCATTTTTCTTCTCTCCAGAATTTGCCCCATCCCTTTTTTCTAAATTCACCACCTTTATAGAGTTTAACCTTCAGGGCATTTTTCTGATCCCCCTGCAGCCATTCTATAACAAATGGATATGCCTCAGGACTTCTTGACACTAACCTGATAGTTACTTGCTTGTCTGGAAAACAGTATACTGCTGTAGAAATAGTGCCAGACCGCTCAGAGGATCTAGAGTCAGGGCAGGCTCTTCCATTTCATGGATGACCCTGAGCAAGTCTCTCTTACCCCTGCCTATTAGAAAAAAAGCAGGCTCATTGGTATGCTGGAGCCAGCCTGACCCGGCTCACAATATCTGATTGTTAAATTTTCAATAATATTGTGAGCTGTTTTTTTTTTTTTTTAAATTATTCAGGCATCAGAATATTCCTTATTTTGTTTCCTGCTCTCTCTTTTTAATTGTGTTTAAAATATATATGAAATAGCATGATGTTTTTCATTTTAATTATTTCAAGTCTGAATTCCATTGAGTACATTCGGGTAGTTGTGCAACCATCACCACCATCCATCTCCAGAACCTTTTTGTTATCATGAACTGAAACTGTATCCATTAAACAATAACTCCTCTTCTCCCCTTCCCTGAGCCCCTGGTAACCATTATCCTACTTTCTGTCTCTATGGGTTTAACTACTCTAGGTACCTCATATAAGTGGAATCAAACAGTATTTGTCCTTCTGTGTCTGGCATGTTTCACTTAGCATAATGTTTTCAGAGTTCATCTCTACTGTAACATGTATCAGAATTTCATTTCTTTTTAAGGCTGAATAATTCCATTATATTATATACAACATTTTGTTTTTTCATTTGTCAGTGGACATTTTGGTTGTTTCTACCTTTTGAGTATTGCAGATAATGCTCCTGTGAACACTGGTGTTCAAATATTGTTCAAGTCTGCCTTCAGTTCTTTTGGGCACATACGTAGAAGTGGTATTGCTGGATCACACAGTAATTCTGTGTTTAATTTTTGAGGGACTACCATACTGTTCTCCAATGCAGCAAAACCGTTTTATATTCTTGTTTGAGAGTTCCAGTTTCTCTGCATCCTTGCCAACACTTGTTATTTTCTGGGGGGTTTTTTTGGTTTTGTTTTTTTATTTTTTGCTTAATAATAGCCATCCTGGTAGATGTGAAACGATATCTCATTATGGTTTTGGTCTGCATTTCCTGGTGATTAGTGATGTTCAGCTTCCTTTCATGTGCTTATCTGGCCATTTGTGTATCTTTCTTGGAGAAATATCTTTGCCCATTATTTGATAGTATTGTTTGGTTTTTTGTTGTTGAGTTGTGGGAGTTCCTTACATATTCTAAATATTAATCCTTTATCAGATACATGGTTTGTAAATACTTTCTCCTATCCTATGAGTTGCCTTTGTGAGCTGGTAAAAAAAAACACATGTTATTAAAATTAATTTATAGAAACTTAAAATTGTTTTATTTTAAAATATAAATACTCAAAACTTCTTTTATGATTATCTGGGCTCTTGAGTTTATTTATATCTATTGTATCTGATTGGGGGAAATACTATGCAGTGGTATTCTACTGTGCCTTTTTTCCCAACTCTGAGTTCAGTGATTTCATACTGGTAGCATAAAATTGATTGTGATAGGAGTATTTACAGCACTGAAATCTTCAGACACTATAAATCAGGGTTTGACTTATTGTTTCGTTGATGATCTAAACTTAAAGTGATGGATAAAATGTTAACAATTCATTATCTAAGACTGTTACATTGTGAATAGCACACAAAATTGAGAAAATATTCTTCTCATATTTGAAAATTGCTATTAATTTAGCAAAGAAGTCACTCAGATTCTTGAGAACCGAGTGAAGTTCCAACATAGACTTTGTTATTTCAATTTTTGTCTTATTCATTTAAAGTAAAGGAAAATATTACTGGGGGTTTGAAATTTGTAGATACTGACAGGCATATGTAGAACAGATAAACAAGATTATACTGTATAGCACAGGGAAATATATACGAGATCTTGTGGTAGCTCACAGAGAAAAAGAATGTGACAATGAATATATGTATGTTCATGTAGAACTGAAAAATTGTGCTCTACATTGGAAATTGACACAACATTGTAAGCTGACTATAACTCAATTAAAAATGTTTAAAAAAATAAATAAAAATAAATTATTATCTCAAAAAAAAAGGAAAGTATTAATTCATACATTCATGGTGAACCTACACTCAAGAGCCTGTTGTTAAATATTTACAAACACTGGGTAAGCTCCAAAAGAGCAGGAACTTTGTCCTGTTCATCACTGTAAATGTGGCACCCAGAAAAGTACCTGGCTTGTTGAACAAGTAAAGACACTTAACTTTTCAGTGTCTCAATTTCTCACCTGTAAACTAAGGACAGTGTACCTAAGTTGCTCTCACAGTGGGATGAGGTAAGAGCAAAGGTGATAGCAAACATGAAAATGCTTTACAGACAAGCAGCACTAAATAATTGTGAAGCAGTCTTATTAAGATATAATACATACTGACTATATTACATTTTCTTCAAATGTTGGTTAAAGAACTCTGTAATGAAATAGGGGTTTTATATAGATTATTTGTTTCACCTAAAGAAAACATTTATTCACTTTTTTGATTAATTGGCAGTCTTTTATTCTGCCTGGTTCAATTCTAGGTACTCTAGAAAATACTGAGAAACATATTTTTTGCACTGAAAGGGTGTAAAATCTGCTTACAATGATAACTTACATTAAAATTTTAGAGAACAATAAAAATTAAGTAGTGAATGTTTGGTATTAGGCACTCTGCCAAGGATTTTAATGTTTTTTTTTTTCTTAATAAGATGCCAAAGATATTATGAGTGGCCTTTCTGATTATAAAAACACTTCTTCTAATACCTTTAAAGTAGCATAGATTTTCTTGTCCAGAGCATCTTGGATGTGAGTATTTGATCATCATCAATAAGCATTTAATAGTTGATCACTGTGTGCACTCACTGTGCTAATAAAAATGTCAACAATTACCATTTACAAAGTTGGGTGAAGTACAGCCTGTTGGAGAGGAAAAATAGACAAGCATAGAGGCATTAGAACTATATATGCACACCAACTATTAGCCATCTCTCTGCCTCTTAACAGTCTGTTTCCTTCTACCAAAAATTATTTCCCTGGGATAAATTGTCTATGTTAGGAGGACCAAAACATGGGGGACAAAGGGACAGTGCTGGCTTGGGATTAATAGAACAAAAGACTTTTTGGAACTGTATGAGAAAAAAGAATGGAAAAGGAAAGAGTTAGAGCTCTGGAAGCCAGGGCTGCCTTCCCCTACCCCATATACTTTGTCTCCCCTCTTGGAGTCAGACTAGAATTCTTAGGGGTGCAGTCACTGGCTGGTGCCTGTGGACTTGGTATTAAACAAGTGCACAGTTTGAGAACTTAGTGACGAGAAATTTTTAATGATTGTGCCCCAAAGTGGTATTCTTTCTTTTCAAGGTTCCATATGCCAGGACTACTATCAGATTTTCCTGCTGAGGGTTAATTACCCCACATGCCTAACCTTAATCAAATTGTTCCTCATCACTTTATACAGACAGCCATTGAGAGTAGCTCCACACTTTACTAAAGGAGTTGGCCCTCCCTCTTTTTGAAACAGAAATCCCACTGAGCCGTGGAACAAACAGCTCTGTGTTTACTGCTTAACCGTTCCTTTGAGACAGGAATGATATTTTATATTTATATATTCCATTTATATTAACTTTTGTGAAAAGTGCCTTTTGAAGTTTATTTCCATTAAGCCTCAAAGTCTAATCCCTTGATCTAAACCACATTAAATACTCTGATGGCAGCCTGGGCTTTGAACAAATATTTCAAGTAGATAACGTTAACCTAAATAATCCTGCTGCCTCATATATTCTCAGATAAAATATTGATTTAAATGCTAATATAGATGTGCATGGTTCCACTTTCTTACGGCTTTTACCTTATACACAAAAATGGGTGAACATTTAGCCTTTCCTAGACGGTAGGACTTGCTCCGTAGGCTGTGGCAGGGTTTGAGAGCCTTATTTAACTTCCCAAGGGCTCCATGCTCTTAGGTCAGCGACTTGCCAAAAACAGCACCTGATACATGTGCCGATTGGTTTGTAGTATACCCTGTTTGTGATCCATACTGATGAATATACACAGTAAGCAGTCAGATACAATCAGGATAATAAAGAGTCAAATCTGGAAGGCCTTAACAGTTTACACAATACTTGCAGATACATGATCTCATTGGATCCTCTCAAAAATTCTGTGAAGTAGATACAGCGGGAATTACTATCATCCCGTTTTATCCAAGGCTACCCTGTTTCTAAATAACAGAGCTACAGCTGAACCCACGTCTTCATACTCCAGGGCCCATGCAATTTCCACAGTCCCCACCACCTACTTCAGGGTATAATGAAGAAACACGTCATCGGCATGTAGAAATATTAACTGCATCTTAAGCACTGTGATGGTTTCTTGGTAAAACACTTCAGTGGCATAACAGATTCCTGTTACATAAGTACTTGTTGGTCTGAGTGCTCTAAGCAGTTTTAGGGATTTTTATTGCTTTCCCGTGTCTGACCAGATCTGCCACATTTTGTCACGACTCTGAGTTTGCTGAAGTTGCTGTTTAATGAGATTGCTCTGTAGAGGGTGAGAGAACTTGGAGGACTGCAAGCATAGCTGATAAGCAGCTTGGTTTTGAGACAAAAGAGAACACAATGCTTCTTTGGGTCCTGTGAACTGGTCTTTTCTGTTAGAGACTCTGTGAATGGGGGATTTCTCCACGTCTAGTCACTCCCCACACCCGAATATTGTATTCTAAACCTTATTCTGTGCTCTAGCAAGATAATAAGTATAATGCACATGTAAATCAACCTTTCATTTAAAAGAATAATTCTGCAGTAAAGGAGGAAATGACTGCTACTCTGATCTTGGAATACTGGGCAAAGGGAAGCCATTCCGAAGCACACAGTCCTTCAGTATGACGTAACCTTTTTCATTTAGCAAACATTTTCCCCTCTTTGTGCTGGCAAACCATGAAAGGAAGCATGTAGACTTGGCAGTCCAACCCTGAAGTTTGTGCCTAAAAATTATTGCAATTTAGGCACCAAAGGTCCAAATGACATTTATCATTTGTCTGGGCAAAGACGTTTCTGAAATTAAAAAGGATGACCTTATTTCACTTAGTGAAATGAGATGAACTCTTTAATGGAACCCATTTTGAATAGTTGTTCATAGAGCAATGCTGTCAAAAAGATATATTTTATATTATTCCTTATTATCAGAAGAAAATACACACCTAAAATAGTCTCAGTAAGACTTGCTTGGTTCTCACTGAGAACCTCATAGTACCATTTTAAAGTTCCTATTCTTAGGTGGTGATTTGGCACAAATTTTTTTTTACTTTTGAAGTGAAAACAGTAGTCACAGCACAATTGAAGATAGTACTATGCTTTTTAATGATATTTGGTAAACAATACCAACATTCTTTTTCTCTTGCTCCTTAATCTTTAGGAAGGCCTATAGTTTTCAAGGCGAACATGTTTTTAATCATTACATGTATAACATGTAATCAGCAACTTATTAGGTGCCTGATGTGTTTGTTTAGTTAACTCTTATGTATGAAAACGAATATATGCATGTATATGTGTGACTGAACTATTATGCGCTACACCAGAAATTGACATAACATTGTAAACTGCCTATACCTCAATTAAAAAAAAAAATAAAACGCTTACATAGCCCTTGTACATTGCAGGCACTGTTAATTTATTTAATCCTCCTACCAGCCCTTGAGGTAGGGACTCTTATCCCCATTTTACTGGGGTACAGAGCTATGTGATATCACACGGGGTAAGCTGGCAGCTGAGGCTTGAACCCAGGAAGTCTGGCTCCAGGGCCTTGCACTTGACCACTAGACTGCAGTGCTTTCACCTTAGATAGGACGGCACAGGGAGATTCCTTTCCTCAGTGCAGGCCGTGCATAGGATTTTTCCTCCATCACAAGTGCAGGCACTTTGCTGCCCAGACCCCGCCCCATTCCGGTCTCTGTCCTCACCTGCTCCAGTTAGGCTAATGTTGAATATGTGGTGACAGGATGGGCTGGACCAGCCCTGATGATAGTCTCTGTTGAATGTGTCCCAGGCTCTTGCATCACTCTTCCCTCTCGTGGTCCCCTTCCTTTCACCCCTTTCTTTATAAGACTTCCCCAGTGAACGTGAGAAAACGTGGAGGGTAGCTGATACTTAATTTGAGTTTTCTTTCAGAGCTGAGGGGGAGATTCCTATTAGGCCACCAAGGTTAGAGGATGACCGTAGGAGAGGTTGTGCCTGGCAGCTAAGCTGGGACTCAGAACATGTTTTCCAAAAGAAATATTTTTATATATGGTAGTTGGTTTTTATGAGTTATTTGCTTTCAAACAGCAGAGGCCTATACTTCATTTATTCATTGATTCATTAGATCATTTGTTCAGCAAGTTTTTAAAGAGCACCATGAGCCAGGTATTATATGAGGTGCTGGAGACACAAATTGCCACATTGGATTAAGTCCATGGCTGCTCCGTAGAACCTGTTATTTATAGCATTGAATCTATGAGAAAATAAGCTAGTGATTAACTCTGGGGATATACCTTTTTCAGAATTTAGGTATTGCCAGTATGGTAGTCTTAACTTCAGTTATTTGAGAAAAATTTTAAAGTTGGAAATGCAAACTGCAAAATAATGACTTTCAAAAATTAATGTGTGCTTTCATTTGAGAATGAACTTTTTAAAAATATGACTTTCTGGTAACTAATAGTGTTTTAGGTAAACCCCAAAGATTATCATGTTAAACATGTGTTAATTTATATACCCTGCAAGTGGACATCTTATAAATTGAGATTAGTGAATGATACCCTGATTCTTTCCCCAAACACTTCTCAATATCATATCTTTTTAGTGCAGATGTTTCGGAAGTTGGTCACTGAATTTGAAAGAGGCATGTCTGTGTTATGTTTTTCTTTCATCTATAAATAGAATGGTTAGGCATATTTAATTTAGAGAAATTTCATCATTTAGCACCATTTTCTATTACAGACTAGAAATGTCTCAATATACTTAAGTTCTAAGATGGTTTCTCACTAAATGTGATTAGAGTGTGTAGCTTAGCAGAACCTAGAGGTGTCAAAAGAATGATGCTATCTGCAGTCTTTAGGGAGATTTAGAGCCTCTGCAATGCTCAGGAAGACTTTGGAGGTACGCACGCACATGATCATTTATTCCCAGGTGCACATATACGCACTTGGGGCACTGATACCCGCCTGCCCTACTTCTGCCCCAGCTCTCCTGATGCTCCCTGTTATCTAATGGCTCAAGATCCAGACCTGTTGGTTCATTAAGAGCAAGTCCAGTCTGGAATGAATCTTTCACTTCCAGTCCTGGCTGGTGTTCAATAAAGCATTTAGTCCTTTGGACCCCTGCAAGAGCATCAGACTTTAGTCTGCCTGCCTGACTCCACCATGTGAGGCCAGTTGACCTACCGGCTCTTTCTGCCCACCTCCTGACAGACCTGCATGGACTTCCCAACAATTGCCCAGGCTCCACCAAACACCAAGAACTGCTGCCATACTAAAGTCTTAACAGTTTTTGTGTCCAGTTACTTCCCATCACTTACTTTCCACATTCAGAAAGCTGGTTATAAGTGACCCCAATACCCACACAGGCCTTTCTGTATTAACATGCTCACGCATTCTCTAGACTACTTTCTCTCTCTCTCTTTCTGTCTGTCTGGCTCTGTCTGTCTCTGTCTCCATGGCCTTGCAAGAGCATCTTCATCCCACCTCTGTTTTGAATCTCCAGTGATCTCTCCCTCTTCCTTGTTTTCTGTTTCCCTTACAGACATTACCACACCACCTAGCACTAGTCAGGTGTCATTCCTTTATTTTCTCATCTGCATCAGCCTTGACTCTTCTAATAAGATTATAAACTCCTGTGAGGCCAGAAACGATTTCAAATGCTTCTTTTCTGTTCCTTATTGTCTCTAACAATAATAAATATTTATTTCAGTAAGTAACCTGTGATGATAGCTGGTGACACAATAAAGAATGATACAATTTATTGAGCCCTTCCTACGTATTAGGCACCATGTACATTATCCCATTTGGTCCTCACATTAACCTATGAAATGAGAGCTGTTATTTCGTCCTTTTTTCAGTTGACACTCATTGACATTACATGGCTAGGAAGTGGTAGGGGTGCAAGGATTTAAACTCAGGCCTGACTCACAGCCCATGAAAATAAACAACTACATTTCACTTGTCTTCAGTGTATCTTTGTCTGGGGAACAAAATCTAGATAAGCAATAACCGTTTGAGGAGCATGGGGATTCTGAGAGGGAATTACTCACTTGTTTTGTCAATATTTGTCAGTATCTATTGAATCCTTAATATGAAGAGGCTTTAGAAACTTGCACGTAGCAGTGAAAGTGGACAGATGGTGAGTTCAGGGAGGAAAGAGAAGAGGCAAGCAGTAAAGACGGATGGATGCTCACAGTAAGAATTGAACAACCCGTTCGTTCCCTCTTTAACCCTTGTGCTTGAAACCTGATTTGTGATCTCACTAGATGAGTGAAACTGCTCTGCAAAGCCCCTCCAGCATTTACTTAAGTCTCATCCTCTGACCTCTGTGTGGCACTTCCCGTGGTGACTTCCACTCCTCCTTGAGCCTCTTTCCTCCTTTATTTTCTGTGACAGTCTGCTGATTCTCATATTATTGCTCTGACAACTCTTTTGGCTTCTTTGTCCCGCCCCTTTCTCATCCTGTATGCAGGCATGCCCTAAGGTTCTGCCCTTGACCTTCTTCTCTCCTTCTAAACTCTCTCCCTTGTCGGTCACATCCATTTTCATGGTGTCAGCTCCCATTTGTATGCAGAATGCTCTCTCATCTATAGCTCCAGCAATCCCACCCTCTCCCCAGGGCTTTAGTTCCACATTTCCAACAGCCTGTCAGGTAGCTTCATGAGCACTTTGCTCATGTGTCCAGAACTACACATCATTCGTCTCTCTCCTGGGGACCCTCTTCTTGGATGACATCAGCATTTCACCAAGCCACCTTCGACTCGCCCCTTTGGCTGATCCCCACAGTAGTCAGTGGCCTGGACCTGTTGATTTTTTGTCCTAAAGATCTCTTGCCTCTGTCTGTCAGTTTGCATTCCCACAAACTTTGTTATGACTCAATTAATCTCTCCAGAGAACAATTCTGATCATCTTTGATTCTCTATTCAAAACTTTCAAGGATGTAAAGTGTTAAGAAGAAGAAACAAAGGGAGGGAAGGAAGGAAGAAAAGAAAAAATAAAAGAGAATAGAAGAGGCCTCATTAGCTGGACACCCAAGTCCCCAGCCTTCACTCCTTCCTTGACCCACTAAGCACAGCCAACAGACCCCACTGCCACTGGCCCAATACTCTCACTACCTCTTCTAAACACATGTGTATCTGTATCTCTCTTTCTCACCTGCATTACAGTTATTAGCATTTATGTTTCTCTCTGCTACTAGAGACCACAGGCTCTCATCTTGTTCACTTAGTACCCCCACTGTACCCAGCACTGCACTTTAACACCTAGTAGGTACTCACAGAATTACTGAGTAATGACGTGTGACCTTGACTACAGCTGCCCCCAGTTACTGCTCTTTTGCTCAGCAGAAACAGTAATGGGAGATTTCTCCATTGTATGTGTGTTGGTTTACCTCTCTTTTGCCTCTTTCTTTGTCTCTGTCGGGAACTTGGTTCGTGGGGTCTGATTTAGGGGAGAGGTTCTCGCTTGGCTGCATCTCTGAAGTGAGCTGTCACAGTGGCCCAGTAGAGCCTCTGGTCATGATTATTTCTGGGCAACTCACTATGCTCTGTAGCCGCTTTGGTCCTCTGCTTAGTGTAAAGTGGAGACAGAAGGCAACTTGCTACCCTCTGGAGTATTTGGGGTAATTCATAGCCAAGCCATCCATGGCAGTAAGTTCCCTCAGCAGAACAGATGCAGCCAATTCCAGAGATTGAACCTGTCCTCAACCATAGCCTGATCCATCTTAGTGGATACTTCTCTTATAAATAGAAATGAATCTTTGTGGCCAACATGGTGCATAAATTGTGTAATAAATATTTCAAAACCCTTTTGAAGTTCAGGGTGTGCTATTAGAGGAGTAGCCTCTGTGCCCTGACTGATATATTCAGGTTCCAAAAAGATACATTAAATCCACAAGGTTTATCCTGAACAGGGTTCTTATTTGAATTTCTGCCTTCTTTCCTACCCTGATAAACTACTTATAAAGGAACATAAAGGCATTATTATCTTTTCCTCTTAAATCTGGGACCTAGAGCAAGTTCTTACAGCCTGTGCTCTGGGCCTCTCCTTAGTCCCCAGAAGAACACAGAAGTGCCAAAGTCCCCAGGAGCCCATTGCCTCAAAATGCTCCACAACGTTAAAAAAAAACTAGAGAAAAATAGAAGTCTCTCCCACCTTTAAGATTTCTTTACCACACTTAACGAAGGTTCCCTTACTCAAGTCTAGTAGTAACTTTGTGGAGTGATTCATTCCTTGAAACATCATCATTCAGCTGTCCCTTCTGTGCTGCTGTGGCCCGTCTCCTCAGAAGGCTGGAGAAAGGGGCAGAGCGTGAGCTGAGACCACAGTGATTCATTCATTCATTCGCTACTCATTCACTGACTTTTATTTGTTCAACAAACACTTACTGTTTACTACCTGCTAGGCACTGAGATTTGATGAAGGGAAAAACGTGGTTCCTGTCCTCAGGAAACTTATTGTTAATGGGGGAGTTCCACTAAATAGTCAAATGCAGTGATTGTTAATTGTTTTTTTTAGGTCAGAGACCCTTTGAGAATTTGATGAAAGTGTTAAACTTCTTCCACCACTGAAAATAGAACACAAAAAATTTTGCATGCATTAGTGTACTTTGTGCTAAAAATATCTGGCCTTGTAGGTACTAGGAAATATGTGTGTTATGATGATAATCTCCATTTTGATCAGCAAAGAGAGAACTAGAAGGTTTTTAAATAGTGCTCTCAAAGTGTGCAAATTTGTCAGATGTGTACATTAACTCCACATGAAATTCCAGGCCCTCACACTATTATAGAAATTAAAAGCAGAAGCCTCATATATAGATACACACAGGTTATATAAAAAGCTGTGCAATTTTCTCTAGAACTTTTATTTGACATTCATTTGAAGGGCCTTGGGTCACTGGTATGGGTATGTTACTAAATCTCTGCCAAGGACACCTCCTCCTTGGGAGAATGTTAGTCTGATGTATGAATATGAGAGCCACTAGCCCAAATTGCTGTTATAGGTTAAAGATCAGATTATGGTTTATAGAAAATCTTTAATCAAACTACACTGCCAAAGTAGGAGATGAAGTAATTCTTGAGGCTGGGGCCTCAGTAATTTATTCATTCAACATCACCAAATATTTGTTGAGTGTCTGCTGTATGCCTGGCACCATTCTGGACACTTGGAATACATCAGTGAACAAAACAGACAAAAATTCATACCCTCGTGTAGATTAAATTCTGGCAGAGAGCCAGGAGTGGAGGAAAAGCAATAAATAGTTAACATAATAAAAGAGTAAATGGCATGGTATGTGAAAAGGTGGTTAGCATTATAGAAGGAAACTCACAGCAGCTAAAGGAGGATAGACTGCTGGTGGAGGTGGGGTGGTGGGGGGAGTCTCAAATGCAGGAGTCAGTGTGGGCTTCATTGAGAAAGTGAGATTGAGCGCTTGAAGAAAATGGAAGAAATTGCTCTGGCAGAGAAATTGGAGCAAAGGGCTTCAGTGGGAACGTGGCTGGAAGGTTTGACAGACGACAAGGAGTCTGGCATGGCTGGAGTAGGATGATGGAGACAAAAGTAAGAGATGAAGTCAGAAAGGTATAAGGGGGCCAGATCACGTAGGGCCTTTTTAAGCCATTGACTTTGGCTTTTCCTCTGAGTAAAAGAGACCATTGCAGGATTTTAGCAGAAGAATGGCTTACATTTTAAAAGGATGACTCTGGCTCCTGCATTGACAAAAGACTGATTAAGAGACAAGGAGATCAGCTGAGAGAAATCCAAGCTCAAGATGGTGGTGTGGCTTGAATCGGCACGGTTGGCAGTAGTGGAGTGACGGGAAGTGGTTGGATTCTGAAAGTGTTTGGAAGGCAGAGATGACAGGGTTTTCTGGCAGATTAGAGTTAGGGTATGAGAGACAGAGAGAGAGAGAGGAAGAATCAAGGATGAGTCCAAGGTTTTGTCCTGAACAACTAGAAGGATGGAGTTACCATCAACTGAGATGGAAGAGGCTATGGGTGGAGCCCATTTGAAATAAAAGATCAAGAATTTACTCTCCAGGTGTTGTGTGGCTTGGGAATTCTCAACCTGCTTTTGGTGCATTCTGAGATTAAGCACATAAGTAAAAGGATAAAAGTAAAATAAAAAGTAAATAACAGTCTCTTGCTGTCAGAAAAAGGAGTTACAAGTATAAGGGGGAAGACTGGAATGAACCTTATGATGTTGGATTAGGATTAGAATTAGAGATAATCTGATGGTGTGAACTCATGGTTTTTAATATGTAGACATATAAGTATAAATATGCACACTCAAAAATATTTTCTTTGTCACTGAAAAGGCCTGAAAGGAATGACACTTCACTAACAATGACCACACAACACCGAGATTTGAATATCATTCTCTGTTAAAGAAATTAGGTGCCCTGGAGAAATAGCTGATTCCAGGGTGGGGCAGAGAAAAGATAAGATGAGCCTGGGACAACTTGTTGTGCCACAAAGTAAGAAAGTACTCAAATAATGAATGATAAGAGCCTGTCAAAAAGACACAGGAGCCAAATTAAAAGGATTCCATTGGCCAAATCTGGGACTATTTTAGCATCAAAATAAATAATGATAGTAATAGATTACCACTCATAGACTAAAATGAGATCCAGAAGTCCATACTGATATAATAAATTAATGGGAGAGAAAGAAAGCTCTTCTTCATAGTATAACGCCAGCTGATAAATGAGTAAGGAAAGATAAAGTTAGAAAAATTGTGATTTGACTAGTATTAAGGTAGTAATTGATTCATGCAAGGATTATCAACGGGTCCTAAATTTGATGTGGAAGAGGATATCTACATAGTCTGCAAGTACTTATTACAAAGGGAAATAGTAACTTTACAGTAGAGAAATCTGGCAGCTATCATTTTAACCAAGTGATCAAAGTTCACATCACCAGTAATGGGGCAAACTGACTTCCTCATATGGTACATTGAGAACATAGCATCACTTTTTTAGAATTCCTGCTAAAAAACGCACAGCCTCAATCTGCTTATTAAGAAACCTCAGACAAGCCCAAATTAAGAGTGGTTTAATGGATATAGTTTGTTTTATAAGATGAAAAGAGTTCTGTAGAGATTGGTTGCACATCACTGTGAATATACATAACACTACTGAAGTGTGTACTTTAAACTGGTTAAGACTGTTCAAGATTTGCAGATACTAACAACTGTTTATAAAATAGGTAAACAACAGATTTCTTCTGTATAGCACAGGGAACTATATTCAATATCTTGTAGTAATCTATAATGAAAATAAATATATGTATGTAGATGTATGACTAAACTAGCATGCTGTATACCAGAAATTGACACACTATAAACTGACAATACTTCAATTTTTTTAATGAAAAAAAAAAAAGGTTAGGATTAAGATAAATTTGGTGTTATGTGTATTTTACCACAATTTTTTAAAATCTTTAAAAAATTAAGGAACATTCTGCAAAATATCTTTAATAACTCATAAAAGACAAAGAGTGTCCCAGATTTAAAAAGACTAAAGAGACGTGACAACTAAATATAATTTGTAATTCCAGAATGAACCCTGGATAAGGAGGAAAAAATACATATATATACACATATATATATACACACACACACATATACATATATATGCACATACATATATATACATATATAATAGTAAAATATTGGGCTTAAATATGAATAAGGCTTGTAGATTAGATAACAACATTTCATCAGCGTTACCTTCCTGATTTGGATAATTGCACTGCGGTTATGTTAAAGAATGTTCTTGTTTGTAGGTAACATCACGAGTATTGGGGGAATAATGGGCCATAATGGTCTGCAACTTAATCTCAAATGACTCAGAAAATAACAATAATATATATACATACATATATGGACAGGGAAAGAATGCTTAAGTAAACATGGGAAAATGTTAACAATTAGGGGAATTTGGGTGAAGGGAACACAGGAGTTCTTAGTACTGTTGGAAATTTTCTATAAATCTGAAATTATTTCAAAACAAAAAATTACAAAAGGAGTTCACTGTTGGACATGTGGAGTTTGAGATATCTAGTAGACATCTAAATGGAGCTGTCATGCAGTCAGTGTTATATTCTGGAGTTTGAGATAAAAGTTTGGGCTGAAGATAGAAAATTGGAGATCTATGTTATAAATGGAATTTAAGGCTGTGAGAATTGATGAGATTACCAAGGGTGTAAATTAAGGTAGAAAGAACCAAAAACTGAGTCCTGGAACAATTAAATACTTAATTTATATGTCCCTCAATAGTACTCTTTACTTCTCGTTTAGTCAGTTGTCCAAGGTGGAAGACTTGGGATTTGTTTAAAAGTCAGTTGCGAAGACAGAAGAAACACTATTAACAGCTGACTAATGGAATTACTGTCTGTTTCCTGTGTTTCTCCGGTATTTGATGAGCCCAGCTCATTTTTTATTCCCAGACGTTTTGGTGCCTGGTTGCCAGCATGTTGTCCACAGAGATTATCTGTGTTCTAGAAAGTGCAGTCATCTTGCGTGGTGGATGGCAGCTGGAGAGAAATAGACCTGCCTATCTCTTGGCAGGGCAAAGTCTTTCATTCAAATCACAGGCAAACCTCCTGATGCCAAAACTAGCCCTCATCTCACAAGTTTGTCTTGTCAGTTTCCTGGTAGAAAACAGCTGTGCTGTCAGGGATACAAACCCCTGGCTAGCCATAATTAGATGAGAGGGCACCCCTTGTTTCCTCTTTAGTGTGCAAGCCTTAAGTGTCTGCCAGTGTGAATGGTGGTGGGGTTTAATGGTTGTTCTCTACCCACTCCTCTCCCCAACCAATACCCAGAGGCCACTTTCTTTAAAAACAAACAAACAAACAAACAAACAAACAAACAAACAAACAAACCATATTTCTGGTTCCAGGAAAGCAGAATGGATCACACTTAATAGAAATTCACCATTCTACTGTAAGGCTATAAAGGATATACTCCTACCAACACATTCTCTTGTGGTTCATCCCATCCCCTACATGGTGCCTACTGGCAACAACCTAGGATTGAACCTAGGAAAGAACCTAGTCTTTCTCCGTACAAGAAATTACCTCTTTGCCTAGTATCTCCCTTTCCCCCGAGTTTTCTTGATGTAGCCCTGTTGCCAAAGTGAGCGACTATTTCCCTGGGCTTGATTTCTTGTGGTAAGTCTCTATAATGTTGAACTCTAACAATGAAGGCTGGTTTTAGATATGTTGAGCAAAGATACTGTCATTAGAGTATTCCACTTTGGGTGAGAACCAGATAAAACTTGAGAGGTATCCTTCAAGCCTTTATTATTGTAAGGGTCATTATCCTTCTGGTGCCAGCAGCATTCTTCTCATAAGGTAGGTCCCTACCTTTCTTCCCTTGAAAGTGGGAGCTCAGCTCTTCTCTCTTTCCCTTGTACCCATCATGACCAGAGTAAACCCAAGCAGTTCTTACTTGTGTTTGTGCATTCTAGTTCAGTGGTTCTCACATTAACCTCACATTGGATTCATTGGGAACTTTAAAGAAATACCGATGTATGTATCATTTTTTAAAAGCCTATCCACATGATTCTAATGTGTAGCCAAGGTAGAAAATACTGTTCAAGAGCAGTGGTTCTCAAGTTTTGATAAGCAAGTAAATCATCTGGGGACAACTGTGATTATTATGCCAAAGGCTCTAGTGAATAAAATAGCATCATGCAAGAATAGATGGGCAATGTAAACAGGGAGATAGCAATCCTAAGAAAAAAACAAGAAGAAATGTTAGAGATAACAGAAATGAAGAATGTCTGGGTTTGTTAGCTGACTGGATACTACTAAAGAAAGATTTTCTGAGCTTGAGGATTTCTCAATAGACACTTCCAAAACTGAAAAGCAAAGAGAAAAAAAAAAAAAAACTGGGCGGAGAAAAGAACAGTATCTCCAAGAACAATGGGACAACTACAAAAGGTGTAATATATACATAATGGTAATACCAACAAGATAGATCACATTCTGGGCCATAAAATGCACCTTAAAAGAATAGAAATCATGCAATGTCTGCTCTCAGAACACAATGGAATTAAACTAGAAGTCAATAACAGAAAGATAAATATCCCATGATATGTGGAGATTAAACACACTTCTAAATAAGACATGGGTCAAAGAAGAAATCTCAAGAGAAATTTTAAAACATTTTGAACTAATAAAATGAAACACAACTTACCAAAATTTGTTACATATAGTGAAAGCATTGTTTAGAGGGAAATTTTTAACGTTGAATGAAGTTATTAGATAAGA
This sequence comes from Camelus dromedarius, assembly GCF_036321535.1. Classification (NCBI taxonomy): domain Eukaryota; kingdom Metazoa; phylum Chordata; class Mammalia; order Artiodactyla; family Camelidae; genus Camelus; species Camelus dromedarius. Next base: position 20,031,113 of record NC_087440.1, read on the forward strand.
ACAAAGATCTAGAATCAGTCACCTGAATTTCCACCTTCGGGAAACTAGAATAAGAAAAACAATTTATGTTCAAAGTAAGCAGAAGAAAAGAAATAATAAAAATTAAAATGGAAATCAATGAAATTGAAAACAAGAAATCAGTAGAGAAAATCAGCAGCACCAAAACTTGGCTCTTTGAAAAAAATCAATAAAATTGATAAGGTTCTACCAGGTTAACTAAGAAAAAAAAAAATAGACACACATTAATATCAGAAATAAAAGGGCTTCAGTACAGATCCTATGGATATTAAAAGGATAATAAAGGAGTACTATGAAGAATTCTTTGCCCACAAATTTGATATCCTAGATGAAATGGACCAATTCCTTGAAAGACACAATTAGCCTAAACTCTGACAAGAAGAAACCATCTTTATCCATTAAAGAAATTGAATAAATAATTCATAACCTTCCAAAACAGAAAGCACCAGGCTCAGATTAGTGCTACCAAATGTTTAAGGAAGAAATTATAACAGTTTCCTACAATCTCTTTCAGAGGATAAAGGCAGAGGAAATGCTATCTAACTCATTTTATGAGGCCAGCATTATCTTATAAGACAAAGACATTAGAAGAAAACTACAGACTATCTGTCTTGAACATAGATATAGAAACCTTCAGCAAAATACTAGCAAGTTGAACCCAACAATGTACAAGAAGAATTCTTTATTATGATCAAGTGAGATTTATTCCAAGTAGAAAGGCTGGTTTAACACTCAAAAATCAATTAATTCTTCACATCAACAGGCTAAAAAAAAAAAAAAATCACATGGTCCTATAAATAAGATCCAAAAAAGCATTTGACAAAATCCAGCCCTCATTTATGATAAAAACTCGCAGTATCATTAAGCACAAATAAATGAATAATAATTAACATCATGAAAATACAAGGTATTTGTACAATGCACTGATAAATGGCCCGTATTGCCAAAATCAGATTCTGTCATATTGTGATAGTGGTGCATATTTCACTTAGAACACTAGTTAAAAGATTTTTAATGTATTAAACAACCATAATTATAGTATTTTGTTATTAAATAGACAGTGTATAAAATATGTAAAAATATCCATCTAAAATATAAGGAGAGAGAAATAAAAGGATAAATTTATGAATGCTGTTGATTTTGTTATCAAAATAAAAAGTTATAACAAAAAAAAAAAACTCAGTAAGCTAGAATAGAAAGGAACTTTCTTAACTTATTAAGAATATCTGCTGAAAGCCTTCAGCTACTGTCATACTTAAAGGTAAGAAACTGAAAGTTTTCCCACTAAGATCAGTGTCAAAGGAAGGATATCCCTGCTCACAACTTCTTTTCTTTTTCCTTTTTAAAAAAATTTTATAATTTATTTGGTGGGAGCAGTGAACATACGGAAAATCAATTTTTTCCAGCTTTATTGAGATATAATTGATATACAATATTGTATAACTTTAAGATATACAGTGTAATGATTTGATATGTGTATGTATTGCAAAATGATTGCCATAATCATGTTAGTTAACATGTCCATCACCTCATTAGTGACAGTTTTTTTATGTGTGGTGAGAACTTTAAAAATCTGTTCTCTTAGCAACTTTTAAATATATAAGATAGTCTTGTTAACTTCAGTCACATTGCTGTACACTACATCCCCAGAACTTACTCATCTTATTTGTAATTTGAAATTTGTACATGTCATTCCTTTCAATGTTGTACTAGAAGTGGTGGCTTATGTAGTAAGACAAGAAAAGGAAATAAAGGGTATACAGATTGGAGAGGATGAAATAAAACTGTCTTTGTGTACAAAATTTGAAAGAATTGATCAAAAAACTTCTGGAACTAATAAGCAACTATAGCAAGGTTGTAGGGTACAAGGTTAATATACAAAAGTCAGTCGTTTTACTGTATATCAGCAATGAACAAGTGGAATTTGAAATCAAAGCACAATATCATTTACATTTGCATCTCAAAAAATGAAATACTTTGGTATAAATCTAACAAAATATGTTTTTATATAGGATCTATATGAGGTAAACTACAAAACTCTGATGAACAAAATCAAAGAACTAAATAAGTGGGGAGATATCTCATGTTCATTGATAAGAAGAAATTGTCAAAATGTCAGTTCTTTGCAACTTGATCTACAGACTCATTGCACCAGGCTCAGATGAGTTCTACCAATCAAAATCCCAGAAAGTTATTTTGTTGATATTGACAAACTGATTCTATAGTTTATATAGAGAGGCAAAAGGTCTGGAAGAGCCAACTCACTATTGAAGGTGAAGAACAAAGTTGGAAGACTGGCACTACCCAACAGCAAGACTTACTATAAAGCTACAGTAATCAAGGCAGTGTGGTATTGGTGAAAGAAGACACAAATTGATCAGTGGGATAGAATAGAGAATCTAGAGATAAACCCACATAAATGTAGTCAACTGGTCCTTGACAGAGAAGCAAAGGCAAGACAACAAAACAAAGATAGTCTTTTTGGCAAATGATGCTAGAACACTGGACAGTCACATGCAGAAAAGTAAAATAAAATAAAACTCTATCTAAACACAGACATTATACAAAAATTAACTCCAAATGAATCATAGACCTAAACGTAAAAATCAAAACTCTGAAACTCCTAGAACATAACATAGAAGAAAACCTAGATAACCTTGGGAATGGTGGTGATGTTTAGGTACAACACCAAAGACTGACCCATGAAAGAAAAAATTAATAAGCTGGACTTTATTATAAGAAATATTTCTGCTCTGGGAAAGACAATGTCAAGAGAATGAAAAAATAGGCCATGGGCTGGCAGAAAATATTTGCAAAACACTTATCAAACACATCTGATGAAGAACTGTTATCCAAAACATACAAAGAACTCTTAAAACTTAACAATAAGAAAACAGACAACTCATACAAAAAGGAGCCAAAAACCTTAACAGACACCTCATCAAAGAATGTATATGAATGGCAACTAAGATATGAAAAGATGCTTCACAGTATATGTCATCAGGGAAATGCAAATTAAAACAATGAAATACCACTACATACCTATTAGAGTGCCCAAAACCCAGAACACTGACAACACCAAATGCTGGTGAGGATGTGGAGCAACAGAAACTCTCACTCATTGCTGGTGGGAATGCAAAATGGTAAGGCCACCTTGGAAGATAGTTTGACGGTTTCTTACAAAACGAAACATTCTCATAGCATGTGATCCAGCAATTGTGCCCCCTAATATTTACCCAAAGGAGTTGAAAACTTATGTCCACATAGAAACCTGCACCCGGATATATATATATAACAGCTTTGTTCGTAATTACCAAAACTTAAAAGCAAGCAAGATGTCCTTCATGAGGAAAAATGGAAAAATAAGCTGTGGTAAAACCAGACAATGGAATATTCTTCAGTGCTGAGAAGAAATGAACTAGCAATGCATGAAGACATGGAGGAAACTTAAATGCATATTACTAAATGAAAGAAGCTAACTTGAAAAGCCTATGTACTGTATGATTCTAACTATATAACATTCTATAAAAGGCAAAACTGTGGGGACGGTAAAATGATCAGTGGTTGCCAGGGTTTGGGTAGGTGGAAGGATGAAAAGCCAGAGCACAGAGGATTTTTAGGGCAGTGAAAATACTCTGTATAATACTATAAGAATGATTACAAGTCATTTTACATTTGTCCATAGAATGTACAACACTAATAGCAAACTTTAATGTTAACTATGGACTTTGGTTGATTGTGACGTGTCAGTGTAAATTCATCCGTTGTAACAAGTGTACTTGTCTGGTTGGGGATGTGGGAGGCTATGCTTGTTGGGGAGCAGGAGGTATATGGAAAGTCTCTGTACTTTCCTCTTAATTTTGCTGTGAATCTAAAACTGCTGTTAAAAAAAAAAAAAGTCATGAAAAAAAATCACCTGGTGAATTAAAAAGAAAAAGAAACCAATAACGGTCCCTACACAGACCTATTAAATCAGAATCAATAGCAGATAGGGTCTAGGGGGCATGGGTATTTTTTAGGCTCCCCTGGTGAATTCTGTTGTTTAGCTAGATTTGGGAACCATGGTTCTAGATCTGCATTGTACTAACCACTAACCATTTGTGGGTATTTAAATTAAAATTAAAGGAAAATAATTCAATTTCTCAGTTGCGTTAGCCTCATTTCAAGTTGTGTCAAGCCGTAAGTATTTAGTGACTTCTGTATTAATGCAGGCGTAGAACATTTCCATTAATACCAGAAGTTCTTTTGGCCAGCACTGTAAAATCTAGAACAGCTCTATACAACAAACATTCTGAGAGGAGTTCTATTTCTAAAACTGTTGCATTCTGTTCTCTTACTTAAACAACCAAATTTCATCTAATAAGAGGCTGGATAATAGTAGTTACTGTTTTATGTAAGTTTATAATAGTTATTTTCAGACAATTCTGTTCTCCTATCCTCCTAGAGAGACTCTTCTGTGCACTTGTGAAAGAACAAATCGCTTGATCAGTGTTGTCCCATCATTATAAGTAGAGATGCCTGTATCAGAATTTGAAGCAAGAGTGTATACATGTGATACAGAGTAGGCTAAAACACCTATTTGTTAAACTCTAAAAGTGTTTGGTGACATGTGTATATTCATGTCAACATTAAATTTAAATGAAAACTTAATATTGTTATTTTAATTTTTTTCTTTTAAGAATTCACAACTTTATCTGGAAATAAATAATTGGTCATATTCAGGAACGCCCAATCAAACAGTGGATAATTCTGCTGTAGGGACAATTCTCAAGTCTGAAACTACAAGCTGAATTAAAACAAAAGCAAACAAAACTCAGAAAAATCTCACATTAGAAGTCTGCTGAAAGAACAAGTTTCATTTCTGGTGTGAGGCTCATTAGTGGAGAACATTTGTAGTCTTTATTTCTAAATCCAAATTATAACAGAAAGCAAATATTCTACTCCCAGTATTTTTTTAAATCGAAGACACTTTCTCCTCAAGTAACTTATAGTTTAATGAGCTTCTGTTCTCTCATATTTCATCTCTCATAAGGTTTGGGTTTTGTCTGTCACATTTTTTCTCCCTGGAAATCTAGTTATTAGAAGAAGGATGCAGGGCTAAGACATTGTACTGTATTAGAGATTTCATTATTGGGCATCTTCTGAAGAATATTGGAGTATGTCTCAAGTTTAGCAGACCTAATACATAAATGGAGGTCAGAGAATAGGAGAATGGAGAAAAGGTCAGTGTCCTGTTTAAAAATATCGAGTATTCCCTCACCGGGTAGCCCTGATAATTCTTAGAGGTGTGTTTCTTGTGGCAACAATTGTCTGGATTATAGTTCAAGAATTGTCGGTACTAAAAAGAGCTCAAAAGGTCTATTTTTGTCCTCACTGTGGATGCTTTGTCCTGGTAGGATGTTCATAAGCCCAGTGTGATGATGGATTTTTGTGAATATCCATGCTTCAAAGCCAAGCCAGGGCTTTGGAGCAGTACTGGTCTGAGTGCACAGAATGCAGCAGCGGCAGCAGCAAGGACCTGTCCCAGGCACTCAGGGCTCATTTGTATGGATGCATTGATGCTGTGAGAGCTGCATACATCAGAGCTACTTCAGTCCCCATCATAGAGCCTTGTGGAAAACAGGATTGTTCTGTAGCTTTGCTTTCCCATCAGAGTTCCACTCCTTAATTTAATGCCCTTAAACTAGAGAGGATCTGGGACAAAGAGAGCTGAATGTACAAGGCAAAGAACAATTTAAGTATAGTGCTCAGGAATAATTGGCAACTTAGGGTAAGACAAAGTCCCACAGTGGTAAAAATCATAGCATCTTAGCTCTGGCTGAGACCTTGAAAGGTCATACAGACCATTTTTCCATTGCCTGCCTTTAAAACTTAAACCATTCCAGATGGATAAGAACTGATTCTACATTTTAAGACCTCCAGAAAGAAAATTCCACAGCTCCCTTTGAATCATGTTCTGACACACAGTATCTTTTTCACTGCTTGTAAGTTCATTCTTCAGTGAACCCAGATCAATCATATTGCAGTTAGAATTGGTTATTTGTCCATTCTTTAGTGGAGATGTTTAATGACTAGTCAGTGTTTCTTATGTAAAAGTCACTGAAGATCAGCCATGGTTAAATTACCACTTCAGCCTCTTTTCAGTGACAAAAATCTGTTTCCTTAAACATTTTTCTGTGGCCTGGATTTTTAGCCTCTTGTTATTGCTTTTATCTTCTCCTTCAAGTTCTACATGTCAGTCTTTGGTTGTGATGTCTGAACTGGATCCAGAACTGTAGAAATATCTGACAAGTACTTAGTATAATGAGAAACTCACTTCATGATTCCTAAATACCATTGGTTTTTGCTTTGCACCACAGTGTGAGACTGTGAAAGTGACCATGCAGGCTGAGCCTGAATAGTGTCGTCTTAATCATCAGTGGGAAAATTTATGATACATGAATGTGTGTCAAAACTTTTAAAACACGATTCTTGTTGGTTGTAAATGTATAGAAAAACTTTTAAAACATGGTCAAACTAATATTAGTATACTGTAACTTAAAACATTAAGAATTAAAGTTGGGGGGAGGGTATATATAGCTCAGTGGTAGAGTGTGTGCTTAGCATTCACGAGGTCCTGGTGCAATCCTCAGTACCTCCATTAAAAAAAATTTAAAGTAAATAAACAAACCTAATTACTGCCTCCCCCCTTCTCCCCCCCCCCCCAAAAAAGAATTGAAGTGTTTCATTTCTTTATAAAAAAAACTTATCCAGGGTAGTTTGAACAGTGCTGCCTTCTTGTCATAATAACTTACCCTACTGGGCACACATCCTTTCTGTGCCTTGGCAATTTGTCATCCTAAGTTTGGATCAGCTTCCAACGTTTTATTCTTTGTGCTATCAGTGTCATGAAATAGCTCCAAGAGTTCCTTTAATGTGAAATTTTTTGCCAACATCACTCCCTCTGGGACATCTTCCTCACTCTTTCGTCACAACCATTTTCCTCGTTTATGTTGATTAGTTTGCCTTCCCTCAGTTCCTCTGGTGCATATCTAGTCTCTCGAATGGCAGCAGTGTCAACAGTCCCACCCTTAGCTATTTCTCCTATAACTCTGTTTACATTTCATTGTTAATCATTTTTTGATTCTTTGCTGCAAATTCATCTTTGTTGGTCAATTCCCTTTTTCCGTTACCGTGTTTATCACTGGGAGACAAGGAGACAACCCCACCGGACACTTTGTTGTTTATGTGTGAACCAAATAACAGATATACAGTGACCAATGACCAACAGACTTTGAAAGAAGAGATGTGATTTGTCACCGATCATGATGCACATCTGTTATTTAGGTGGAAATTTGTGAACTGAAGAGCTAGCAGTGAAATTTGTACCTTATGCAATTACAGCTACTATCCCATGGCAGCTGAGATTTGAACCCTGTTCTTGGAGGACTGGTGTTATTTAACCAAGCTGTTATAACTGAAATTCTTACATTTTAGAACCATGCAAAGCGAGGATGGCCTTATTCAATTCCTACATCTACCACCAGGTCTGTGCTAATGTTCTGATTCTTGGTCAATTTGTTATCCGCTCTAACACTTAGGTCTTTTTCTGACTTACAGCCTTGCCAAGTTCATCTTCGCAAGATTTTTCTTTCTTCACCAGGGGTGCTTTCCTCTTTGACCTTTATACTTTTGGTTTCCACTAGAGAGCACTCCTTCAGTCTCAAAGGTTTTTTGAAATACTGATTCCCCTCCCAAGTTTACTATCATTTGCAAATTAAATAGATATTTCCCCATTCATTGATGTGAATAATGATCCTCACAGGGTGTCAGTTCCTGATTACCTCCCAGGTTGGCCCAGACAGTTCAGTGTTACCCTTGTGGTTACATAGTTCAGTCAGTCCTGTTCACCTAAGGCCAATGATTCCCAGTTCTGGTTCATCATGAGAATCTTCCAAGGAGCTTTACAAGCCACTTCTCAAGTCCTGTAGGGATCTGGGGAGGGGCCTAGGAATCTCTTTTATTTGAATGCTCCCATATAATCAGCTAGGTTTGGTCTATATTATAAACCATGTTTTCCTAGTTCTTAGTAACCTTATCATGTACTAGTAGAACTTTAGAACTGACAGATACATTAGAGATCAGTTTGTCAAACATACTCATTTTATAAATGAGAAAAGTAAGACCTAGAGATGCCAGAGGACTTGGTCATGGTCTCATAGTTACAGGCAGAGTGGGGACTAGAACCATGTTTCCAAATTCTGAATCTCATAGTCTTTCTACCTGATGTCCGTCATATGGGACACAACCAAAATCATTGACGATCATCTTCAAGCTCTCCTGCCTTGATTTTCCCCACTCTGGGGATGAATATGTCTGTGGATTAACTTCTGAGGAGAAATGTTCAACTAAGTTTCTCTATAGCAAACAGTGGTTTGGGGGCAAGAGTTTTGGACGTAATAGGGCCCTAGAGAAGCTCTGGGAGCCTCAGTTCAGTCCTGCTCTGGTGCTCACTTTGCCTGCTCTGTGTCTGCCCGCTGGTGCCCAAGCTGCTGCCTCTGCTGTGCTTAAATATCTGTTTGAATTGTATGCAGTGTTTGTTTCCAGAGGCTGTTTGTGTAACTACACACAGTGCCTGACAGGAGAGGAGGAAGGCAGAGTGGAGATGTCCTATTCTGTGAAGCTTTTCTATTTCCAAGAGACATTCTTACAAGCAAACTGTTAAGACTCTAACCTTCAGGTTTGCTGACAGAGGAAAATGAGTCTGTCTGTAATTCTGAGAAGAACTAAGGAGCGAGGCACACATCCCTTTGATATGTTTTATGAGTTCATGAAAAATGAATGGGCAGTGCTGAATAGAGCGTATGAACAGTTAATGTTTACATACTGAGCCTGGCATGAAAGAAACAAAAACAGAATTTATCTACCTCCTAATCTCCCTGAGTTCACCCGTCACAGGCAACAGTGCTTGAAATGCTAATGTGTCTAGTAGCCATTTTACAGAAGGAGGAGCTGCATAATCCTGGGAAGCTGAAATCCAGAGACTTGCTTGTAAATTAGCCCACCTTCTCTCTGGCACATGCTGTCCCCACCCTGTTGCCCTCCTGCTGGGCCCCAGAGGATGAAAGATAGTATTTCACTGAATTGTGGCATTTTAGAGCTGGACGAGGGATCAGCACTCTGTTTCAACTCCAGATCTTATTTTTCTTCTCTGAGACCTTAAATGGTCCACACACTTGGCTGCAGTCACTCAGCTTGTTTGGAGCTAGACTCGACTAGAGCTCAGTTCTGCTGACTCCCAGGCCAGTGCAGTTTTGACTGCATCATACTGTGCATAAAAACATTCTCAGACTTACATATAAAGTCCTAGTGACTTCGCAGTTTTGAATTTTGGTGGCTGTGACAGACTTTCAGAGGAGATAGGACTGTGTTCTTAGGGCTGGAGGATCCAGATCAATACTTTTCTACTGAAAAGAAGGTAAATTTGGAAAGTGTTCTGTATGGCTGGAATTGAGACAGTAGTCCCTGTGAGTGGCTGGAAAATGGACCTGAGCCCCTTGACTGAAACCAGGGGCCAGAAAGAGGCAGTCCAGTCTGTGGCAAGGGTCTGCTCACTTGGGATGGGGGCCCAAAGTTAGGCTACTTGTAAAGTGCGGAAGCCCCAAGCCAAAGAAACTGATGTGAAAACTGGTCCAAGGACTGAAAAACAACAGCAACAACAATAACCATGCTCACAGCCTCCCCACTGAGATAACTTTTCAACTCAGGGCGCCAGGAGGAGTCTTACAAAAGGCAACTCCTGTGCACCAGAAATTGACGCAACATTGTAAACTGACTATACTTCAATTTAAAAAATTTAAAAATAAAACAAATCACACACAAACACACACACACACACACACACACACACACACACACAGACACACACACACACACACACACACACAGACACACACACGGCAACTCTCACTGGAGATAAACTCCCAGAAAAAAACCAAACTCATTTGCAGATAGAACCAAGAACCTACAGATAATAGAGCAGTCTGAAAGAAACTTTAAAATAAGTCCTCTTAAAGTGTTCAAGAGGTAAAGGAAGAGTCTTATATGAACAGGACGTTGGGAAGGATGTTCTTCGTTGTCCAGCTGATACTCCGCAGGAGTGTTTACCTCACATGTAGTGTTTCTGGGAGTGATTTTAAAGGCAAATCAGATTTGAACCCATTGAGTGGTGGTGATTTTCCTCCTTTTAAATAGTTTTTGCCTTTTCCTGGCTTCACCAGAACTGATGAATAAACACTGTTCAACTTCTGAAAGCACGCCCAGCTCCCCTGAGAGCATGTTCCCTGTGTAGACGGGCGTTGCCATTGCTTGGTTCTCAGAGGAGCTGGTTCTGCAGCATCATCCCCTCCACGCCCCTGGTGCTCCATCCCTGATTTATCCTGACACTACCAGCTTAGTCAGTATAACAAGCTGAAGCTATTAAAGTGGCAGGCCCTGCCCTCCACATTCTTGTACATGACTCAGGTTTCCAGAAAGTTCTTTTAAGAAATTGAGACAATCCTGTATGGACTATAGACAGGAACCATAAAGTGCCTTTCATAGCATACTCTTTTAAAAATAGTCACAGGCCCTAGATACAGAGAAGATGCAGAGAAGTTTCCATTACTGATTTAAGTTAAGGTAAGTGAAGACTGAGACCAAAATGTACAGAAAACACCTGTTTTGATTATGTGGAGATGCATCCTATCCCAGGATAATGAGAAGGGAATGATCATCTTAAAAAGCTAGAAGAGTTGAAAAAGCAACCTGGTAAAATTTAGTTTGCAAGGGAATGCTCAGTTTTCTCTTTCCAAGCGAAGGTTAGCATCAATTAATAAATATTTTTAACATTAAGACATACACCCTGGTAAGCAAAGAAACATTACCTTCTGTTCTTTGGGAACCATACCAGCAGTCTATTTTAGTAATAGTTTTCTTTTTCTTTTTTCTTTTCTTGTAAAGCTTTTCAATATAATTTGTGAAAAGTCAGAGTGTCCTTTAAGAACTTCTTAGTCAGGTTCTTGAAGTCCCATTTCTGCCCTCAGTGAACTGTGAAAACTGAGTCCACCAAAGAGAAGGCAAGGTCTGCTGGCAGGTTTCATGCATATAGAACCAGGTGTCTTCACCCCATTCCGTGAATCCTGTCCAGTCCTTCGCCGTCCTGCAATCCACATGCTATATTTAGACACCAGCAGTTTTCCATCACTTTGTAGTCCCTGACTTTGCCTAACAGAGACCAATTCAGTCTCAGTTCAGTATTTTTAGCTGGTCACTCGTTCAAGAATTACAAAGTGGTATCTGTCAAATATTTTCTTTGTAACATTTAGTGGACCAGGGGATAATATTACTGGGTTTTCCTGGAAGTGATGCCTTTCCAGTGAACCTTTAAAGTTTACCTTTAAAGGTCTTCCTGTACTTCTTTTTTATTTTTCCAAAGAAAAGCAGTAATGAATGGGAAAAAAAAAAAAAAAGATTAAAAGCTGTAGTGTCCTGGCTTCATTCTACATGAAAGCTTTTCATTTTGCTGTAAGTAAAACCTTTTTCTTCACTACTATAAAGTTCCTGACATCTGTGCTTTTCTTAAATGAGACAGATTATATGGTATTTTATAAATTTCTCTGATATCCTTATCAGATAATTTCTCTACTACTGTGAGATATTTTTCTCTTTCTTCTCCAGAATACAAGATGATTCTAAAGTTCACCCAATCTAATCATTAATGTGGAAGGTTGAAATTCATTAAGATTTGTTGTATAAGCTTTAGAAAGAAAATGTGTTTTTTGTCTTCTCTATAGAGGTATTCTTAGGCAAGCCCTATCTCAATAAACGGAACTTCCATCTACCCAGTGGATAGCCTCCTTCTTCGTCACCCCTCATGATCCTTCCATCACCAAGTTCTATGCATTTTACTTCCTAAAGAACTGTCAAATCCCTCCACTTTTCATCTTTTGCCAGGGCCATTGAAAGAGCCTTCTAACTTAGACTCCTTCCCATAATCATATTCTTTTCTGAACACCCACAGTCTGATCCTGTCACTCCTTTGCTTAAACACTCTTCAGTGGACTTCTTTTGTTCTTAGGGTAATGTCTCAGATCCTTAACATTGTCTACAAGGCTCTGCACCAGCTGACCTCTGTCTCCTATCCCACATCCGCCCCACTCTGAGCTTAACCATCCTGGTCTTCCATTTCCTTGGAAAATGCACCTCATTCCTTTTTGATTCAAGGCCTTCACAGATCTGTTCTTTATTCCTGGAGGGCTCTGCTCTCCACTCCCCTATCACTTGGGCATCTTCTATACTTCCTTCACATTAGAGCATTTCCTCAGAAGCCTTCTCTTCTCTCAATCCCAGACTAAGTCTGATCTCCCTCCTTGTTTCTCTCCTGTTGTCCCTGTCATTTTCCATTATGAAACTGACACAGTAGATTTGAGGATCTGTAGACTCGTGGATTACTATTGTAAATTCAGAGACAGCAGAGGTTATACCATTGTGCTTATTATTCTATCTGCAGCCACAAGCATAGGACCTGGCAGGGTAGGTGCTGAATAAATGTCTTTGAATGAATAAATAAATGAGTGCCTCTTACGTATAGTGTATAATGAATATGTGAAATGAGCACCATCCACAACCCACTGTGTCTGGCCAGGATCAGCTCCAGCCTTAACTTTACTGAAACTCTGACCGCCATTTAAAATACCATATATTTTCAGGCTCTTTGGGTGCTTCCAACTGGGAACCAGTCTTAAGATCAAGAAGACTCTGATATCTGATATATGGTTTGGGTGTTTGTGTTTTCAGTGATTACTTCGTTTCACATGTTCAAGAGACGAGGGGGTGTTAAAGTGGAACAGCACAAGCCAAGGAATACTGAGAGAGAGCCAGGGCCAGGTTCTAATTAAATGCTTTCTTGGCTCTGATTTTAAGAAACCAAAACAACCTCAATGGTAGCTGAAAAGACATCAGGAGGTGATTAGGGAAATGGTAAAGACTTAATGGGGGATATTGTGTTAGAGATAATGAGTTACCTTCACTAATACTAACTCTTCCTAAAAAGGGGCCCATTTGTTTTTCTAATAGCAATAATCTAAAGACTGGATCTCTTACATTCAACCAGCATTGTCCATTTCTGGAGGATTTCTACATAAGTGGAAGGGACAGCTCTCTGTTCTAGGAGCTGAGATAGTCAAGATCCTCTTCAACAGAGACGGGTTTCATTGACTTGGAGAAGCACATCAGTGTTAAATGTAGTGAATTAGCTTTGATTTGGGGGGGGGCATACATTGTAGGGCCTGAATACCTTATTAAAAGCAATACAGTACTACATAAAAGTAGTAAACAAATATCCTGGGAAATCATGCTTATAACCAATTAAACTTATAGACTAGTATTTCATAGTGGCAACTGGAGGAATTCAAGTGGGACAAATGAGATTCTGAGCAGTAAATGGGGCTTGGAGTCCAACCATAATCTGATATCTCCTAGTTCCCTCACCCTAAATCCTCTGTTCTCTCATTGAAGATCAGTTTTGTTCTTCAAGTCTTGATTTTCACATCATTACCCAACACTTGTGTTGTTGTTGTTGTTGTTGTTGAATAGGAAATATTCCACCTTATCTCACTATTTTATCATTCTGGGACACTTTCCAGGCTTACCTAACATTTATGAAGAACAATGGGTAAAAGTAAGCAGAGACCACTCTAGAAATTCTTAATGAAACAGAAAAAAATATACAAAAATATTCAGAGCATCTCCACTAATGCCTCATGACAATCCATTTGGACTTTTGAGACTGGATAGAAATTACCCAATAATTTGTGAATCATTACCTAGGTTTCTTTCTGGTCAGTATTGGTGGTGGATGTTTCCAGATTTACCATCTCCTCCCCGACCCCTGCTCCAATCTATGGGAGGTAAACTATTTTGAATCTGAAAAGAGGTTGCCTCTTTTAAGTCGTGGAAGGCTGGGTTTAAGTCCCAGCCCCTTGACTCTGGTGTTTTAGCCCTGCCTCAACTCAGTCATAGCCTTTTCCTTTCCTGATTATAACTACTGTTCTGACTTGTATAGAAATCACTTTTTCTTGCATTTTTACCATTTTATCACCCAAATGTGCGTTCCTAGACACTATAGTTTAGTCTTGCTCATCTTTCTTAGTGCATTTGAAATTATTCAATTAATTTCTAATTAACTTATAATTCTTTGGGGAAAATCCGTTGTCTGTTGTATGAAAGAAGGTATACCTTAAGTCTGCTTATCTTTCCCATTGTAGTAAAGGCATTTGTGGATTGGGACATGTGTTAACCTTATTCTTGAACTTCATGGAGAATAGCTTAAGCAATTTGCTTGCCTTATTCGTGTGGACATGTAAAGGGCATCCCCAGTAGGTACGAGGGACTATCTCCAAAAAGGAAAGGAAAGGGACAGCCCTGAAGAATAAAATCTTAAGGGACAAGGAAATACATCTTCATCTGAGTATTAGTTAGTGTGGCAACGTGAAGTTAAAGGAGAGAAGGGAAAGGAGATAGTGTCCCATCCTGTAAGTTCTCAGTTTGCTTAGACTCTGAATTCTAGAAAGCGTATAGAAAGAGTAAATGGTGAGTGAAAAATAGGTTTAGGAGTCAGGATACGGTCATTGCAAACATTTCCATACCCCCATCTCAAAGGGAGATTATCGATATAAATTATACAAAAGAAAAAATATCACCAAATGAGTAGTCTGGATAGGACTAATGGTATAAAGAATGGTCCCTAAAGCTTCAGTTGGGATCATATAAAAGTTTTAAAATGAAATTGGATATAATAATAAACACCATCATTTTCTGCAGCCCTTTGAAAGAGCAGGAACTTCCTCAATTTATACATAGGTTGTATTTCAAAAGTTTATTCTAAATTGGTTCATAGAAACCTGTAATATATTTCTCCAGAGAAATAATATTGTAGATGGTGATGAGATTCTTTTTTTTTTTGGTTATCCTACAGAATATCATTTAACTCATGATATGGTATGACTGATGAAAAACAGCAGAAATACGATTAGTTACAGGTTGTAAAAATGAAACCCAATACTGAATAATAACAGTTTTTTTAAAGTTTGAATGTGGTGCTTAATGAAAATCACATTATCAGAGGCTAATATGGAAGCTGATGGGAAGTTTTACAGTGATTTTGAAGTAGGCATTAGGATACCTCCAGAGGCTTTATACATGACTCACTAACACTAACTTTTTATTTATCTATCCTTGCTTCAAGTCATCTTGCTTTCATGTTCACTGAAACCAGTGTATGACTAGATCTTATTCTCATTAACTATAATTTCGATTATTTTTGTGTTTACATGCTGAATGAAAAGTGAGAGGAGGAGAAAGGAAAAGATGGTGAAAATGTTTTGAGTTGGAAAAAAACTGTATGAGGAGATATGAATACAAAAGAATTATGTGTGGGAATTGTGGACTATTTTTATTTTCTTTATTCATCCTTTAACAGTGAATGTGCTTTACTTTTACACTGAAAAATTTTTTTAATTTTCTTTTTAATGTGTAGAATGAGGAAAATACCCGAGATGGTGTTAACTAAATTGGAGTTCAGGAAGGAGACAGGGCATCTCTTCACAGGGGCAACTGGAGCTATAGACGTGGTTGGGAAATCTCAGACTTCACAGAATAAGGAAAGAGATTAAAAGAAGAAACCAAGGGGTATGACTGAAGCATTGTGCTGTACACCAGAAATTGACACAACCTTGTAAACTGTCTATACTTCAATTAAAAAAAAAAGAAAAGAAATCAAGGGGAACACCAACATTTAAGGGATGGAAATTAAGAGCCTGAAGTAGTAAACAGGAGAGATGCCAGACAAAAGAGTATCCTGGGAGCCAACATGGAAGAATGTTTAAGAAGAAGATATTTGTCTGTGGTGTCCATCCATAGAGATGAGAAGAGGCCAGGGGTCCTCACTGGCATGGCCAAAAAAGACCAATACCATTCATTCCTCCTACACTCCCGGGACTCTCCCAGTTGGTTCCTGCTGAGGAAAAGGCTCTCCCTGCTGACCAGCAAGATTGCAGGCACTGACAAAAATAATAGTATCTGTCCATCAACCTTATCATTACAAGACCTGCAGTGCTGTACAAACCAATCACAAATTTCATGTAATAAAACTAATCACATATCCAATGACAGGAGCACTACTTTCTCACACACACAGGGCCAAAGTCATGATTAGCTTTTTCCCTCCAACGATGGTTTAGAAGGAATGTGGTGAAATAACAGTATATGAATCAGAAGGATGCTAGCCTAGAGCAACCTAGGAAAAAATGTGTGGGTTTGTTTCTGGGCTGTTTGTGCTGTCTTGTTAATCTATCTTTTCTTTTTGTCAGTACCATGCTGTCCCGATTTATCACAGATCTTGAAAATAGGTGGTATTAGCCCTCGAAATTTGTTCTTTTTCAGAGTTGTTTTGCCAATTTTAGGTCCTTTGTTTGTATTGCTACGTGAATTTTAGAATCAGTTTGTTAACTTCTTCAGAAGAGTCTCCTGAGATTTTGACAGCAATTATAAAAGGATCTTTTTGGGGAGAATTGATATCTAAACAGTACTGGGTCTTGAAACCCATGAACACAATATATCCCTCTATTTGTTTAGATCTTCTTTAATTTCTCTCAGCAATGTTTTGTGGCTTTCGGTGCACTTGTTAGAGTTTTTATTATTGCTGATCATTTGCATGTGGAATGTTAACTCGTTAAGGTCTTAGTGGAGATCCTGATCATCAATGAGATCAAGCATCTTTTGAGTGATTACTGACCCCTCAGGTTTCCTCTTCTCTGGATTGCTTTCACATTGGCCCTGCATTTTATTTATCAAGAATATCTCCATTTGGGTGTTCTTAGAGTCTCCTGGTTTTTATCTCTTTTTTGTTTTTATTGATAGTGGAATTTGTTGTTGTTGTTGTTGAGCTCTTGAATTCCAAAATAGTAATTTAGACTTTGGGGCAAATACCTCTTTACATCTTTTCATTCCTTTTAAACTATATCTTCTTGTACTTTCTGCCTGTACAAAGTTCCGATTTTTCTCATGTGCCCTGGCAGGTTCTAGCTAAGATAACTTTTGAGAACTCTGATTTGAAAGCAAAGCAGGAGGTCACTTCACTTGTCAGCGTCCCTTGGGCGATGCTGGGTTTATCTCTTTGCTCAGCTAATCTGCTCATTCCTCATGGTTCACTGCTCTGGACATTCTGCGACTCTGTTCCAACTGAGCACATTAAAAGAGAGAGACAATTACGCGTCACTGGGCAGAACTTGGGTAGCCTGGGGTTCTCACCTTTGAGGCAGCAGGCACGTTGGCAAATTGCTCAGCAACTTTGGGAGATGGTTGTCAGAAGGCACTAGAGCCTCAGTCATTGTTCTAGACATTGTTCAGTCAATGTTCTCAGTCATTGCTTCATTGCTTTGAGCAATGAAAAGGATCTGCACATAATTTCTCAAGAAAAATTTGTTGACTGATTTTGAATAAAAAGTTTGATTTCTGTTGGCTATAAAAGAGGCTTTCCATGACTTCTACATCAGAGTCCTACAGGGATCTGGTTGTATCTTATAGAATATTCTTTATGCATATTTGAGTTTGTAAATAGCTAAGTTTTGCTTTTCAATACTTAAAACATTTGTTGAGTACCTTCCGTATGCGGAGTAATGTGTCAGAGACCTTCACTATCAGAATGAAGATGGCGTGGCTCTTCTGAAAGGCTCACAGATGCCAGAATGTAAGTAGGAGTTAACCAGCTCCAGTGCTTTCTCAGAGAAACAGAAGGACAGGTAAAGGCAGGAGTAGGACCGTTCTAAGGCACAAAAAAGCAGGTAGTCTTTACTTATAGAAGCTTGGTCAGGAAGAGCAGAGCTAGAAAATTCAATGAATACCTGCAACATGTGATTTCTGGACAACTGGACAGGAGACTAAAAAGAGATATTAAAAGAAGTTGGTGGTCAGAGATTTCTGTGCTCCCAGACCCTTGCTCATGCTG
The DNA here is from genome assembly GCF_036321535.1 of Camelus dromedarius. Classification (NCBI taxonomy): domain Eukaryota; kingdom Metazoa; phylum Chordata; class Mammalia; order Artiodactyla; family Camelidae; genus Camelus; species Camelus dromedarius. The sequence goes on from NC_087440.1 coordinate 20,049,156, forward strand.
TTCTTTTCCTGGAATGCTTTCCATGACCCCTTTCATTTGACCAACTCCCTCTCATCCTTAACGACTCATCTTAGATTTTATTTCCTATGGAAAAGCTTTCCCCTTCACCTCTCACTTTGGCTAGGGGACCCTCTTATATGCTTTCATAGCACTGTACCATATACCCTTACTGCTTCCCTTATCACACAGCATTGAAAGTGCCTCTTTATTTGTCTGTCTCCACCCAGTAGGCCACAGCCACATCTTGCTCACCATGGTATTGTACAGTGTTGTGTCTAGCACCATACGAGGCACATGGTGGGCACTCGTTAAATATCTGATGGATAAATGAATAAACAGTGAACTATCTGATAAGTAAATGAACAAGTGAGGTACAGGAGAGAGGAGTATTTAGCTCAGAGAAAGAAAAGGCCGAAATGTAAGAATAAGATTTGAGGGCTCTGAAGCTGGGGGGATAAATACTGTTAGAGAGCAACAGTAGTTGGAGGAGTGTCTCATGTTCATTGTGCTACTGATTGTTGTTGGCCCTAGTCTCCTCCACAGTTCAAGTTAAAGGCTTGACAAGAATCATCAAAAATTGACGATATGCACTACTAATACAATATTGTAAATCAACTACAAATTAAAAAAATTAAACTAATTATGTGCCTAGTTGTATTCTAGGTGTCCTAGGAATTATGGTCTATGCCCATGGAGCACTTCCAGATCAGTCTGGTGTCTTCTGTTGTTATCTAAGTGAAAGGGCTACTGAAAAAGACAAGATTAAGACATAGAGCTCCTTTCTAGATTTACTTGATCTGTTAAGCAACACCTTTCAGAAATGTTTGTTCAAATGACTGTAAATCAAAGTCACCCAAGAGATGATTCTCTATCTTGGTGAAATGCCTTGTTCAAAGCCACGTTCACCATAGCTATGAACTTTCCTTGGCTTAGCTGTGGAGTGTACTTCCAAAAAGAGTTAAATTTGATATGTTTCAATAGGACCTTAACATACTGAGACAGGGCTAACAGCAACAAAAAGAAATGTACTAGGTGTAAGTCCCACATTTAGTTCTAGCAATTAATTACACAAGTAAATGATTGGGAAGGTCTGGCTTAGTAAAGGAATGCTTGAAATGAGGTTCTAGATATCCACAAATTAAACAATGTAAGTTTCTCTAAAACCAAATATAGGTTTGGATTTTTTTAAGGGAAATACAATGTTTAGATCAAGATTTAATAGCTTTATTATAAAGCTGTAATATACTGGAGTTTCATGTTCAGTACGATCTTCTGGGTTAAAGAACATTAGCAAACCAGAGAATAACACAGAATATTGACCAAGATCTAGAAAAAAGTGATGTGAAGATCCAGTTGTAAGAATTAAGTATTCAGCCTGGAGAAGGAATGACTTGGAAGACAATGGTATAGTATAGTATCAAGTGTCTGAAGGGCAATCTTACGGAAGCCTGAGGAGAGGATATTTCAGTTCCTTTCAAAGCAGAACTAGGATCAGTGGGTAGAACTTAAAAGAAGACATTTCTTCTCATTGTCAACAGGAACTTGCCACAGTTGTTACTGTTCAAAGGTAGAGTGGACTCTATGTGGGATGATAAGCTCTTGTTACTCAAGTGGAGACTGGATAGCCATCACCCTGAAATCAGGACTCAACAGTTGTATAAGTTGGTTAGTGCAGAGGACACCTGGCCAAGGGGACGACTGAGGCTGAAATCCAGCCAGTGCTGCAGTAGCTACATCATGCATCCTGGCATTGGTCACCCAGAAGAATAGGCACCTTTTTATAGTTCACCAAAAGGTACTCCATGTCTAGCATATCTAGAGAGATTTCCTCAGCAGGTAAGAGAACAGAGAACTGTCTATGGTCACAGTTATAATCAAGAAAATAAGGTGAAAAAGAAAATCCAAGCAAACGGATTCCATTTAACCCAAAGGAGCATAATTTAATTATGCTTTTCAAAGTATTGATGCATTTGAAGGCCTCCTTAACTCCCTCCATGTGACATCCTTTGCTGTGCTGCTGCAGAGGGAATGAGATGGGTGGAGTTGGTTGGTCTTCCATGCTAGGTAAGCTCTCCTAATGACAAAGTGTGAGCTCTGCTGTGTCTGAGGCACATGTCTTATCTTCCTTTGGAGATGAAGCACCATTAAAATATTCTCCATTGAAAATCCCCAGCTTTAAGTATAAATTTTTCAAAGCAGGATATAAATGTACATATAATATCATTTCAGCTTTGTTGCAATAGAAATTTTCTTGAACCAAAGACAACCAAATAGTAACAGAGGTCTACTCTCAGAAGGATGGGATAATGGGTGATTTTTATGTATTTTATATACAGAAAGCAAATACTTGTAAGCAGTCTTTTCCTTGAAAAATATGCATTTAAAACATTTTATTTCACCTTATGTCTTCACATATGATATAGGAACAAAAATGTTCTCTTCTTTTCTAACTTTATGTGACCCAAACTTGTCTGTTGTAGCAAACCACTGGGTTGGGTTAGTTCAGTAAGTTACCCCTGGTGTATCTAGGGTGACCACTGAGGTACAATAGGATCCTAGTAGCACAACAGAATTTGAATCTCTAAAGAGCCCGAAGTTCATCCTCCCACCCTGGCAGCAGATTTGTCACCAATGGGAGCCACGCCTTCTGCGATCTCATTTCTTCGATTATGTTATGACCACACGCTACCAAAACAAAGTGCAATTAAAATCTTTGGGGGAGAAAAAGACACCTCCTTGACTGAAGAAATACTCCTGGAAATGAGCTTCAGAAACAGACGGGGTAAAATTCTCCATCCGAGAAGACTGAGTTTCTCCAGATACCATACATGTTGAAGCAGGAGAAGGCGTAAGCTGAAAACAAACATCTGATGCAGTATTTTCAACTCCTAAGCTGCGTTCTGTCTCCAGTCCAATGCTGGAAGAGGAACATTTCAAAGACAAAGAATGGAAGCATGAAGCCAGTAGCAAGAGTAAATTACCGGAAGTGCTGGCAGCAGCCAGGCCACATAAACATCGGGCCAGCAACCTGGGTAGTCTCTGATGTTTCTGGGAATAGAGATTTATCTTAAATCTCCACCTGGCTCTCGTTTTAATTTTAGAACTTGCTTTATCTGGTTCATCAATCACGTTACAATATAGTAATTGCAGAAAATTCAGCACAGAATCCCATTTCCCCTTTTCCTGCTACCCTCCCCTTTGTGATTTGCATTTTGTCAAGTGCAGTTTGTGCCTCAGCCAGGATATTATGGTGACTTTGTGTGTGTGTGCAGCAGTCTGCTTTGACTTTACTCCTGTGTCTGATCCAGGTACCTCACCAGCTAAAGGGCATGTTCCAGTTGCTAAGACACTGCCAGAACAGAAATGGGCCACAAGTTCCTGCAGACTCCACTGAAAAGGAACCCTCACTATGGGGAAGGGACAGAAAAACTGGTAATAATGAAAGCCAGTTGGCAGGTTTCATAATGAAAGGCAGGCTGAGGAAGGAGGTGCTTATATTAGAAAGCAGAAGAAATAAAATGACATCGCTCCAACAAAAGCATATTTATAACCGTCATAGTTCTTACCTCCAGAAAACCTTAAGACAGAGGGATAGTGTCATTCACCTTTTCTTAACCAGGAAACTATCCAGTTAACTAGTGTAGGCTCTTCCTGCTTCCATAGTCACAGGCTCGTTAGTGGCATACGTTCTGTCTGGAAAATCTTATGGATTTGGCTACAGGCAACATACAGTCCTGTCAGGGGCCATTTACAATTATTTATTGGCTTAAGACATTTAAAATGAGTCCTTTTTAAGACCTTTCAGTGTTTTTGAGCATATGTGACAATTTTCAGGAACCAAAAGGTTGCAATACTTATTTGTCAAAATCCTACTAATTTATGTGGAGAAATACTACTGGGGGAAGGACCTTTTCTGTCTTATTCATCATCTGCATTCTCAGAACCTCACACAGAACCTGGGCATAGTAGGTGTTGAGTAAATATTTGTTGAATGAATGATCGAATGAGTGAATGAATCTGCATGACTATCAAATTCTGAATAATTAAAGAATCAAGGCAATTTGAACCTCCTTTTGTGGTGTCTTTAGCAAACTATATTTTTCCCTCTAAATCTGAATTAAGGCCTCTAGATATAGTCAGTCTTTTATTCACCCACTGTCCTGCCTCACCCTAAGAAACAAAATGGTGTTACTTTAGGTACAAATTCAGAAGAAAAAGACAACTTACAGGATTTTAGGTGAAAGCAGAGATTTTTTGGTGTCTTTCAGTTACTAACTTTAAAATTCTAAATAGAATTTTCTTTCTAAGCAATGTAAGAATAAATGATTGTGAAATGATTATGTCCTTAGCCAAAGAAATCTTTTTGCAGTTTTAGGAAAAGCTTGTTAAACACAGGAATATATTTTTCCCTCAGAGTACAGAAAGAAAAACAATTTCCTTTAGCCAGTTATATTACCCTGCATATTCCATAGACATTCAGACACAGTAGAATAATGTAGATAGATACGAGGCAGTCTATTAAAACCATCTTTAGGAAAGCTGCAAGCACCTCATATACAATAAATGGACTGTCATCACTCTGGCTTGGAAAAAAGAAGTGTACAGAATGGGAGTCAGGAGAACAAAAGAAATATATTTCATTTTTCATGTACCAGAGTCAGATTGAAAAGATGAAATTCCCAGGAAATTCTTCTGAGAAAGGGGTCAATTGTTTTGCTCTTCACTTTCTCACATGTCGGTAAGAAAAGAAGTGCTCTACAGAGCAACATACATCCTCCTCAGTTTTACAATTAAAGCTGAAGAGAGAAAATATTCCATGTGTAAAGAATACAACTCATTTTGAGTTCTTCTTTAAAATGTCAGCTGGGTCTTAAATTTTAAAGAATCATGTTATGATTTGGAGAATTTTTCAAATAATCAGGAATGGAGAGAGTACAGATGAGATGAGATTGGTTGTGAGTTTATCATTGATAAAGCTGAGTGACAGGCACACAGGAGTTCATTATACTATCCTCTCTACTTTTGGGTATGTTTGAGATTTTCCATTTAAAAAAAAATGAACATGTGGATCCTCCAAAATGGGAAAACAAAAATTCTTTTGAGATTAGCTTGGTAAATAGCAGATACATGGAATATGGAATCAGAAGCCCATTGTATGCAGATCTCAGTCCCAAAACATACTAACAGTGGCCTTGTGTTATTTACTGCGGGTCTTCAAACCTCAGTTTGTAGGGGAGGGTATAGCTTAGTGGTAGAGTGCCTGCCTAGCATGCACAAGGTCCTGGGTTCAATCCCCAGTACCTCCGTTAAGTAAATAAATAAACAAATAAGCAAACAAGCCTAATTACCTCTGCCCCCCAAAACCCCTCAGTTTCAACATCTGAAAAAATGGAAACTGCCAAACTTACCTAACTCATAGGATATTGTGAGGATAGATGAATGAATATTTCTGAAAATACTGTGACTTGTAACCTTATACAAAACTGTAAAGTTGAATAATTAACTGAACTATAAACCTATCCAAAGCTGTTTGTGCTTTATCTTCCCCAAGTTTATACTTAATTAAACCAGTTCCAGCCAGAACCAAACTCGACTCTTTCTAAATCTATAGCAGCAGAACAAAACTGAAATAGCCTGTTCTTTCCATCTGCTTCCATCACACATCTGAGCTGCTCCTCTAGTCAACTCCTAACTGATCTGCCTGCCTTCCTTCCGCCCCTCTGCAATATTCTTGAAATCTACTGCCAGAGAAATCTTCCTGGGACATCACTTGGATCATGTGACTTCTTTGCTCAGAAATATTCCCACTGTCCGTGGGGTTAAATCTAGTTTACTTAACCAGACTTTCAAAGTCTCCAGTATTTGGACTGTAACGTCCCTTTCCAGCTACCTCACATTACTCATATTCTCTAACCATCAGCTCCAAGCAACATGCTTACTCTGTGGTGTTTTTGTTCCTCTTTTCTCCTCTTGGAATGCAGTACCCTTTTTTCCCCTATCTGCCCAGATTTTATCAATTCCTAAGAATCAGCCTAAATCCTTCCTCCTCCAGGAAGTCTTCCTAAACCTTTTTAGACCATATAACATCTCTGTTTTCTCAGTTTTAAATACGTTTGATTTGGCAATTGATTGTATATTCCTTCATGATATCACTTTTATTTTTATATTAAATAGCTGATTATTCTTATTGTTACTTAACTTTCTTCCTAACCTATCAGTTAGATTACACACTCTTAGAAGGCAAGAATTGTGACTTTGGTGTCTTTCTGCCTCAAGGCCCAGTGCTTTGTATATAGCAGGTACTGTCACTCACATTTGTGGGAAAATATTACCTGAACTGAGGTAGAATTTTAAAGTCCCTGATGGCCATAGTTAGAATATTCATACTACCCTCATTTGTATTTCTTTGGATCTTAAGATGACCTGATTTTTTTGTTGTTTTTGCATAGTACCTTATAGAGCAGCATAGGGGAGAAAGTTCAGTCTTAAGTGTTAACACAGATCTAAATTCAAATCCCAACCTAGATACATTAGCTATGTGAAATTCTGACAGTTTAATTGACTCTTTTATTCCTTAGCTTCCTCAATCATAAAATGGAAATGCAGTAATAATACTGCCTTTGCACATTTTGGCATATTATATATCTAATGCCTGGCACATGATCAATAAAAGGCAGGTATTATCTTGGTGCACATCATATGGTTTTGATAGGTTGTCAAAGTGAAGGATCATGGTTCTTTCTCTCTCTTTCTTGGGGGTTAGGATGCAGCAAATACAGAAGAGTCAGGAAAAGCCTCTCTCTTTTCCCTTCTCCAAGTCCTGCCTTCATGCTCTTTGTTCTTGCTCATCCTTATCCATAAGGATTATGGGCTAAACATAGCTGGAATCCCTGATGGTCAATTTAAAACGTCCTAGGCCCCAAGGTCATTCTTCATCCCCTTCTATACTAGGTGAGTTCCCCTAGTACTTCTTTGGAGGGTCTCCCTCAGCCCAAACCATAGCTCAGTCATGCCCTCTTTCTTTGCTTGCTCTTTTATTTCATAGCAACCCAAATGGTACTTACTTCTCTTGCAGTCTTCTACCTGCAGTTATGTTGGGTTTGCCAGCTCTGAGTCTGAACCATGGGCTATAAATCATCATGTTTTCATTTATTTATGGATCCAAGGTTGCCTCTTCTAGACAAGATCCAAAGCAATCATACAGACAGACTTCAGTCATAAGGTACAATGTCATCAATACTAGAGGACATAAAACTAGCAGAGTACAATGTGAAAAGAGAATTACCATCATCTGGAGTTGGTCTTTAGGTAATATCTTCTCTCCATTGAAAGTAGGCTTCTGGGCATGTGCTTGCTTACATGTAAGAAAGAGCATCAGCATGTGAAAAAGGCCAAAATCGAATATACCATAATTGAAAAACCTTGTTAGATCAGGATTCTGTCATCATGGGCAGTTTTTCCCAATATTTAATGCTATATTATTTTTGTGATTGAAAAAGAAAAAAAAATCTCAGGAAAAATGGCCATAAAACCATTAGTTATCAAAGAAATGAACAGGGAAAATCAGATCACAAGGTTGTCATGTTATTACACATAAGGACTTTTGTCTGACCCACTCTGTCGAGTGACATTTTAAGATGGATCTCTTGTGGCTAATATGTTTAAAGTTGGTCTGTAACCAGTGAATGGTCATCTTACTTAATCTATGGTTATAACAGAAATTACATTCACAAATGCTTTTAAAAGGACTATTTTACTTTATTTTATTTCATGTATGTATAAGACTTTGTTATTTTTAATATACTTTTATTGAAGTATAGTCCGTTTACAATGTTGTGTCAATTTCTCATGTACAGCACAATGTTTCAGTCATTTGGAAACATACATGTATTTGTTTTCATATTCTTTTTAACCATAAGTTACTACAAGATATTGAATATAGTTCCCTGTGCTATACCGTATAAACTTGTTTATCTGTTTTATATACAGTAGTTAGTATCTGCAAATCTTGAACTGCCAATTTATCCTTTCCCACCCTCTTCTCCTGCTGGTAACCGTGAGTTTCTTTTCTATGTCTGTGAGTCTGTTGTTTGTTTTGTAAATAAGTTTATATGCCTTTTTTTTTTAGATTCCACATATAAGTGATATATGGTTTTCTTCTTTCTCTTTCTGGCTTATTTCACTTAGAATGACGTTTTCCAGGTCCATCCGTGTTGCTGCAAATGGCATTTTATTCTTTTTTATGTAGCATTGTATTTTTATGTAGAGTAGTATTCCATTGTATAAATATACCACAGCTTCTTTATCCAGTCATCTGTCGATGAACATTTAGGTTGTTTCCATGTCTTGGCTATTATAAATGATGCTGCTATGAACATTGGGGTGCATGTATCTTTTTGAATTAAGGTTCCCTTTGGATATATGCCCAGGAGTGGGATTGCTGGATCATATAGTAAGTCTATTTTTAGTCTTTTGAGGAATCTCCATACTATTTTCCATAATGGCTGCGCCGAACTACATTCCCACCAACAGTGTAGGAGGGTTCCCTTTTCTCCACAGCCTCTCCAGCATTTATTGTTTGTGGACTTTTTAATGATGGCCATTCTGACTGGTGTGAGGTGATACCTCAATGTAGTTTTGATTTGTATTTCTCATAATTAGCAATATTGAGCACTTTTTCATGTGTCTATTGGCCATTTGTATGTCTTCATTGTAGAATTGCTTGTTTAGGTCTTCTGCCCATTTTTTGATTAGGTTGTTTGTCTTTTTCTTATTAAGTTGTATGAGCTGTTATATATTCTGGAAATTAAGCCATTGTCAGTCTCATCTTTTGCAAATATTTTCTACCATTTCATAGGTTGTCTTTTTGTTTTTCTTATGGTTTCATTTGCTGTGCAAAAGCTTTGAAGTTTAATTAGGTCCCATTTGTTTATTCTTGCTTTTATTTCTATTGCTTGGGTAGATTGCCCTAGGAGAACATTGCTGAGATTTATGTCGGATAATGTTTTGCCTTTTTTCTTCTAAGAGGTTTATAGTATCTTGTCTTATGTTTAAGTCTTTAAGTCATTTTGAGTTTATTTTTATGTATGGTGTTGGGGAGTATTCTAAATTCATTGATTTATAAGCAGCTGTGCAGTTTTCCCAATACCATTTGCTGAAGAGACTGTCTTTACTCCATTGTATGTTCTTACCTCCTTTGTCAAAGATTAACTGACCAAAAGTTTGTGGATTTATTTCTGGGCTCTTTATTCTGTTCCATGGATCCATATGTCTATTTTTGTACCAATACCATACTGCTTTGATTACTGTAGCTCTGTAGTATTGTCTGAAGTCTTGGTGGGTTATTCCTCTAGCTTCATTCTTTTTCTTCAGTAATGCTTTGGCAATTCTGGGTCTTTTGTGATTCCATATAAATTTTAGGATTATTTGTTCTAATTCTGTGAAAAATGTCCTGGCTAATTTGATAGGGATCACATTAACTCTGTAGATTGCTTTGAGTAGTATGGCCATTTTAATATTAATTCTTCCAGTCCAAGAACATGGGATATCTTTCCATTTCTTTAAGTTATCTTTAATTTCACCAGTCAGTGTTTTGTAGTTCTCTATATATAAGTCGAAAAGGACAATTTTATATGGGCTGCATTTTTCAAAACACAAGATTAGACTTCATTTTGTCTACTTTTGCTACTCAGACTTGAGCCATAAAAAGGGACTCACATTCTAAATTATATTTGTTGAGGGGGGAATAGATCAGTGGTAGAGCGTGTGCTTAGCATGCACGAGGTTCTGAGTTCAATCCCCAGTACTTCCATTAATAAAAAAAAAAAGAAAAAGAAAAAAATTAATTATACTTGTTTTTCTACTGTTCATTATCACTGATCTGTTTTTTACTTATCCTTTATTGATTGCAAAACAGATCAAAGGAGAATTGTTGGTTTCTGTTATGTGGACCTCATTTTTTAAAAAAAATAATGAAGAAGTTTAGGGAGTGTGAGTGTAAGTAACTTGCTCTTTCATCAGTTAGTACCAAGTAATGGGTCCTGCCAAGTAGAACCCATTAAAAAGAAAAAGAAATATTGACTAAGTCCATTCACTGTATTTGCTAGTCTTTTTAACAAGCAAGAAGTTCCAGAAAAAATTTCAGAGGAATTACCAGGAATCTCAACACAGACAATATTATTGTCAGTGAGATCCCCTTGGAATCCAAAAGGCAGCCATATGTCTATGGATATAAATCATACACTCATAGAATGATGGCGTATCGGCCCTGACAGGGACTTTGGCAATCATCTGATCTACAGACGTATGGTAGTGTCCCAGCCAGAGTCAGAACTCTTATGTCTCATCTCCTAGGTCACTGCATGCTCATCTCACTGTTATCTTTGCAGAGTTTTCTGTATCAGCAATTAAAATAAGTCAGTTGCGATTATTTTCAGACTCATAATGGCAGCTTTGCTAACACTACCTCAATATCAATCGATTTCTTTGGAACTGCCAGGACTGTATTTGGTTTATTTTTAAAGCCAAGCAATTTTTTGGAACCTTAAAATACTTCATTTTCAAAACCTAAAAGGCTCCTTATTTAGTCCATGATGAATATTTGAGTAGTGTTAAATTTATCATTCTGGCAGTACTCACATTGTACTTGTCATTAATTGTGACTCATCAAAGAATGTTTTGATGTTGAGTCCTTGGCTAACAGATGGCTTTGTTGAGAGGAATTGAGGCAGTGAGCTCTGAGGTCCAAGGAGAGAGACTTCTTACATAATTAGTCACTAGAGGTTGTTTGAATTTGTAAGAAAGCACAGTAGTCTGAGATGGTGGGGGTTAGGCTTTGTATTGAGGTTAAGAAGGCCTCTTCTTTTCTGCTCTGTTCAGAGAGTGGATAGAAGAGTTGGCAGTGTTGCTAGTGTGCCAGGTGTGATTTGGATTGACATGAATGACCAGCAGAGAGGCACAAAGTCCAGGACTAGTGTGTTCTGCTTCTGTGAGGTCTGTCATCCTGGAAATTCTTAGTCACAGAGACACCACACAGGACAGAACAGGCACTCAAGCAATAACAGTACCAATAAAAACTCAGTAATAGAATGTGAAGCAACAAATCCTGCTTTTAAAAAAAGCATCACCTCAGGTGCAACAGAAACATGCAAAAACACAGCCCTTTTCTCCTATTTCTTTCACCTTTTCCCTTTTTCTTTTCCTTCCAAGATTACTTTTCCGTCCAAAATTACTTTTCCCTACCTTTTTACTTAGGTCCATCAATGGTACTTAAAGGCATGAGCAACCCTCAGTACAACATTATTCAGCACCTATGTGCCAACCACTACATTAGCACGAGTCTGGTCACATGAGTAGTTAGTTTGATAGTCTGGGTCTAGTGAGTGCAGAAATGACTATTCTTTGGAATGACATTTAGTGCTTCTTCAATTTATGTAAGAAAAAGGGAACATACATTGTGTCATAAATGGGATGGAGAAAAACCTGAAAGACAAAATTCAAATTCTCTTAGATGTATTCTAGGAATGATCAGAAATAGCTTAATAAATGAGACATGCTTACCCTCTCTGAACCTCAGTTTCTTCGTCTATAGAATAGGATAATAACACATACCTCATGGAGTTACGCAAGAATTAAGTAAAATGAAATCACCAAAGTGTCTTGCCAACAGCAAGGATTCAGTGATCTCTGTGTTTAGAAAGGAAAGTACACTAAGTAAGTTGGCAGTGATGTTTACTTGCTTGCTAGCACAAGGAAACATGGGGAAAATGATTAGGAATCAAGGCAGACTGCTAGTTGAATTAATAATCAATGAGAAGAGGCTATTTTAAAAGGGTATTTGGCAAGAGCACAGTATTCAATATTAAGTGGTCCTACTTTCATTGTACATCACTGGAGTGGTGCTTCAGTTGGGGGCTGCATGACTTAAAAGCACTGAGAGAAGAACGAAATCAAGTAATGCAAGTGGCCGAATGCCTTCTAGAAGATCTGGAAGATCAAGGATTTGGGGTAGAGAAACTGGATTTGAGCCCCTACTGAGCATTTTCTAGACACCTAACTAGAAATTATCACAAATACTTATAGGTGACATATAAGCCACAGTTTTCACATCTGTAAAAAAGATTAAGAATGATTTTTAAATTTTTGATAACTTCTGTGAATGTGTACTTTACAAATTGCAAAACATGATATGAAATCACCTTTTAAGGTGATGATGGGAGAAGATATTTACTGCCCTCAAATAGGCTGACTTAACTGCCTCCTGATGTTACATAAATAAGGGATAGATGATGATAATTCTTGTTTTCATAGAAGGTAGAGTTGAAAGGAATGAGTTGATAATAATGCAATCTGTATTGCAGAGAAAAGAGGAAAAGGCTAAATATAAAGTTATGTAAACAGTGGCAACTATTAATGAATATTATTTATCCCCTCCTTGCCTGTACCTCTTTTGAAATTCATAGACATAATTTCCAGCCTTTTTGGAAGTACACACACACATGCACAGAGAGAGAGAGGGAGACGGGGGGGGGGGGGGGGAGAAAGTGCTATATACAGTATCTTCAACAAACAAAAATGGTTTAAATTTCATTTCGTTTGATGCTTTGGAGTGTTGCAGAGTTAAGGTTCAGAAACACTAATATAGGCAATTGCATCTGGGGATAGTTTAGTTGACCTATGACCCAGGAGCAAGATCATAGGCTGAATGACTTTTTGAGATCCCTTCATTCAGTTTATTTTTCTTAGTTGAGCAGATGTTTCTAAGGAACTGAGATGCTGAAAACTTTGGAGCAGAAAATATGTCATCTCACATCATGTGCATTTTAATTGGTTTGAATTTTTTTTTTTACATCATCTCACAAAACAGCTGAATGTAAAAGAACTAAATGAGGAGGAAAATTCTGATTTCCCTTCTGATGAGCTCTTTGTATAAGAGCTGATTTAGTGTCTTCAATACTTGAAGGGACTTAAGGAAAAAAATTGTGTCTGGATTAAAACATTAAAAATAGAAACATAAATTCCAAGATTAAGTCCCTTGAGTTACTTGACATTTGAAGTAATTTCCCCAAAGTAATTTCCTTTGTAAAGGTTTATAAATTTATGAGAGAAAATACCTTATCCTAGCTAGAGATTATTGTGTCAGTTAAGAATAAATAGGATTAGAGAAAACCAAGCATTAGTTTGGAAATGGATCTACTCTAAGTGTGCTGGAATCATATTCAGATTATTGAGTGAAACAGAGAATGTGTGCCCTCCTTTCTTCTTACCCAAGACTTGAATACGTGTAGCTGTGAGTGATCTTCTAGACTCCTTGTGTGCATGTACTACTTATCCTTATGTCTTTGCCTTATTTGTCAGGAACTTCCCACCAAAATACATGACCTCCAAATGAATCCCAAGTTTTCCATCTGAAATTCTGGAAAAACTGGTTCTCTCATATAGCCAAGACTTCAAGAAAACAGTCTCTGAAGTTGCCACCTTATTCTTGGTCATAACCAGAGTAGGTACAGCCCATTGGAAAATAAGCAACATATTGAATAGAAGAATAATATGTTCCTTTATTGGGAACTAATATATTTCCCCCCAGAGACTGATTGCTGATGAACTGTATTAAGAAGTTGTACGCTTAGCAAAACAAACCTCACTTAAGTATTATGGTTTGCTGATCTACACACAAAAACAGCCCTTTTTGCAAAGCCGGTGCCTTTCAGCAATTTTTCCTATGGTCCCCTACACACATACATATGTGTGTGTACATACATACAAAAATACAAATTAGGCTTTCAGACATTCACTGTAGAAAACTCATCAGATCAACAAGAAATCCCTCATGGTAACTGAATCTCCACTTTCTTTTCTTGGTGAAATGCTTAGCATTTTTAGTTTGAGATGATAACTTTATTTTAAGCCTGAGAGAGCAGTTGACTTGCCCTTGGTCTAATGATATTGAGCAGCTGCCAAAGCCTGTTTTACATCAACGGGAGAAGGCTGTCCCCAGAGAGGGGACACATAACCATGCATGTCTCTTTCAAAATGTCTCTTTGGGTACCATGTCAAGAAATAACTTTCCAAGAGGAGAGAAAGATCTGTTTGGCTTTTTGATTACGCCTCTGTGCACAAAGGAGAGACTGTGTTAAAAAGTTGAGAAAATTCTTGTTACTTAATTTGCATTTACAATACACCTGAAGCTGAGGACACATTTTTGGTTTATTTTATTTTTTTAAGCTAAATATAACAAAGGCAAAAAAGGCACATATACAATAAAATGACATTTTTTTCTTCTAAGCTCCAGAATCCAAGGGGCCATAATTTGCAGCAGGGGATGCAGGAAGGGAAAGCACAGTGCCTTTAGCTAATAACAGTTATAGTTTCCACTTTCTGATGATTTACCATGTAAAATGCTTAGCCAACTATCTAGCACGTGCAAGATATTCAATAAATATTTGTTAAATGAATGAGGGCTAGGTGCTGTGCTAAGCGTTTTATATTGTTTATCTCATTTAATTTCACATGAAGATGCATGTGTATCTTTATGATAAATATAGAGAAACTGAAACTTCAGTTAAATAACTTACCCACTGTCACATAGCTAGTGAGCATGACAGCCAGGATTACGTACTCATCTGATTCCAAAACCTATACTTAATATACCACATCTACACACACACACGCACACACGCATAGTGTCTTTTCAGATTGTCATTTGTTTCAAACTACCTTATTGCCTTTCCTGACCAATTTACTCAACACTATGTTCATTTGATCTCATTCGAGACATTCCAGACCCTGTTGTATTAGAAACACCCCCAATTTTCTGAGAAATGTTCTTCACATTATTCATGGGAAAATTTACATTAAATTTCATCATCCTGGAAAATCTTCCCTGAAGACTTTCATATTTTCCTTGGGCCCACAACATACCCAACTCTTTCTTCATTTACTCATTATTTCAATATTTATTATCCCCCTCCACATTCAGAGCTAGAAGGAACCTCAGCAAACACCTAATCCAAACTCCCAGTCAGTTTTTCCGGTTTTGCTTACACCACACCCCTGAGAGAAGAAGGCTCTGCCTCTGCATGGTTACTGCCTTTGAGGTGAGCACTCAGTGTGGTCAGGACTGCCTGGGAGAACACAGGGAGGGCCTGTGAGAGGTTACGGCATCATCTTAGATAAGGGGGAAACACTACCCCCCGAACAGTGTTCACGGGCACTCACCATGGACAGGGCACAACTGCCAGGCCTGGGGGTGGGTTAACAACAGGTGGGACACAGTCCCTGCCTCCAAGGAACATAATCTAATGATTATTCCTTGTCAGGGAATGAGCCTACCACACAGATGTCTGCAAAAAAAAGACGTGAGTTTAGAGCCAAATGTTTTGAGCCTTCGAAGGAAGAAAATATCGTTGATAATCAGAAGGAATCGAAAGAGACTTCACAAAGAAAGGTAAATTTCACGTTAGGCCTTGCAGGAGGTGGGAATGATCCATAAAGGGACATGTCCCTCTCATCCCCTGTGAGTCAAGGCTATTTCATCAAGTTGAGAGAAGGTGGATGTGGTGAGTGCCAAGCTTGGGAGAAAGAGATGCTACCGAAATACAAAGTAAAATGTCAGAGCTGTTGTTCAGATACGGCAAGCGAGGATGAGTCAGCTCCCCTTCCCCACACACGTTGTCACCTACTGTATATTTGGGGATGGCGTCGGGGTGAGTAAAAAGCAACCTTACTTACCTTTTGACTCATTCTTTGGCCTACCCATTAGTATTACTCATGTGACTGCGGCCCCCCGAGCCTCACTTGGTCCTCTCACTCAGGCCCTGTGTCTGGGGTAGGGAAGCACACAGGGCCAACTGAATAATTTGGGGTCTGTAAATATAACCTTTGATCACTGTCTCTCATGGTGCTTCAGTGAGCCAGGGACGATGCGATGCCAAGTGCACAGATGAGCTTGCCCGCCTGCTTTGGGCTTCAGCCTTCCACAGGCTGACGTTTACCATCTCCTGAGTAAATGTACAGTCAGGGTTGTCTCCTGCCCAGAAGCAGGCTCGGAGTCACAGTTGGTGAAGTTCTGGGCCGGTCCCCACGACAGCATGAGAGCAGGAAGGGATGGGAAGTGCACAAACCGAACAGCCCTCTCCCTGATGATACTGAGTTGAATCTGGGCACTGACAAGGCTTGGCTGAGTAGCTTTCTTCCCATCACGTGCAGCCCAGCTCTGCCAGATCTCCTCTGTAATGATCCTTCCACCCAGGAAGCACAGAACTTTTTCGTAGAATGAGTCCCTGGGTGAGGATCAAGCAACCTGGGAGCTGGTTTCATCTGCTCCAGAAACTTTGGGCAAGTCACTGAACATTCGTGAGCTACATTTTCTTCATTTATAAATTAAGGAGAATACCCATTCTCCCAGCCTCTGTGAATTCTTTTATCTGAGACTGTAAGATCACATAGTATCTGAGAAAGCCCTTTGAAGGGTTAAAAATGTGCTGAGTATTATTATTACTAGAGCCTTACTGTTAACACACCTAAGTGCAAATAGTACCACCCATGCAGGTAACAGATGAGAGGTACACTGGAAACTTGCTAAGCAGTCTTCCCGTTTACACAAGGAGTGTAAATTTGTGGCTTAGGTGTGAGCTTATTGTTGTTGTTGCCAGGGGAGGCTGGAGACAAAATGTGAGGGAAGTGGGTGTGAAGGGCAGGTGTTTAAAGAGCAAAGAAGGAGCTCCAAGGCTTAGTGAGCAACATGTGCTGTGGTGTTTGCTCAGTGAAGTCGACCTCACAGAACAAAGTAACATGCAGTGTAGACCATGGGAGTCGGGATTCTCCGTTTGTATTTTCCTGTTGCTATCTGACCAAGCCTTCTCATCGTTGGCCTTTTGGTTTTGGAGCAGGAGTGGCACTTGCTTGCTACGTCTGTCAGCCTCTGTCACCAAAGATTGGGCCTTACTTGGGCAGGGCGGGCAGAGGGCAGGGGCGGTGCTACCAGAGAGAAGCCCAGAGAGCAGGAGCGAGGGCTTTGTAAAGCACGGTCCTGTCCCCTCCCCAAAACTCTACCTTGGCAGGCTCAGTGGAGTTTCCTTCCCCGGGAACACACTGAGAACTCCTTAGCAGATACTAAGACTGTACTGTTGGTCCTCTCGACTGAATTCCTTCATGCACAGGCCTGGTGGGCAAGTCTTGGGCTGTGATCTTGGAGTTCATGCTGCCCCTGGGGACAGCTCTGAGCTTCCTCCTCTCACAGCCTGGAGCAGAACTGCAGGTAGAGAAGAAAGTGCCCTCTGAGATCTCAGGACAAGGCCTCAGCGGAACTTTTCCAGGTCTATGCCCTGGCTTCTGGGGTTCCAGCAGCAGAGGCCCACCTTCCTGATTGAAATAACTTCCCAAGGTCAGATTGAACCTGCTTCTCAGCAGCACTTTTTTCCTTTATTCTGCTTTCTGCTGACCTACAGTTTTCCCCAAGGAAGCCACTATGCTATTTTTCAACTCCATCCTCATCTTTCCCTGCTGTTACCCTTCCCTGATGGGTTGTCCCAGGTTCCAGCAAAGCTGCCTCCAGCGGAGACACCCCTGCCACACGTGTCCCTTTGGCCATCCTGATGAAAGAGGACACAGCTTAGAAGTTGCAGGCTGCTTTTCTTTTCATACAATGTTTTCTTGAGAAATTTCACAGTCCTCATCCCTGAAAGCTCTTCTGCAGTGCTGGAGCCTGGGTCACCCAGGCGTTCCCTCTGCGTGACTATCCAGAATGCAGCAGTGCCCTGAGAGAAACAATCTGCTGAGGTGTTATTGGTTTGCAATACCCTGATAAGGAGATTTCATTCCCTCCTTGCTGGCAGAGTTATATAGAGTAATTACATAAGTACTGCTGTGACACTGGGCGGAATCTCATTAAAAACTGGATAAAGAACAATTGAGTTGTGGTGGTGAATATTCATTTTATTCCAGTTGACTATAATCCATATAATAGAGCATTAGCCTGAGCACAGATACTGGTGTTGCTCTGATTTCCAGATCAAATGTGTTTGGAATGTGTATTTCATGCAGCATTTGCTGATGTGGAATGTGGTAGAGAGTAAGGATGGGGTAGCTCCAATTTTCCCACCTGGGGAGGAGGTGGCTCACTGTGCTGAGCAGATCGTTGTTTGAGCCAACTCCTCCTGCAAGAGCCACTTGGTCATCTTGGATGGGACACTCTGTGGCAGTCTAACCACATGGCAACTCCAAACCACTCACACAGACAGATCTACATGCAGCCTTGGGCCTGGAAGAATGTTCCCCCCTCACAGGGTAGCTTTCCCCCAAGATGGGAGAGAGGCCTGGCCATAATAGAATTTGTCATGGGTTAGATTTTTTTTTCAAAGAGATAATGGGGAAGCCCTTTTTTAGTGGAAGGATGTTTTTGGTTGATGGCATTTGAGTGATCCCTCCTGAATATCATTCATCATAACAAACAAGAGCTATTCTAAATAGTTCTCTGATATGGCAGTCTAATATCCAAAAGCACTGAGGGGCAATGATAGCTAATAAATTTATACCCCTTCCTGTGTCTGAGGTGCTTTCACACGCATTATGTCATCTGGTTTGTAGAGAATTCAGTCATCTATTTTAATTATCCAGAACACAAATTTCTTAACCAGAAGTCTAAGAGCACCATGAATTATTTTACTTTAAATATTTTTCATCACAAAAAATAATCACATCATGGAACATTTAGAAATTGTGAGAAAAGCCCTCAACCTCAACATCTTAATTAGAAATTGTGAGAAAAGCATCTTAATACACTAATATTAGAATTTTCTCATTTCCTTCTAGTCTTTTTTCTTATTCACTCTTCTACATGTAACTGTAATGCTATACACTGTTAACTGCTTTTCCTCTGTAGATCTCCAGACTGCCCCACCTGAATTTTATTTCATCTCCTACAATGTTTAAAGGAAAGAAGCCAAGAGTAATCAACCTCTGTGGATATGAATAGCATTATATTGTAGGGTACACATCTCTCTTGTTCACAGTCAGCGTCACTTTGCCGTAATCTAAGTACCAGAAAGATGGTTAGGGGAGCATTCATTCTGTTGGGCACCCAGCTTCCCTCTCTGGTTATTAAAACAGCTGAGCAAGGCAGCTGGAGGAAACCATTTGAGACTCTGAAGATTGCTGTGGCTGGTAAGGATGTCCCAGATGTGCTTTGTTTGCAATCTCTTTATCATCTCAGGTTGCCAGCTCCCAAGCTGACCTCACTCGGGGGACTCGGATTCATCGAATGGGAGTACTTGGCCTCTGCCTGTGTCATTTAGGAGCTGCGTGTAACAGGTTAAGGAGCTCAGTTGATGCCTCTCTCGATGTGACCCTGCCGGGAGGAGTGTGTGTGTGTGCAAGCATGCCAGAGAGAGGGTGCAGGTCCATCATCCCCAGGGGCCTGTCGTCTGCTTCCACCCTAGAGTAGTTCAGGTGTGGGGGTTCCCCTGTGTGGATGCATGTTTTAAAAGGTGAAGCCAATTTTCCCTCTCAGACTGTGACCTGCTCCCCCTTTTCTTGCAGAGAATGGGAGTAGGTGTGGGATCTCATTCAAGGAGGACGGGTTTCTCCTCAGTCACATGCTCCTCCCGCTCTCACCCCTCCAGCCTCCCTGTTCTGCAGAGGCACTTCAAGCACATGGGGCCTCTAAAACTGACATTTGAGCGGGTTTCTTCAGAAGCTGCACCAACTGCTATTTCCTCAGCTGGGAGGGCTGAGACCCTGAGCTGTGGGCTTGTGGTGTTGGTAATCAGACCTGCAGTGTAAGACAGCCTCCTACCCTCCTGCATGCCAGGAGGAAGAAGGAAGCAGAGACACCGAGGCATCCTTGCGTTGAGCAGCTCATCCATCACGATGGCCAGTATGAGTTCCAAAGCCCTGGCTCCCTGACAAGTGCTCCCTGCCGGGCTGTGGTCTCCATGTAGCATGCAAATGTATTCGTTTCTTCTTTCATCCTTTTTTTTTTTTTTAAGTAAGCAGAGCTCCCTGAAGTGCACTTACTCTCCAAATATGTACACGGTAGGATGTGAGCAATCACTTCTGTCTGTAATGGATGCCTTGTGTCCAAGGTATTTTCCTCTGTATCATGCTATTCAACGTAGGACTGCTAATGCATGATTAATGTGTGTTTAAACAGTCATTGCCTAATCGGCCTGCTTCACCTTTGGGACCCTGGTGAGTACACAGAGCAGACTTACAGAAAACACCACTAGCGTGTGATAACCCAGCAGCTGCAGCGTTTTCCAAGGAGTGAGCGTTCTCAGGCTCCAGTGGTGCCCGTCCGGTGCTGTGGGTTCCACTGAGCTGCATATGGCTTCTCAGTTTTCAAAGACTGGATTTTAGAACCATGTGTTTAATTCAGTATTTGTTGAACATCTAGCGGGCAAGGCTCCATGAGTTCCAGAAACGGGAATTGGACGTGGGCCCTGCTAAAGGCAGCTTATAGTCTAGTAGGAAACAGAATATATGTATGAACAGTTATAGCACTGGGTGGAAAGTTAGGAGGGCCTTGACACTAGTTGAGAAGAGGGATGGAAGGGCCATGTTGGAAGGGGACCATGTGTGTAGATGTTAGGGGTTGGGACTGAGGGGAAGGCAGTGAGTAAGGAGCTGGCAGTGGTGGTGGGTGTCAGGAGACTGGTGGGGGCTTTGCAAGGCCTGTCTGAGTCGTGCCCACAGGCACGCAGAGGTAAGCTCAGTGCCTGTGGTGTCCCCATCTGTGAGCCGTACTGAGTTCTTCCCTTAGGGCTTTGCCTCTGGACCAGTGGAGCCCTGTACCCTCCTTGCTACTGCTTTTGGCCTGTATGGCTGTGAAGCAGGAGAAATCTCCCAAAAAAGAGGCCCCTGAATTGTAGATATTTATTCACAAAAATGTGATTTGAACCTAATGATCTGTGGACAGATGACAAATAGGAACGAGACTAAGGTGGCTGACTCTGGACGTTTTAGCCATTTTCATTTCACCTCATTTGCAGCCCGTCTAGGTCCTTAGAAGGTACACATGTGACTCATCATCACAGTGTCTGAACCCTTAAAGTGGGTCATGCCTGAAAAATGGACGAGGACTCTTGCTCTGAGGGATGTTAGTGAGGGGACAGTGTCAGGCCTGTCCTTTCCTGAGGCTTCTTAGAACTGCTTGCATATAAATAGAGCCTGAAAGAAATGGAAACTTGGCTTGAAGACATCTTATGAGAGTATTGGTATGTGTGTGTATTTATACATACTATGAAAAAAATTACACCCTCTTTATGGAAACTGCTTTAGAAGTTAGGCTCCTAATTGCTACATGAGTCAACCGCCAAATTACTGAAATGTTCCCCTCAAGGAGTATTTGACATTTTGTAGAAATTTTAATATAATGAAGTGAATGTGTCAAAACTTTGAGCATTTTTCATTTTCATTCTTGAACTTATTCATATCTCAATTTAGAAGAAAAGATAGCTTCCAGTAGGTTTCTTTTTTCCCCAACTTTAAAATAATGGTGGATGGCAGTGGCCAACACCCAAGAGGACTCAGGACTTCTACCATGATGTCCTAACGGATGTCCCAGGTAGCAGCCAGGTACCACACACTTTCAGTCCCTTTTATCCTGTCAGCCAGTTTTTGGTTATTTTGGAAAACGCCATATGGCACAGGGATTATGTATTTGGGTTCTATAGTTAAACTGCCTGGTTTCAACTCCCAGCTCAGTCGCTGACTGTGTAATAATAATCACGTTACCACCCTTCCCTGTGTTTGAGCTTCCCTGTCTGGTAAGCAGGCTTGCTAATAGTGCCTGTCTCATAAGGTTGCGGTGAAGATGAAGGAATACACCTAAATGCTTAACACAGGACCTGGCACATAGTTAGCATTCAGTCAGCGTGAGCTTTCTTCCCCCTTCCCTCCCCGCCTCTCTTATTTGGCATCTCCACCTGCAGGAGAATAAATGCAAGAATAGCTGTTTAGAAAGCATCGGCCTGGCTACTTTTTTGCCTTTGCTAACAGCTTGGGTGAAAGGTTTTAAGTGCTTGCAATGTGGTTGAGTTTGAGTTCTGTCTCAATTTTTAGGTATCGCAGCTGCCTCTGCCTCATCCACAAGGAAAATTTAATTTATGAGAACTTAAACTTCCCCAGGACCACACCCTCTACCTGACATACTGTGCGGCTGTTCTTTCCCCTGGCTGTGAAGTTTCTCCTTCCTGCCTTTGCTTTCTGAATCCTTCCATCAGTGGTTCAGCTTCCCCATTCCCTTGCCTCCTTCTCCATCTTCTTTCATCATTGGTTCATTCTTCTTTTTGTTTTTCCTGCCTTCCTTATTCCTTGAAAACCTGAAAACCAGAGATCATAAAAGCCATCGTTTTAAAATCAAAACTTTAAATCTCAAATAGGTTGTCTTTGGTAAGTTGCTTCTTATGAAACAACACCTAAACCCAATAGGAAGGCAGTTTTAACTGTCAGTTCCTGCCTAACTCAAAATCATCAGCGTGAAATTGAGATGACAGCTTCTAAATATACGGTGTTTAGAACACAGTATAAATGGAAATGTTTGTAGCCACGCGTGGCTTTTTGTAATCCACCAATGGTATGTTTCCTAGCTGATATTCTTCACACATACTCTTAGATCCAAGGTAAATATCCAGCAGCTGTCCCTGTGTAATACTTGCTAAAAATGAATCATTCAAGAGATTTATGCCAGGAAATTTAGATTTTAAAGGATACCATACAATAAAACAAAAGTCACTTAAGTACCAGTATTTGTGAAATTCTACTCAAGTGAAAACTTTAAAATCAATCACTTCTACAGATATGTTTTTGGTGACCAGTTTACCCCAAACTGGCAAGGTATTTATAAATTTAAAGCTAGTACTCTAGCTTATGGGTGAACCTAGATAAGTAGTTTACTGTTTGAATTGGTGTCATTCAGTGTTTTAAAGACTGAAATTGCCTGTGAGACTTCCTAAGTATCTGCTTTAATTAGCTTTAGTAAATAAATTAACCAAGTCACCATTCACAGTGTCTCTATCTTTAGAAATGAGCTGGTAGAGTTTGAGGAACAGAGAGGGGGCTGTGTGACCACCACCAGCGAAATTCTTCTTTTAGGACCTTTTCCCTCCACCACCCCAGCCCCCAGGCCTTCCCTCCCCCACACCAGACAACCCAGCTTCTACTCTCTTTTCCTCATCCCAGTGACTCCCAGACGTATCTTTCATGTTTTCTGCTGCATTTTACATTAATGTTAGTGACATTCCAGAGGCTGTGTGCTGGGGTGGAAGAGAATGAACAGTGGCTCTAAGCCTGAAGTTCCTCATCTGAAAAATGGAGAGGAGTAGAAATAGTGTGTAAATGAAGTGCCTGGCACATGGTTAGCTCAGACTCTGCCATCCTGGACCGCACCCCTTTCCTTCCTGTTATTTCTGCATGTGTATGAATATGGAACTATGACAGGAGAAAGCTATTAAATGATAACTATTTCTGGTCATACTACACACCCACACACCTATCCACACCCCATCCCACAGCAAGGAAAAGAGTCCTGCGGCTGAATGGCTCAACTGTGCTGCCTTCATTGTGGTGAGCAGAGAACTCAGTGGAGCTGCAGATTTGAAGCAGTCGAGAGCTTTGCCTTAGAAGAGAGAGAGAAGGGAGGAGAGCAAGGGGGCTGGATGGGACTGGAAGAGGGAGGCTGAGATGGGGAGAGATTTGGGTAGCTGTCTGAGGAAGTGAGACTTGGAGGAAGATGTTTAGAAAGTCATTTGGGAGAAAATTTTGCTCTCTGTCGTGTTGTGTACCCCTTCCTCCATTCCCTAAGAAGTATTCCCAAAGGCTGTGGAGTTGGCTGCATGTGGTCGAGAGGCTGAATGTTTTTATGGACCAGCATCCTCACAGTGAGCACAGCATGGGAGCGTGGTAGGCAGCAAAAGGCTCGGTTTCCAGTACCCTCTTCCTTCCTACTGATACTTTATGTATATTTTAAAACAACTAAATTGAGACTTCGTGAGTAGCCATTTAAATCACTTCCCCTCTGCTTACAAGTGACTATGACTTTGGCTTTTGTGAGGTACTCTTTCTAGTTCTTTGTGTTCAGGAAAAATTTTTATTATAGAAAAAAATGGCATCAAAATTTTTAGTGAAGGAAGTTTCTGCTTCCTTTAATGGCCAAGGACTTCCTATTGAACCAACTCTCCACAGACAACAGCTATAAATGCTGGACAAAATATAAACTCAGCCCTCCCACACCACTGGAGCACGATTAGAAAGGAGCAGGAACTGCAGGAGGGTCTACTCTTGGGAGGAGGAAATAGCAGTGGGCGGGCTTCCCGTTCTTTCATGGCTTTTAGCTTGAGGGCATGTCCTGTATGGTGTCATGTACAGCAGTGAAAACTCACAGAAACCCACAGAGGTCAGAGTTTGGGACAAACACAGCAGCTGCAAAGTAAGGAGGAAAATCCCAAAAAGGAGAGAGGCAAATTCTGCGCATAAATTCTGCCCAAATTTCTGGCTGACCCTTGACTATGCATGTCTGGGACAGACTCAAAAACATCAAAACTTCTGAATAACGCTTATATCTTTTCCAGTAGCATCTCCTTTTTAAAACGGTACAAATAAATTCTTGTTTTATTGAGCGTTTAGTTTGGTGCACAACCGTGTGCTGGGGGAATTTAAATACTATTCAAATTTGACTTTGAGACTCTCATTCCAGATATTAGTTGAAATTCCATACGCACATGAAACTATAAATAAATGTATACATGAAAACATTAAATAAGACAGGGCCTCATTCAGTGCCAAAAGGACTGGACCCTGAAAGAGTCGTATTAGTCTCCTAGGACTGCTATAACAAATAATCACAAACTGAGTGGCTTGAAACAACAGAAGTTTATTTTCTCACAGCTCTAGAGACAGAGTTGGGGGTTAAGGTATCAGCGGGGCATGCTCCCTTTCAAGGCTCTGGGAAAGAAGCTTGCCTCTTCCTAGGTTCTAGTGGTTACTGCCGACTCTGCTTCCATCCTCATGTGGCTCTTCTGTGTGTATGTCTCCACATGGCCTTCTTACAAGTTCACTAACTGTTGGCTTTAGGGCCCACCCTGATCCAGGATGACCTCATCTTAACTAATCTTCTGTGAAGATCTTATTTCCAAATCAGGCTGCATTCTGAGTTTCCAAGGTAGACATGAATTTTGCAGGGAACACCATTCTACCCAGTACAGAGGTGAATAAAAAGTATTGTGAAATATCAAGAACTTCACATTTAATCCTTAAATATTAAAGTACCTTCTGTCTTATGGAACACTATTATTCAGGAAAGTGTATTGTGTGTAATGATTATGAGTACCTAATTACTCACGACTCATTTACATTTTAACTTTTATCTATATTGTCATTGAAAGTAACAACAATTTAATTTCACTGTAAACATTTAAAATTAAGACACTGCTAAGTTATCCTGGCCGTCTCCTGCCCCTTTCCCCCTTCCATTGTTCTAAATGAGTAAGGTTAAATGAATTTGGGGGACAACAGGCCTATAAAGCCCTTGACAAAAATCTGTTTTCTAAAGCAAAGCTGTTCCATTAAGGAGAGCTAAATTTAGATTGTTAAAGCCCCATAGACTCTGAAAAGCAAGTTGTTAAAACTTACAATGAGTTTCTGTGTTGCTGCATTTGGAAATGTCTCCTTCTCAGGAGTAGCTCTCATACTACATTGCTCTAGAAGAGGGAGGGGGCAGGTATAAGGGACTCTTGTCTTTGAGGCTATCATTTCAGACATTAGTTGAAATACCATATTCTTGACCTTCACAAGTTCTTAAATTGTGAATTCCTAGCAGCTGTAATTTGTAAAAAGCATACGGACAAATCCCCTAATGACAAATCAGAGATGATGGATTTAAAATATTTAATTCAACTTAGAAGAACCAAAGATGAAACATCCTCTCCCTCCCTTGCCCTCCACCCCTCTGCCAGCCACCCTGGCTTTTTCCTAACAGTATCCCTGAGTTAGAAAAAATGCCAGTGAAGCTTCTGAGATTCAATGTAAAGTGAAAACATTTTGCAGCTGTCATGGCTAATTTGACAGTAAATATGAGCACCAGTAATTCTCTTAATATATTGCTTGAATAAGAATCTTAAAGGTGAAAAAATGTTACTTCCAGAGCTCCTGTGGATGAGCTAAATCTTCAGATGTATTGTATTTCCTGAGCCTGGAATTGGCTCTTGTTGGTGTGAAAGTGGTCACCAATATACGACTCGAAGTTAGTGCTGGGACTCAGCTGCTGGGTCAACAGGAGCTTCCCCATAGTTTTTTGTGCAGAATTAGTTTCAGTTCTGCTGGCCAGTCTGGGGAAAGGACACTTGGAATGGGATTTGTTAGATATACTTTACTACTTTTACGTTGACAGTTTTTATTTCTTGAGTGCCTGCTATGTGTTAAGGATTAGGCTTACCAAAAGGATTAAGACAGGGTTCCTGTCCCACCCACCCTACCTCCATGACAAATGAGTAGATCATCACAGCATACTGAGAGAGAAAGTATGCCCAGGATGCTCTAGCAGGTGAGAGAAGAGTATCTAAAACTAACTTTCAAGAAATGTACAAGTCTCTATTTATACAAACATGATTTCTATGCCTTGATAATTGAATTCAGCCGTAGTACCTATAAGAAGGAAATGTATTCTAGCAAACATTTTTTTAAAAGATAGGATTTGCCAAAAACAGTGTGCTCTAAAAATAAATCAACGTAATGACCGATCTAGGGAATCTTAATTATTTCCTTAATTAATTCAATAGTTGGAGCCTTGAAAGAATTAATGACTCATTCACCAAAGTCCTCATGATAATGCTCAATTTAAAGATAGCTTTTCAACCTATTCTCCCAGCCTCCTTGCTGCACTGAAATTGTGGAAATTGTCCTCCATTTCTACTTCTCATTCATGCCTCTCTTCAAATTGGCCATTGAAACACTGTTTATTCTGTCACCTAAATATTTATTTAGTTGATCCCATTTTAATCCTCATCGCCATTACCTTAGTTTGCATGTCCATCAAAGCTGATTTGGATTGTTAGTGATTTTTTCCAACTGGTCTTCCTGCTTCTAGTCTTACCATCTTCTACTCATGTCTTACTCCCACTTAAAATCTTTCTACCTCTTGCCATCACCGACAGAATAAAGCCCTTAGCATGGCCCATGTGGCCATTCCCCACCTAGCCCTTGTCTCCTCTCCTTGCTGATCTGGATCTCCTGCAGTAGACCTCCTTGTACCATGGCAGTTGGGTGAAATTCCTCCAACACGCTCTGCTCTGCAGATGCTGTTCCCTCTGTGATTCTCCCACTCCAGGCTCTTTGCATCGTTTGATTCAGTTTGTAAATCCCTTCCTTGGTGAGCTTTTTCTGGTAGTCTCATTCCATCACGCTATCCCTGTACCTCGTACATACCTCTGTTATGACATATATTACCACACTGTAATTTGTAAGAATTTCTTGCCCACCCCTCAAAAAAGGTTGACCTCTACTTAATGGAAAATTGGGGGAATCACCCCATCACCCTTCATCTCTGGAGTCTTCCTGAGCAGAGAGAATAGGTATAAGTAATACGGCCTCAAAAGAATTCTTACTCAAAGTGCAGGGAGGACTTAAACACGCTGAGGGGGCTGCTCCAGAGCCCATTCTGTTGACTGTGTGTCTTACACAGTCTGATGTCACCTGCTTTTCTAAGTTAGCACCTTTGATGAATTAAAAAGAGTATCCCAGAGAACAACATATAAGACACTCTACGTGGGGAGAAAGACCCACAGGGCCAAGTAAACTTGCCAAGGATGTGTTGTTTTGCTGAGGCAGCAGCTTTTCTTGTCATGAGCTGATGACTACCTCTGGCGTCTACATGTCACGTTAAAGATTAAGGGTATCGAGGGGAGGGTATAGCTCTAGTGGTAGAGTGCATTCTTAGCATACACAAGGTCCTGGGTTCAATCCCCAATACTTCCTCTAAAAATAAATAGATAAACCTAATTACTTTCCCCTAAAAAAAAAAATAAATAAATTCTTAAAAAGTTAGTTTTAATTAAAAAAAACCATTAAGGGTATCAAGTATACCAAGGAAGACCAAGACTGATAACAGCCTTTGAGGGTATAGAAAGAGTGCATATGACCTCTCGTGTTACACCCAGACCCTGCCCCAGCTCCCCAGTCTAGGGGATTTGGGATTGGTTACCAGCTAATCTCTATAATCTCCAGGATGTAGAGATTTGGAAATGTTCTGATCCAAAAGAAACCTAAAAGGAAAAAAATGTAAGAAGAAATCTGGCTTTAAATGCTGCTTGTTTCTTATTCATCATCTTCAATATTTGTTGACTAAGTTACTGGTTTCCTTTTAGGTTTTAAGGATTGGCCACTTTGTGTATCCTCATGGAAAACCCCAGCATCTGTGCTTTTTCCAGCAGGGGTGGTTTTCTGCTTGAAGCAGGCCAGTGGTGCCCAAGTCTAAGAGAGCTAAAGATTCAGAAAAGAATTCCAGCAGTGGGCTTAGCTATGCATTTAGACATGCAGTCAGAGGATTAGAAGTCCAACCCAGAGTGCCTAGAAGGAGGGAGCTGTAGGTTGCTTCTGCAGGGGCATTGTGAGAAAATCAGAGGATAGGAGCTCAGCATAATGGAAGGAGTGGGAACTTTGGGGCAAGGTGGGCCTGGATTTGAGTCCCACATACTAGTCGTTTGTTTTTAGGCCTGTCACTCAACTCCACTAAGCCTTTTTCCTCTTTTTGCAAAATGGGGTTAATAGAAACCTCTCTTATGGAATTGTTAGCATTAGAGAGAATGCTTGTAGAATTCTTTGCACATTTCTGTCAAGAAACAGTATTTATGACTTTAGGTTTGTGCTGAGAGTGATGTAAGGGGCTCTGATGGCCCACCCGATCCCCCGGGAGTGCTTTTGGCTGTGGTCCACATCCAGTGACTGCTCCAGGCAGAGGTAGCTATTTTGACTCAACTTGAAATAACTCTGAAGGACCATCCTAGCTCCAAACCTCCCTGTGATTCAGCCAAGTCAACACTAGGCCTGCATCACAGCTCACCTTCTCCCTTGGGCCTCTCTGGCTTTCTTCCATTCCTTTCCATGGGTATCAATCCCAAGAGCACTCCTTAAAAACATCCTGCATACTAAACTCCATCCCAGAGTCACTTCCTGTGTAACCTGACCTGTGACGTGATAAGGCAGGTATCCTATGTCATTAATCACCCTTGATCTGAAGCCCAAAGAAGATTGGGCTTGGCCAGGTGTCAGGAAATACTTTAGAAAGACAGGCAATGCATCAAAAAAAGTGTACGGGGAGGGGGAAATCCCTCAAGACATGTGGAATTTACCCATAGGAAGGTGTCTGATAATTTCCAGAAATTAAAAATATCCTACCTATTACCCATGAGCCCAAGAGCATGGAAGTGCTTTCCAACATCAACTCCCTGAAAGGAACTTGGCTATGGGAGTCACATCAATATAATTACACAGATACAATGATTAGTCTTTTCTAGTATCGAACTTTTAATTCCCTTTCCAATGGCAGGGCCCCAGCTAGAGACCTTCCTGGAAGCAGAGCTGTGTTTCCCTTTCCCGTGACTGTGTGTGGGTGGCTAAGCAGTTATTTCGGAGCCAGTTAGGACTGCAGGCTACTTTCTGCTGCCCAGTGGCATTTAGGCTGGAAGCCCCATGTCCCACTCAGGTGCAGCCTAGCGAGTAAGAATCAGCAAACCAGGCAAAAGGTAGTACCTGGGACAGCAATCCTGGAATGACTATCTAGGGTTAAGTTCCACTCTGCTTTAGACTGGGACTCCATTGCCAGGAACAGTCTCACCACAACATGACCCTTCTCTCTCCTTTCCTACACTGATCTCACTGGATGTTAGGGGTGAAAGACCCAGGAGAGAGGCCCTCATCAGGGAGGATGAGCTGGTGCTAATCTTCAGCTGGTAGCCTCGTCGTATCATTTAGTAGTCAATCAGCAAACACTTCCTGAGGATCAGGTACAAGGCAGTGGTCTACGCACAAGTGCATACACTGGGAGCACACGTCCATCTCTCCTGGTAACAGAGCGGGAAGTGAGCGTGAGCACGGGAGAGGCGGCAGTAGGACAGTTAGGTACGGCAGGCAGTGATGCCATGAGATTGGAGGAGAGGGGATGGCTTTTCCCAAGTCACTTTTTCAGATGTCTCTCAATCCCATGTCTCTGCCACCATAAGAACTCTCAGGCAGTGCCTTGCTCAAGGGAGACCCTCAGCAGATGTATATTTGAGTCCCCTGTTTTTCCCAGTGGTTTGTCATCCACTTTTTGGCCTTCCAGTAACACAATATTCAGTTTGTGGCAGTCGTGCACAATTTTTTTCAGTGGTGACATCTCAGCCAGTTTGCTGTGCAGCCCTCAGGGGACTCTTGGTCTCAGTATTGGTGTCCTTGCTGTGCAGAGGCGCAGAGATAACAGGGATGTGCCTGAGGCCTCAGGGGCACTGCTGGGCTCAAGGCTCCCGCCTAACCTCCCTTCACCTCTCCTCTTCAGGCCCAAGAACTGCTGGAGGTGCGGGGGCACACATCCAGAAGTCTTGCTGACTCTGTTTGCACTCAGCCACACCACGAGGCCTGGACCATGGTTTTAGCTGATTCCCTGGGTGGCCGGTCGCTCCACCCCATCCCTAGTGCACATCAGGAGTGATGTTTTCAAGCCCAAAAATTAGTCACAGACCAAGAGGTGCCTGTTGCTGCTCGGCCATTGATGTATTATATCGGGGAGGATCCCCAGGAAGCCAAGTTCAGGGAACTGAGGGCACTCACCTCAAAGCACCCCCTTGACTTTTACCTCAGCATTCAGAGGCTCTGTCTCTGGGCAGTTCAGGATGGTGCAGGATGAGGTTGGAAGGGGGACACTGTATCAGCCCCTTCCCATATCTGTCATTCTCTGTCCCGTCTTTACTGGACAGTTGGCAAGTTCTCAATCTTATATACAGGGCCACACAAATCAAAGTTCATTCCCCTCCCCAACCCCAGTCAGACTGTCACCCATAAGGCCCTCCCATATAGAAATTCAGGATGTGGTCTAGGAAACAGTAAGCCAGGGTAGGACAGAGGGAGGCATAGCTTCAGGATCCAGTCTGGGGAGATCCCACCACAGTCTTCACTGTATGAGGCTGGAGGTGTGCACTGGAGGATTGGAGAGGATTTTTCCTTCACTCCCAACGGAGTGTGAAATGACCACACTCATAGCAGGATAACAGCTTCACATAATGGCTTTCTCTGTCTCAGGCCTGCTAGAGGCAGTTTCCAGAATTGAATGAATTCTGTTTACTCTTTCCATTTACTTTGAGCAATGGCCCTGAGTTTTTTTTTAAATTACTTAAACTAGCGATAAATGTCTTAATAAACATCTACCTTGTAAAAGCTACCTTATTACCCCTTTTTAAAAACTTCTTTTTATCCTCGTTTAAGACAAGATGGACCTGGAGGGTGACTACTCTGGTCAACTAAAAACAGAATCAGAGACTTTGGACTTGTAAGTGGATATGAGATCATTTACACAGAAGGAAACTGAGGCTCAGAGAGAAATAACTTGCCCAAAAGGCCGCACGCAGGATGTGCCTTTCCTTACTCCCTCCCTTCCCTCTGCCCCAAACTCCCTGCTCAAAGCTGAACACTGAAGGCTTGCCTCCCTGGTGTGGCATGTCCTTAGGGCACACATCCCATCTCCACCCTCTGACGGAGGCACAGCTGGGTCCTCGCCAGGAAAAAGAAAGGAGAAGGCTGCTCTCCACAGCCAAGAAGCAAGTCCGACTGAGAAGCTTACAGAGCACAGACACAGGGAGGAGGCAGCAGCAGGCAGAGGTCTGGGGCAGCCCCAGCCCACCTCCTAGACAAGAGACCTTAGAGGCCAGAAGAGAAATGTTCTGAAACAGACCCCCTGCCACTGACAGCAGAACTGAGGTGAGAA
This sequence comes from Camelus dromedarius, assembly GCF_036321535.1. NCBI lineage: Eukaryota > Metazoa > Chordata > Mammalia > Artiodactyla > Camelidae > Camelus > Camelus dromedarius. Next base: position 20,081,101 of record NC_087440.1, read on the forward strand.
GGGAGCTCTTTCTCTGAATTGGATTTGATGATTCTTGCCAGCTTTATTTTCTGAGGATCTAGTTCATGGCAAAAGTGCAGTGAATTTTGTGCTACTTAGCCATGGAAAGTAAATGGTAATTGGGGACTTGAACTTTCCAGCCAGAATTGGGCAGCTGCCCACTGTCATGAAAGGCAGAATTTGAAAACTTAGCAGGGAGGAGCAGAGCTCCTCTGTAGTATTTAATTCACCAGCCTAATGCTCTGCGGTTGGTACTCTTGGTACGTGAGACCATGAAAGCTGAATAAAAGTGAGAATTGTGCTGACAGAGCTGGATTGTGGCGGTGTTTGGATACCCACTATTCCTCCCCCTCATCCCTATAGTCTTTGCCCTGAGAGTCACTAGTGACCAACATGGGCTGGAGAAGGATGAATCCAGTCCCCCAATCCCCTGACCATCAGCAACAGCATCACCTGGAACTTGTTAGGCCCGCCCCAGACCCACTGAACCAGACACTCTAGAGAGGGGCCCAGCATTCTGTGTTTTAACAACTTTCCAGGTGATTCCAACGCAGGCTCCAGTTAGAACCACTGGTCCAGAGCATAGTATAGTTCTGAATTTGTTTATTAAGGAAACTCTATTTTCAAGTGAGCTAGCCATTGCCTCCTACGTTGCCTCCCTGCTCCATCCTCTCCATCACTGGGACGGCCACTATTGGGAGATTTGGGCTTTGTCCTGTTGCTTCCCCAGGCCTCAGCATTTGTACAATAAACCATCTTTCCACCATTAGCTAGGCTTCTGGCCCCAGCTATCTCACTCCCCTCCTGGGACTTTAAGTTTTGTTGTTACAGTGAGGTTGTTTCCACTTAGCCCTTGGAAGGGGGACGTTCATCAATGTGGCATGAACCATTAGTGGGGCCTTAGACCAAGAGCCAGGCCTGGAGCTCTGCCTCAGAGTCCTGTCTGCTCTAATGAGAGACTTCGCGAGGGAGGCCCTGGTTGTCATTCTCAGGAGAAGCAATGAGAACAGCCTGTCGGGTCCCAGTTGGGGACGCCAGTGCCTCTGAGTGACTGGGTGAGCTCCAGGACCTTGAGTTTCCGATCCGAGTTGTGGGCTCTGCTTGTCTGTCCTCCCTCTTTACCTGCCAGCAGGATGAGCAAGTCACCTGGGGACTCCAGGGGGAAGAGTCTGAGATTACAGTTAGCTCTGGGGCTTTAATGCCAGAGAGAACTAATCATGGTTTTGAGAGAGACTGAGACTCTGGGTTAATTTAATGAGATACATTCTGCCAAATGCTTTTTTCTTTTTATTCTAAAGAATGCCAAGGCCTTAAAAGGTATGGTGTCTGCTGGGGTTGTGTCACGTCTCAGCCTCCACCTCACTCACTCCTTCCCGAGTATGAGGAGCATGTCAAGAGTCTGTCAGGAGAAGCTCTGCCTTTGTCTCCTTGGCACTGAATAGAGGTGCCAGGCCTCCAAAGAGTTTGGGTTGATGGCATATATTTGATATTTTCTACTCTTCTTCTGACCTGGTCTGGGGAAAATAGCCTTGGGGTATGGAGAAGATGCAGGTCTGTGCTTTGAGAGCCCCAAGGGGCAGATTTCCAAAACGGTGGCCATTCCTGTGAGCTCAGGGACATGGCACAGGTGGACATGCAGCCGGGACCCACCCGAGTGTTCTCGTCCAGGGAGGACTGGCTTCTGTTCAGTGAGTGCACAGCCTCTTTGCTAAGGCCTTGTGTTCAAGTCCGTTCAGCCAAAAGGAAGAAGAGGTCACAGGAGGGAGGGGAAGTTGGGAGGTAAAATACACAGGGTTTTTGTGTATGTTATGTCTCTTGTTGGGAGCCTCACAAAATCCTTTGAGAGATGTCGTGTTAACCTTGTTTTATAGCTAAGGGAACGGAAGCTCAGACAGATTAACTGACAGATCCGGTCACAAGCTGAGAAGTGGCAGAGCAGGGCCTTGACTCCAAGCCTTGACTCCAAGCCCAGGGCTCGTCCTCAGTGCACCTTCCCAGAGCCCTTTCCCCCTCTGCTTGCTTTGCCGCCATCTTATCTCCAAGGAAACATGAGTGACCTGATAGGATAATTGAATAGGAGACTGCCCAAGGACTCAGAAATCCTGGCCTCTTGTGGGGAGGGTATG